>NC_037592.1:16813611-17120867 GCF_003073045.1 Pomacea canaliculata | reverse complement strand
ACTAAGTCATTTGTAAAGTATCATATATTCATCAAAAATGTTCATTCTCTGTAAGTGCAAGTGTCTCTGCATACTTGTCTCACAGCTGCTGCTTTGCATTCCATAATATTCTGACCTATATTAATTACTTTCCAATTGTAAATTGTAATGATGGCATGAAATGTATTTGTAATGCATGTGCAAATTCAATTTTAATTCAATCAGTTCAGCTTTGCAGAATTATAAAGACTTATGTTTGTGTGATGGCATTTCCTTCTTGTTTCATGTCATCAGACTTTTCCCAACACTGGTGTTACACCAGTTGTCACTGCCACAATCTGTCTGTCACCATTCATTGTTTCAACAGTGTGTTAGTTGTGAGAGTATTGCCTGTTGTACACGTCATATATTGATAAGTAAACTGATCCTTTAATTTGTTGTAATTTACTTGTGCATGTCACTGGTAAGGTGCAGGAAAAACCTGCATGCATGTACAAACAAATGTGTTTTGTAGCATAAATGAGAAACCTTTTTAAAAATAACGCTTAAATTTCTTGCAGAATGTTCTGGCAAACATGAAAGTTTTCTGTCACCCTTTTGAAATAACTGACAGTTGTACTGTTAGGACTTATTTACATATGATCTATTTATCTTGCAAGTCTTGATTAAGGTAAATATCAGATCCATAACACATTACTTGCCTATTCAGTTAAATTAACCTCCTGTGGGATCTTGTGACTAGTGTAACAAATCACAGATCTCTTGTGGGGTGCCAATAAATCTTAGGGCCATGTTCTGGACAGGTTTAGTGCTTGTTCCAGTGACAGTTTTGTTATTTCCTGAATTAATATATTTCACTTCACATTGTTTTTCTTGATACTCAGTCTGGCCATAAAATTGATGAAGGTTTGGTTTTTAAAAGAACACAATAGTCTTATTTGATAGAATGTGTGTGCATACACCTATGTGCATGCATGTGTATGTATATATTTATATTACAAGCATTATTTCAATTGCTGCAACTAGTTTGCAACAATTTTAAAAAGTTGATCTAAAAGTAAAGTTGGTCAAATTTTCATTAAATCTCCAACCACCAAACAAAAAGTTTACTGTATCAATAGTTCCTTATTATTATTGTTCCTATTCGCCCCCAGTGGAGCATATGGCCGTAGCATCAATAGTTCCTCCTTAGTAGAAAATAAAATTAAATGGAAAAAGGTACCATGCTATTTATAGAACTCATTTATTTATAGTACCTCACTATTTATAGAACTAGCAATTGCTGTCCCATTCTCCAAAAAAAATTTGAATTCCTGGAAAAGTATTTAATCAGAACACAAAGCTTTCAAACCTGTTATTGGTTGTAAATCTGGGCATCAGTGGATGCGAGGGTGTACAATGATTGCCACCCGGCTATCTAGCTTGGCCAGCGGTCACACAGATCACAACAAGCCTCGGTCAGTGCACCTCAGAGATTATTGCATGGTTTCAGGTCTGATAAGCAATTCTTCTTTAACAGTTTAGTTTTGAGAGAGGCCTTGTTAATGCGATAAGTAAGGCGGTTTGTGATAAAAGCTGGACAAGTAAACTGTGATGTCACCCAATAGGACAGTGCGTTGCTCTACCTACCGCATCCCCTCTGAACTGCGGATATCCATAGGAATGCCCGTTCCTGACAGCACGCGTGGGCACAAGTGCACTCTGGAGAATATTCGATGCTGGAAGAGGTCTTTGTCGAAGCAGTCAGCAGCAAGAATTTATATATTTGACTACTTTTCGTGATTCAGAGTACAAGTGAAAAGCGCTGTTAAATCCAAGATAAGCGGAAACAACCGATGCAAATCACTCAGAGAAAGCTCAGAGGCTGACATAACGGCATAAAACAGGCACAATGTGATGGAACAGTACCTATTCGCACGCCATTATACACCCCTACCGTCACACCGCCGGTTTTAGCTCGGTGGCGACAGACAACATCTGTGCAGTAACTGACAGCCAAACCAAAAATATATAAGCATCAGCAAACTGGTGACACCATGAAACAAATGTGAGCTATAGGTATACTTGTATGGGTGTAGAACTTGGGAGTGGATCATGCCAGATATTTCTTAAACAGGTGGGATTTGAGAAAGTGGGGAGAGAAGTCGGTCCTGGGTTAGGTTAGATTTATTATTGTCTAATGTAAATTATAGATGGATCCTATTTTTATTCAATAGCACATAATCAACCGGCCCAAATTTAAATAGTTAGGAAACTAGCATAAGAAAATTGTTGTCTTGTAGTAGTTTTAGAATTTCTCTTGTCAGTGCGTGACAGAGGGAGGCAACGGAAGCAGACTCGGGTGGTAAGGCGCCTCTAGCTCAGTTTCTATTTATCTATAAACTATATAGTGATCACTACCTAAAAGTTTAGTCAGTGCTCTGTAGTGACAGATATTTAAGCAATGATCGATTTAGTCAGTACTTTAATTGTAGCATAGCGACACTGCTGTATGGTTCATTTTCAGTCGGTGTGATACAGTATATATTATATCTTAAAACTTTTTAATGATCGAACTGTCGAATGCGTTCTTCAAAGACATGAAAGTATGGAAGGGGTTTGGCAGAGTCTGAGATAAATGGCTGGGGCGTCATGAGAAAAATTCATCTACTTAAAAGAGGGTCGGATCTGGGTCATCAATTACGGCACTATACAAAGAACTCGATCAATCAGCGCAGGTGACAACCATCTACAGGTGATTTCTTGTCGGGTGCCTTCTCGACACGTTCTGCTTGACGTCTTGGAAAAAAAACAACAACCCTTTCTCGTATATGCAATTACATACGATGTGCGTGCACATGCGACGTCAGTCTTTTGGACAAGAACAAGAAAGACACAATAAAGACCAGCAATGACAAGGGCAAAGACATGATTAACACCAACGGTGACAGTAAAGCAGATATCTAAGTGAAATAACAACAGCTGGATGAGGTCAACAAAGCGCTCCCCTCTGCTCAAAGATGACAGAGGCACTGGAGATCAAATCTCCCCCTTCGGGGTTGCGGGGAAAGTAGCCCTGCTGACCAGGGTATGCTATAGCAACAGCATACTTTATATGTAAGTTCCTTAATTGCGGTTCTCACCATATTTTACTGTTCCCTGATATATGGAGGTGTTGGAGTAGACAACAATTCAAGATCCGGGAAAAAAGAAGTGCCTGATGAAACTGATTCAGAATTTCCCACCAGTAACACAAGATCAACAAAATACGAAACACTGTCACCATCTTGTGGACCCTTTTGATAAGCAACCCTTTCTGACGCGCAGGCTCGGTTGATTTAGCCATGAGCGAATTGTTTATTCACGTCCGTGATTTAGCACCGTGAACTGGGAATACAATCTAAGGGGCGCTTTTTGAGGGAGGATGATGCCGAGGTCGACAGATAATCTCAAATGGCTGGCGAATATTTCCACGAAAACATTCCCACGGCAGTCTTGCTATAGATGCCACTTAAAACAAAGCCCACGTACGTTGGAGAACTGTTAATTGTCAGCTGCTGTATCCGTCAATTAATCTCCTCCCCTCCCCCTGCCTCATCCTCCACCACCCACTATATATATATACCTCTACCTGTTAAGACTTCTTTCTCCCGCCCCTGCACCGACTACCACTACAAATGAGACACCCAACACCACCACTACCATCATCTCGACGAATAGTATACAGGTCAAAGCCCCGAACTGAACTCGCAACACTCCAATAAGCTTTATCAGAACACGGCGATAATAAACGCATGCAGTTTAATTGGTGATCGAGAATAACTCTAGGTATCTTGATCTTGATGTATGCGCGACTTCTCTATCGTTGACAGTCGGGCCTTGAGGACGCCTTTATGTTGTTAATGATCGAGTAATAATAAATAATATTCATTTCGAAACAATCTTTTAGATATGACGATGTATAAATCATCGGTCTCCAACAGGACTTGCCTTCCTCTCAGCTTTTTTTGTGGATTTCTCGGTGAAGATTTTTTCTTTAATTTTTCAAATAAATCCTCTTCACGAGTTTTAAAAAAGAGCGACCAACCTCCGAGATATTCTCCCTTTACAGCGCGAGTGCGAAGAGGGCATTGAACTTTATTTACAAACATTTTTACCCTGATTTCAACGAACCCGATTTCATATCCACAAATAAAACCACAAATCTACTCATTCAGAGGCCGAATCTTCACCGATTTTAACATTTTTGAATGACTGATGCCAAAAGATTTGGTAGCTCTTTCTGAGTAAACTCAGCAAGTTAAAACTTTAAGGAGATCAAATGAAGTAGTTAAATATTTCAACGTCTTTAGAAACTAAGGTAATTCAGCCATTTTGACCTATATTCGGTTGTGCTGGGAAGCGACTGCGATGGTGGTGAGCAGAATCAAGAATGGCAGCTAAGAGCATACCTTTATTGCATCACTGATCACATCGTATTCGATGCATATTGTGTGGATTCGAAGGTAATAGGTTCAGAAATATTAAAGACTTGTTTCTTTATCCGTCTCTCAATTGACACCTTGCGCTGAAAGTGCCAAAGGAAAAAAAAAAAAGAAAAAAAAGTAAAATATTTGATGAAAAAAGGTCAAGATTTTGTTCTTGGTAGTTTCTTTGTTCTTTAATTTCGTGCATTTTCCTTGACAAAACTTTTAAGACAGAGGATAGTGCAGCATTGCGTAACTATTATCTAGCGAGTTTAATTTTTTTTTTCGTTTGTTAAATTGCGCATTGTTATGCAGGGTGCGTCCGGAGAATCGTGAATATGGAAGGTCCCGATAGTCGCGAGAGGGTAGCGGGAGTGACAGCTGCTGGTCGGCCAGTGGGCAATTTTCTTGGTGTAGAGAGAACAGCGCAAAGCATGGCAAAAGATGGGTCCACTGACTTCGGCAGGTGTAGCGGTATCGACATCTCGGAGACGTGCAGTTCAGCAGAGGTAAATGAGAAAATACACACATTTTTGCATGTGGAATCAGCCGGCCCCTCCTCGTCAACTGGCATTAAATTTGAGAATGAAGAGGATCAGGATTTGATACTTGAACTTGATAACACAGAAGACATGTGTCCAGCTCAAGCATCATCCAGTACAACAGTCATCCAGAATGCTTTGAAAGGTCAGTTTAATTTGTTGTGCCATGAGTTAAGAGATACTTTTTGTTGCTTTGGCTTCTGCAATTAATTTTTCTTAAAGTGCGCTAACTATAGTTTATTTTCACAAATTTTTCAAAGACATTTACTGTCTAGCTTCTGGGAAGTAATAAGATGATTGAGATTTATGGTAAACATGCAACAACCCTAAATTTGAAAATATAAGCTGTATTATTATTACTTGCAAATATTGTAAAAGTGTAAAGTACAGGTAGATAATTATAATTCATTTATCATTAACAGTTAGTCAACTTGTGTAAACAACATGTAGCTGTTTTTCTCTTTCTCTTCCATATGACATTCATATTAATAAGCAGAGCAAGATTGTCTGTTGGCTAGAATATTGTAGTATTAAAATGAATGTTTTTAAATATATATAAAAGCATTGACACATTGCTCATGAGTATTTTTTGTCATGCTTAAGTTAGCTTTTTTTTAAACCAGCCAAATTAATTTTTTGTAAGAAGATTATAAGACATATTTATTAGATCATAACAACATTAACTATTCATTCTATTCCAAATTCTACACTTTGTAAAATTAATGTAAATTAATGTCTCAGTAAAATTATGATGTAAGATGTAAATCAGTCTGTAATAATTATCTTTTTTTTTATCACTACCTTCCTGTGATGGGTCAGCATTAGCAAGTCAGCTGGCATGGAATTATGGGAAACATGCAAAAAAACTGAAGTTGAAGATTTATGCAACTGGTTTAATAATGCAGTGATTTGTTTAGGTGTTTGACTGGTTTTGTAGTTTTTTTTTTGGGTTCATGCTTTTATAAAATGCTTGGGTTTTCCCTGGAATCTGTTAAACCTTGAAGCTTTTTAGAACTTTACAAAGGTGTTGAGAGGTCAAAACATAATTCATAATAATATACTTAGTCAAGTATAGGTGCCCAAGATATCAAACAAAGAGAACTGTGACTAGACAGTGTTGTTAAGAATATGTGTTGAGCCTGCCCCTGTTTTGTGGTGAAAGGATCTTTGAGTCTATTCAGTACCAAGTGGCAAGCACACATATCTAGGCACAAAACATTAAAATGTGCTGGTTCATTGCTGCATAAATATCTGATATATTTTTCCTTTGTTCTTTAAGTCAGATGGGATTATGATGGTTTTTTTTTAAGCCAGTTTTAAGGTAAAGAGGGCTTGGTTTTTGACAAGCACCTATTGGTACCTTGAAACAGCTGCCTAGACACCGTTAAAAAGGTCATTGACCCTGGCAGTACACAGTCCCAGCGTGATAGAAAGCATATTAAAGCAGCAGAAGTCTTTGCAAGTGAATGAGCATTGCCATATTATAGTTTTTGCTTTGTGCTCATTATGAATAAAAATCTGGTCTGTGGAGAATGTAAAAAGCATATTTGTATTGTAATTGAGAAAAAGTAATGAAAATTGTCTAAAAGGACACTAAGAAAGTTATTTCTGATGTGGTCTTTTCTGCTTTTTGCTTAGTGTGGAGACTATTCTGATTTGTTTATTAAAGTGTAGTGCACATTATTTTCACAAAAGGCACCGAAAAGCTGATGTCAAAAGAAAAAAAGGATCTCAAAACTTTTTTATGCTCTCGAAATTTGACCTATCAATTCTTCATTTACAAAATGTCTACAATCACTGCAGTGCATCAGCTTTCTTTATATCTGCTTATACATTTGCACTTGGTTTTTTTACGCCTTTATGCATTTCTGTGTTTGTTTTATGTACTGTTTTGCTTCTTTGAAAGCATAATCAGGTTTAATTTAGCATATACAATCTTGCAGACAACTGATGAATTACATTTTCACAGCTGCAAGGTAGAGTCCATGAAATCTTCACATCTGAAATTAAGAAGTAAAACATTATGGGGAAAGGGCTGTTACTTAAAGGGAAACTTTTGCTAATGAGAAACCTGTAATTTATAGTGTCAAGGCTTGCTTTAAGTTCATTAGGCATTGGGCTTGCATTCATCATTTGTCACAGCAACTGATCAATGAGTGAAACATGGTGATTCTACCGGCTCCTATTTTAACATTCAGAAAAGGCATTATTTCTTAGCAGTTAGCTCAAATGGAAACACAGGCAAAAAGAGCACTGTAAATTGTGAAAGGAATAAGGAAAAACGTTTTGGAAAAGCAAAACACGAAGGCATGTATTTGGTTCTGATGTGAACAGTAGCTTTTGAAAATGCATAGTATTAGATTTGAAAGGGCTGGTTAGAGTGGGAAGATCTCTTGCTCAAACAAGATAGTAAATAATGGACTTGAGGGTTTTTTAGTGATTAATAATAAAAAAAACTGTACATTTTATTTGAAAAGGTTGTAGTCGGGAAAAAAGGGTGA
Organism: Pomacea canaliculata; assembly: GCF_003073045.1. Classification (NCBI taxonomy): domain Eukaryota; kingdom Metazoa; phylum Mollusca; class Gastropoda; order Architaenioglossa; family Ampullariidae; genus Pomacea; species Pomacea canaliculata. The sequence goes on along the minus strand of NC_037592.1, from coordinate 17,113,400 downwards.
TAAACAGGGTGGGAGTGCTGGTGTCTGAGCTGATAGGGTAGTATGGTGTTGGGTTAACAGAGTTGTGAATGATGATGATGATGATGATGATGATGATGATGGGGTTTTATAACGCGCAAAATCCGTATCATGGAGAAACGCTCAATGCGCCGAGAAACGCTCAATGTGCCGAAAGAAAGTGGATCTTATGAATTAAATATACAATTCTTACTTTTGTCATATGGAGTCTATCTGGCAGTCTTCTTGACTAATAACATTCCATAAATATGCCACGAAAAAGTTGCTCTTGATACTCAAGGTATTATAAAAACCAGTCTGCAAAACATGGAGAGAAAAGGAAAAAATCAGAATATACTGCATTGTGCTTGGAGGAACTAACATTAAAAAAGAGCTGTCACCAAGTCTATAAGCACTGTTTGAAAATGCTGTCATTGTGAAATTGTAGACTGCTTACACTGATAGTGTATCACCATACAAGGCTGACAGACTAGGTGACAGTTTTTCCTGTGTTTGCTGTGATGGGATGGCTGAAAGAGCTGGTGGAGTTCTTGAGTAAGGGGTTGGGTGGGCTACTTTCCCAGTTTGCCTTTTTTGTTTAATTCCATCTGATTCTGTGGTGAACTGTTGATAAAAATATCAGTAGAGAAGGTCATTCAAAAATGGAACCAGGTCTTGAGAAGGGTTGGTTAGAGAAAGTAGATGGAGTATGCTGTGAAGATTGTTTGGACCCTTTGTTTTACACATTTTTGGGGAAGAGGCAGAGAATTTTGGTGTTTTGCCAGCTGTGTAGGTCAGAGGGCAGGGAGATGATGGACAGTGCAGCTGACATTGACTAGAAGAGAAGAAATGCATGATACAGTCATGAGAAATAAAAATGGTGTGGTAAGAAAGGGGATGTTTATAAAAGGAGATTTTATTCAAAAATTGTTGTGAACATGAATATGTTTACATAAAAATGATGCAGTGAAATAGGGGATGAACATAGGATGAATTTCACTTTGTCATATTTGGTAGGATCGTCCTAAACTTCAGTAACTTTTTGCTCAACTTGTATAATTGAAAACCAAGTCTACATGGCTGCTGAACAAAAAACCCTGAACTGCAAAGAGTTAGTACACAGTAATAATGTCATGTTCGGCCCTATGCTCCACTGGGGGCGGCTAGGATCAAGAAGTTTACAACACGGGACGTTTTTTTGTGTCTCTGTTGTGCTGTACTGAACATAAAAGTGGCCTATTTCTGCACATAGGATTGCAGTAAATGCAGTGTATTCAGATGTATGAAACATTAGCAGGAAAGAATTATCTTTTGTGGATATTTTCAGAAATAATTAGAAAAATCTAACCAGAGTGTAAAACATTTGTAAGTAGTGTGTACAAAAAAAGCAACAGCATGATGTGCTGGAGGCCAGGTGGATCAGGGCTCACTCACTTGGAAGAAAGTAAAACTTCTGCTTTTGGATTTATGTACAGAGATAACAATATTGCAGCTTGGGATCTTTTTTATGTGCATGACTTTATGTCTAATCTGTGGCCATCAGCTCAACTAAGCATCAAAACAACTTTTGTGGTTACCTGAGATCAACTAGATATAGACATGCACATGTGTGAGAATGTTGAGATTCTTTCAATCTCAGTTTGTTAATTGTTTTTTTTTTTAATTGATTCCCAATTGGAATGCATTTATCTCATTTAGATTAAAGAGAAATCTTGCTACAATTGGGGATTGTGTAGTTGTCATTTTTTCCATAATCTTGAAGAAGTTTATTCCATGAAAATATTCCCAAAGAAAGCTTATGATCATTAAACTGCAGCATCCAAACAGATGTGCACCAGCTAATTCATCTTTAATCTCCACAGATGAGGGCAAAGTGCAGCAGGCTGCAGATTCTAATAGTTCACGCCAAACATTTGTTCCTTGTAAAGTGTGTGGTGATAAGGCTTCAGGCTATCACTATGGAGTTACATCCTGTGAAGGTTGCAAGGTAATTTTTTTTGAATGACTTGTACTACCTTCAGCCTAATATGATTAAGTGCATTAAATTATGATCACGCCATATTATTTAAAACATAAGATTGACATTATATTTAAATTCAAATTATTATAATGCAATCAACATCATTTTCCTCCACAACAAACCCTATAATTTCTGTTGCAGGGTTTTTTCCGCCGCAGCATTCAGAAACAAATTGAATATCGTTGTTTGAGAGATGGCAAATGCCAGGTCATTCGACTAAATCGCAACCGTTGCCAATACTGTCGATTCAAGAAGTGTCTTGCTGTGGGCATGTCTAGGGATTGTAAGAGTTGTGCCTTGTATATTTTTGAAGTAGTTGTCAGTAGATGTATTATTTTTAAGTGGCAAGTAATCACTTATAATGATTTAAACTGACTTTATCATTAAAAAAAATAAAAGTGTATGTGCAAGCGCATATGCATGGTTATTTGTTAATTTAATATTGGCTAGGATGTTATCAGTAATGGCTTTTATGCTCTTTTTAGAACAATATGACCATTTTGGCAAAACTGAAGCCTTGCAGTTAAAGCAAGAATGTAATTACGGTTCTTACAGTAGCTGTTTAGTTACAATGATGACTAAAAGTTTTGAAGCTTAGTTTTCTTAAATATAGTTCTTGGGGTGACCTAATGCTATATAGCTTTCCCTGATCTTCCACAAGAATTTTAGTATCGTGGATGACAGTTTGATAAAAATCGAAACACATTTATGTGTAATATCCAAGCTTTGATAAGAAAAAAGTCTTTATATCTGCCCTACTTTTGGTTCAGTTCACAACTTTGCCTTAAAAAAAGTGCTAACAAGGCTAAGTGCTTAAATGTTGTTGATTGTAGAATATTCATGACTTATTTGAAATAGTAACTGTGTGTCTACTACATCTATAGTAGAAGCATTTAGCTGGATAACTCTTTGATATGCGTAATTAATATTTTTCTTATACAAAGATTTTCTCGCTCCTGTTTTAAATGCCTCGCTGGATTGGCAGGTTACAGCAACATTTAATAAAGAAGGAGTAATTTTAGGGGAGTTTTAAGCACACCATTGTGTGCAAATATGTTGTGTATTTTTATGTGTTGTTTTTTTTTTTAAGCATGCATTATCTTTAATCTTTATGTCAGAGAAGCATGACTGAAACTTATGACTACTGTAAGAAATATGTTAATCTCTTAGAAATATAACTGAACTTTGTGCAGCTGTTCGATATGGCCGAGTTCCCAAGCGGTCCAAAAGCTTAGAGGAGCAGAGTGTGAGTTCAACAGATTCCTTGCAGGAGCAGTCAGCTTTGGAATCTCGGCAGCTAGCTATATATGATGTAATTTTAAGCATTTCCCAGGCTCACCATGCACACTGCGGTCTCACAGATGACAAGATCAAGAACATCCCCCGCACTGCAGCAACCCTTGTGAGCAAATACTATGCTGCATTTTAGTCAGAAGTTTTTTAAGTGTTTGATAACACTGATGTCTCTAAGACTATAGAAAATTAGATAGTCTCAGTAAATGAGAAATTTATCCACTTTATGCTCTTTTTAATTTATGGAAACTTATTTTTCCATATTGTTGACTATCTGAACTGCTATCCTGAGCCCTTGCTCCCTTAATTGGGCATTAGTGGCAATCATTGACTGTTGGTGTCCTAGACTGTCTTTTCTTATCCCACTTATTGCACTGTTCCTATCTTTTTGGCAATAAAATTTCAGTTGCTTTTAGATCTTCATTTTCTGTTTGCTGGGGAGGGTTGCTGGTGTCAGTTATTCCTTTCTATGCATAAAAGTATCCATTAGTTTTAGAAAATATTACAGACTCAGTTTTGTCTTTGTTGCAGTATTGTTGCAAAAATTGCTGTTTGGTAGTTGCAGATGAATAAGCTACGGATCCCAGAAGGTCGAACCCATTACACAGATGAAGAACTAGAAGTGCAGCGAATGCTAATGTGGCAGCAACTAGCAACCCTTATTACACCCACCATTCATAGTGTAGTGGAATTCTCTAAACGAGTCCCTAGTATGTTTTCTGGAATATTTAGATTATGAATGTCTGCAGGGTTGGGAGGGGGAGATTGCATGGATGCACCCAGATTTGATGTTTTATTTAAATCTCATGGTCATTCCTAGTCAGTAATTTGTTCTAAATATCAGTGGTTTTTAGCAAGTGTCAGGAACTTCTGGGTTAATCATTTTATTTAACGTGATTGATCAGTGTGATATTTATTCACAGATTCCTGTGAGATAATTGACTTATTGGTTGTGTATGTGTGTAAAGAAAAGAAGACTGGGAATTCAGAATAGTTGTTTTAAAAAGTCATAATTTTGAAAGCTATTTTTTTGACTTGTGCCTTATCTCATATGGTGCTTGTCACAATGTTCTTTTTTCTGTATGATTTCTACAGATTTCTCAGATCTATCACAAGATGATCAGCTCATCCTCATTAAGACAGGCTTCTTTGAAATCTGGTTGACTCGTATGGCACGCATGTTCAGCCGCAGTGACAACATGGTGATGTTTGAGGATGGCAGTTTGATTTCCAGGGATGAGATATCTGTGGTGTATACGGTAAAAAAAAATTTTTTTTACCCTTTTTTCAAACCAAAATCAGTTTGAAAACTTATTGATAAAAAAAATCGGACTACTAGCAGGTTCCGGTGTGTAAAGATTAACTGTTTTGTTTTTATGAGTACTTTACTAGTATAAGGCATCTTTAAATTATTATCAACAAACTAATCAGAAGGAATACTTTTCAGGATTGCAAAGCTAAAATACATGAGATGACAATGACAACACTAGCTTTATATCTAGCACATCCACTTTTAAACAAAAAATATTTGCTGGACAGTTATGGAACCTATAAATTTTGGCCTTGTTGTTAGGGGAAAAAAAGACGTAAAAATGTTTAGATGACAACTGAGAACCTGACCTAGAGCATTTGAATTGTGAAACTAATGAGGACTGACTAGTTCTATTTATGCAAGATGACCCAAAGCTTTGTTAGATACTAAAAAGGCATGTAAGAATAACATAAATATAAATTTCATTGTTTACTTTTTTTGTCTCAAAAATTTGAGGTCAGTTGTGTTCTAGGTTTGGTGCATACAAAAAAAAAAAAAAAAAAATTGAAGTGCAAGAGGAACACTATTGGCTTTTCTCATGTATTTTCAGCCTGATTTTGTGACGAGCATGTTTGACGTGAGTGCTAGCTTCAATATGTTGAACCTAAATGACACAGAAATTGGCTTGTTCACTGGCATCGTTCTGGTCACTGCAGGTAAGTCTAGCAAGGCCATGGAGGTGGCAGGAAGTACAATACCTTACTTATCATTATCATGCTTCTTGCTTTTTAAATAGAACTCAGTGTTCAGAGTGTACAGAGTGGGCAGGGCTTGACAGAACAAGGTGGCTTGTATACATTTTGCTGAAAATAGAGACATTTTGAATTTTTAAAAACCACAACTGAAGATATTTGGTTCTTGAGTCTAAAAAGCAGGATCTGACTAAAAATTATATATATACACATTATAAAGATGTGTGTGTGTATATAAAACATACGACTACCTATAAAGGCCAGAAAACTGGATTGTAAAAGTATTCTTAGTTTTACTGTTACAAGATGTTTGACAGTTCGCAACCAGCACTGAAACAGTGCTTTTGAACTGTTTTACATCACAGTAACTTCTTTTTCCAGATCGCCATGGTCTTTCAGATCCACATGGGGTAGAGAGAATACAGGATCGCTTGATAGAAGCCCTCAAACTGCAGGTGAGTCGCAATCACTCCACTGAAGAGAATCTCTTTGCCAGCATCATCATGAAGCTACCAGAGCTGCGTACCCTAGGCTCACAGCATAATGAATTATTACGATGGTACCGAGCCCAGTGGCACCGTGTTGAACTACCTCCTCTTTTCGCAGAAATTTATGACATACCCAAAACAGCTGAAGATGCTCAGATGTGAGAAAGACTATGTTGCAGGTGCTGGACCACAAATCCCACAGCACAGTCTTAATATCTCAGGATACTTCTTGCATTTTTTGAGCAAGGGGTTTCTAGTCTGAATTAAGTGAAAACAGCAGGGATTTTTCATTTTCATGTATGTGACATATTTTAGTTACTTTGTCTGTGTGGGTTTACTACCTCTTTTTATTAATGTGTGACAAAGAATGTGCAATGACATTCATGTAAAACATTTTTGCTTTAGCTTTCATATTTTCTGCGATGAGTGCAGGGTGGGTCAGCATTCGTCGGGAATAATTTGTTTTGCCTCGCACATGAACGGTCCTATCAACTTGAGATTTGGAAACAACAAAGCCTCAATCATTCTCAGTTAAAGTTATATTATTTGCAGATTAGGCTCTCAGGGATCAAAACTAGGCACACTTTTTCTGCATAACTAGCTGTAAATTGACCTTTATTTGAGATGCTGAATTGAGCTCAGATCATTTAGATTGACTTTTTATTGTAAATCTGAGAATTTGATTAATAATTGGCTGTTTTCTTCACCCTAAAGGAGATGCATTTACAAAGATTATTATTAGTTGTGTATAAACTGGCTACTTAGCCTTGCCACATAAATGTTATGGTGGCTGTGCATGAAAGGTTTTAGTGGTCATGTATAATTTCTGTGTAATGATTAGAAATAAAAAGACCCTCAGTTGTACTTTGATTTTTTTCTTCTTTTTTTTTTTTCTTTAAGTCATAGACACAGAAAACATGGAACTATGTGAACCCCCTCTATGCAATCATTTCAGTCATTCTGTATCATCTCCTTTAATCAGTATTCCTTTTCTGTTTAGAGGGAGGGCAGGGTATTATTCTGTATTCTGCAGTGTCTATGGCCACAAATGCAGAAGTTGATATGATGCACAGCTGTCAATGTCATCAATGCATTCAAAATTTGTCTTACCAATGTCTTAATATGTAACACAACATTCTTTGTAACAAGCATTACATCAAGATAGCAAGGGTTAACTATATTTTCAGTTTTCTCCTGGGTGTTGTCGACAATTTTAATAAAAAATAATGTAAATGTAAGAATGCTTATAGTATGAATGCTGGATTCACTGTGTGCCATGTTATTTTATGTTAGTTTGAAGATAGAAAGGTGCTGCAGCTTACAGAAAAATATGAAAGGAAAATTTACAAGTTGATGTGATGTCTGGATATGTTGCTCCACTCAAAGAATGCCCCTGTATGTACCTTGAAAAATATTGTTTAAAACAGAAATGGTGTTTTGCATAAACTTTTTATCAGCTGAAGTATATAAGAAAATTCATCAGGGAAAATGTTAAGAGTGTTACATATTTGTTAGTTTTGGATCCTTTACCATGTAAGAATCTTAGTGTGTCTGAGCTTGTGTACATTATGCATATATGATGCTCATCTTGGAAAGTAAATCTCCTAAAGAAGGGTTAAGCTATTTTGTTTGGTAATTATGTGAAGTACACACCTGGGCTAAGTGAACAGGGATATTGGCCTTCCTTTTAGAGAGACTGCTTACTCTCTTTTATGCCTGGACATGTAAGTGATCCAATTTTACCTGAATTTTTAGACATGGTTTCCCAGGTGATTAATTTTTTTAAAACTGTTTTATAACTAGTTTCATGTAGACATGACATCTATTTTAAGTTAAAAAGTGTTTTAATAAGAGCAAGATATTACAAATTCTCAATGTAGGTAAAGAATTGTGACTATGTGACTACTGGGTTGTGAGCATGTGGCAACAGAGAGCTTGGGAAAGGAAACTGCTGCCCACACATCACTGCCACCCATTGAGTGGGCATGAGATTTCCTGCTGGCGACTACTGTCCACAGAGTAGGCTTGAGATATCTAGCTAACATTTCTAGCCAGTCTGTGTGTAACAGCCTAGAAGATGCTGTGCAGGTGTTTGGATGGCTAAGGAAAGGCATAGTGCTGGTTGGGCTTTAAAGTGTGTTGTGTTGATGCCAATCTTTTGTATTTTTCCACAGTGTTCATGGTACAGTTCTTGGCGACTGATTAACTTTTTATGGCTTTTGCACTCCTTAAAAAACATTCTGGATAGCTAGGTCAGCTAGATGTCAACATAACAACAGGATGTATTTATTTTTTAAAGAAGACAAATTTTTTTTGTAATTGTTTCACTGTCCTGGAGTATTGTGCTTTTTTGGCAGCTTGTTCTCTTTCCCTCGCAGACACGGGCGTAAAGGTGTCATTGTGCCAGCAAATGTTTAAGTAAAATCCATAGATTTATTTATGTATATTTATAAAAAAACATCTCAGGAACAGTTTTGTCTTGGCTATATTAATGATGAATCCTTGAGAACAATTATATTTATAAAAGTTTATTTCATAACTTATACTTTAAACATTTTTTCTTAAAAATGCATTTCTTTTCAGATGTATTTTCAAACAGGACCTTTTTCTATGAAAAACAAGTGGGTATATTTGCAGCAAGGAAAGGAAGCATTTGGAGAAAGCTATAGAAGTCTGGATAATTATTTTGCCATGAAACTGCCTTTAATTGGCTGCTTGGCATAGAATCCTACCCACTCACTTAAAAACTTCTTGGTGTAAAGACTAAAGAAGGTATTTTGAAAACAAAAACTAATTACTTTCGTATTACATAAGGCAATTTATAGCTTGTGACTAGCCACATTGAATATCTGTATCCAGTTTCTTAAAATAAATGCTTGATCTAAATACCATGTATGTATATCTTGTAAAATAAATTCACCCACTTGAAGTTCAGTGCATGACCCAGTTGTCAAGTTTTGGGCATCTTGCTTAGTAAAGAAATGTAGCAGCATTTTTTTTTTTTAAAAAGCTAAATGCTATTACAGACAGAGGCATATCAAACAAAAAAGATAATAATTTATGATTTTACAGCATTTATTCATAAAAACAAATGTCAATCATCATGCATTTGTTGCGTAGTATGATAGAGAAGAATGTGAATATTTCTGAGTTCTTCAATAAAAGGGATTAAACCAGCCACTGTAAACATGGTGGTGCTTTATCTCCATCTACCATTGTATTTTGAGACATCTATTTGCTAATTACTTCATTCCCATTAGAAGCAACATATTGAAATTGCTAGCTGATAATTTATTTTAAGGCCTGACATGCCCCCCCCTCCTAAAAATAAAAAAATTTACATTTTTCAGCAGCATTTGTAGGAAACACTCTTTGCTCATCTTTCTAAGTCAGCAGTTGCAGGGTGATGGGATGAACATCAATATATAATTCTTTCATTAAGGAAATCGGTTTGTCATTTTTTCTCGAGACGATTACCACATGATGGATGGGGATTTCAACAGCAGAATTAGTTACATTAAGTTGTCATTTTTAATTTTTGTTGTTACAACAGTCTAATGCTGTCCTGGGTTGTTTTGGGTTTTTTTCCCCCTTCACATGTGATATTTTCAGAAGAAATGAGCATCTGACAGGCATTATGAACACTTCATATGTACCATTAATGTCTCAGAAAGAAAGTATCCCTTGAACTAAGTTTTGAGTTGTGGTGAACATTTGTTTTACATTCATAAGCCAAGCCCAGTTGGATTGTGGGACACCCGAAGCATGAGCTATAATCTGGTCATGGTTGGCATTAGTGAATTCTGATTGGGTATAAGCACTTACATGCATCCATATTAGAAAATTTCCTTCCCTTTGTCTTGTCTAAACCTATTGGCCTTGACCTGACCTTTGTTTGAAAGGCAAATGAAAGTTCTGACAGTATGCGATGCGACCCAGTTTCTCAGAACACAGTGTGCGTTGCTATGTCCCAGACATTCTCATTCTCGCTAATTTTGCACACAGCAAAAGCAAGTATAAAATCAGTCGCTGTCTTTAGTGATGAAATATATGTATATTTCTAGATGGTTTTATGAAAAACCACGTGGAGAGTGGATAGAAGATATGTTGAACATTCATAATATGCCAAAATCTCACAACAGCTTAAAAGGAAATTTTTCCTCAGATTTGGGGATGTGTCAGGCCTTGATAAGTTGTACTTTTTATTTTACTTTTTTTTTTTTGTTTTGGATGCACTGGATTTTTATAGATTTTTGGCTTTCACCTGCAATAATTTCAATTTTGTAAGATATGAAATAGAATGGCATTTGTTATGTTGATTGTAGTACCCAGACATTTTACTGCTATTTCAGTGGGTTATTGTTCAGATGCACAAATGGTCTTTTTAACCTCATCAATATGATTAATATCACATTTGTTTGTGCCATATACTGAGCTGTTTTCTGCATCAGCGAGATCAAATTTTTTTTTTTTTTTTTTGGTCCCATCTGGTGCCATCTAAGATAGATTTTAAAACAGTTTTTGTTTCTTGTGAATTTCTACCCTGTTTTAAACCACACAGAAGAAGCTATGTTTTGAAATTGTTATATGTGCTTGTGTGAGTTTATTTTTCACAGAACGGGTCACTATTTTACAAATTTTTGTAAATAGCATAGAGCGGTGCCATTTTGAAATTTCATTTCACCTTTCACCCCTGTTTTTCCTCAGGATGCAACAAAATGCAGCTGCTGCCTCCTTGCCTACCATTGTCAGGAGACTGACATTAGAACTGGCACTGTTGTTAGGAAACTGATAGATTCAGGCAGTTCACCATGGAGATGTATTTTGTGAGCTATCAGGAATGCTTCTTGTAGATGAAAATTAAGATGGACCACTGTTGTATGAAGATTTTAAAAGAGTATGTACTGCAAGAAATTTTGTTTGTTGTATTGGAAGTAGTGATATTGATCTCCCCATTCCTGAATTTCAGGGAGGTTGCAGCTAGAGTACATGCACGCTTTTTGAAACTAGTGCGCAAGAAATGGACAGCTTAAACATGCAAATGTTTAATGATTTTGTGCCATAATATTTGTTGCGGTTATTAGGTTTTGTACCTTTTTTTTAAAAAACATTTGTCTATATTCAAACATTTTCATGTATGTCAGCAAATGCGTATAAAAGGCAGTAGACAAACTGGGTGTGAACATGTGGAAGTAGAGAATAAAGTATATTTTCTTAGTGGACTAATGCTGTATGTGTGTGCACACTGTCAAGGTTTGATAGTTAACTAATTTGTGGAGTATTAAAAGATGAAGTAAAATCACTAAAAATGAGCAGCTTCCAACAGGAGAGAAAGCTAGCAAGTGGTGGACATTGTTATTGCAGTAGACTGATGCCATATTCTGGGTTTTCAAGCAATTTTAGTGACAAGTTTGTTCCTTTTTCCAAGATAGCCATAAATTGCAAATTGTGAGATTTAAAAAACATTAAAACATATCTTATATATTATATCAAATATAAATTTACAAATTTGCTAGACATACTTCAAAGATATGCTAAAAATTATGCCATTTCAAAATGATTGCTGTGCAACAATCAGTGCTGTCTAGATCAAGCAAGAACATTTTTCTGTACATAATAACAACCTCTTCACAGCTTAAAACATGGAAAATTAAGGTCAATTGCTAGAATTGCTAACCTAGATAGTCCATAATTGATCTTAATAGTACCAGTTTGACTAGCCAGTAGGACAGCCATAGGCTTGATGTAGTCATAGTGATTAATTTCTAAGGATAAACATTGTAAAAGAACTTAATTGTGTGGGTAAAGAAACTCCCAAGATCTTGTGTGTGTCCTAATCTAGTGAAGAACTGTCTTTTCTTTCTTAATTTATTCCAGAACTTCTGTTTGTGCCCATAAAATCTGAAGGTAATGGCAGATCTTATTGAGGTGTTACTGAAAGCAAGGGCAAGTGACCGTGGGATATATGGTGTTAAGTCTAGGCCATTTGGGTTACATTATAACCTGTGCTGTCAGGCATAACAAAGCAGCTGTTTATTTCAATTTGTATGACTTATTACAAGGAAGCTGTAGAGAGGTCAAGCCAGCAGTAATGTGAAATGAGCAGCATATGTCAAAGAGATGTGTGCCATTAAAAAAAATAGCAACTTTTATATGTTGGTGGTAGCTAGCTTTGAACTTTTATTTTGAAGTCATGAATTTATGTGATTGATATATTGTATTAAATGGGTGGCTGTAGCACGTGCTTTCAAAGTATTTATGTTCTGAAGATAGTTTTTTTATGAAGTTTTGCATTAAAATTTGCACTGACTAGGACTTATATGAGTGTGTGCTGGGAGTGGTATTGGCACATGCTGTCTCAGGTGAAATTAATCAGAAGCAAGCAGTTGCTAGCATTGTCTCAGGTTATAAAGATGACACATTTTTAATGGATCTTTTCTTGCATATTAATAACATTGTTTGCTATAAGCATTTTCAAAATCTCTTCATATATTGCCTGTCCTGTGCTGCTGTTTATCGTCACTGTGAATTTGTCAAAATTGTGTATGATTGTATGAGCGAGCAAATTATAGAGAAAACATTTGTACTTGCCATTATACCACATGATTTTTGCTCAGCGTGTATGTAGGCAGTAAAACATATTCTAGGTTTCTTGACTTTTATGGATTGAGGAAGGAATCCAATCATTTAAGACAAAAGATGGAGCACAAGCCTGTAATGATTAGGTCTTGATGAAAGTTCTGCTGAGACATGTTTGCTGCAAGTCACCTGATACCATCATTTCATTCATGAATTCATTTTATTCTTCTCAGCATGATTCATATAGTCTATTGCTACATCAGTTTGTTTACACATGATTGGAAAAAAAAGATGTAGCACACAAGCATAAGGTTTATTTAACCCAAAGAAGGTTAGGCTAGCAGTTATTTTAGAATAAAATGCCATGCTGCACATCAGCATTATCTCTCCATCACATATAAATAGCAAAAAAGGAATATCGATATGGTGAACATTTAAAGGAAATGGTTTAGTTTTGAACAAGACACCAGTAGTATGATAATAAGGTAGAAACATTTATGGAAGTCTATGCTTTGGTATTCCACTATTATCTTTTTTGAGGGTTGGCTGTCCTGGGTTCAGCTCTAATTTCAGGCACCCTGTTCTTTCTCTACATGTGCCATCTGTTTACAGGGCTGGCTGCCTTGCCATGATATAGCTTTAGTTGATGGTTCGGCATAAAACACCAATTTCACCCCTTCACCCCACCTTTGGTATTGGATGGTGAACATTTAATGTAGAAGCTTATACTGTAAGCAACAGCAGCAAATTGTTTTCGGTACACGAAAAATATAGATTCTTCTTGGACAATTAAACCATTTGTGGTTGTGTATGTGCAGATATGCAGTTCTTTACATGGAGATGAACACACTTCATACACATACACAGAGCATTGTTTAGTTCCTGTCCTATGGCATACATGTATCTTCTTGATCTGAATTCATTATGACTATTCTGAAGAGCTGTTTTGTGGTGAATGCAGTCAAGTACCAGTAATACTGCACTTTACAAAACTTGTATGATTATTAATTCTACTACTGTTGTGTAAAGCACACACAGCTGCTGTAAAGTGGAAAGGTGTGCTTGCTCTATAAATCCATTATTACTAGATATATGGTACTGCATTCTGCATTCTGAGTCACACAGACAAGTAAACCATTCCAGTTTTGAATCTGGTAGATTTATGAAAATGGCACTGTACATTTTTATTTGGCAAATGATTTATCCTTTTAAGTACCAAGTCTTTTGTTTCCCACCTTCACGTATACTAGTTTTACCATATCCATCGAAGTCCTCTTAGCAGCTGACAATCCCTCTTTTCTCCCTTCTTTAATATCAAAATATGCTTAAATGGCAGATGTGGTTTCTTTTCATGTACCATGATATTTTTATCTAGTACTTTTCTTTTTATATTCAGTCATTGTATGCAGGTGCATATGTGTTTGGGGTATGGGTGTTGCCAATTAAATCATGTACAGAGAGGGCTTATTTGTGTGTAAAGGGGTGTAACTGTGTAGAGAATTCCTTTAAACAATATTTTGAGGAAATTGTACTTCTGAGTCTATGTGCCATGTTAAATAATATTTATGTCAAACAGGCTGCTAGTGCCTGCTTGCCATTTAAAACCACATTTTATTTTTTAGTCATGTCATATTGTCCTTACACCTCCCTCCCCTCATTGTATTCCACTAATAAAATGTCATGCTTACAGCGGTATCAGTAAAATTTGCCTTCACTGGTGATGCGAGAAACATGAACTGAAAGTGGCGCTTTAATAATTTTTAAAAAACAATAATACTACGATTATACTAACAGAATGATCACAACAGAAAGTCTTGACAAGAAAATTGCCCGGGAAATGTTCCTTTAGTGACTGTGTACACATGAGAATTAGATGGCATCTTGTGCTCTTGCGTTGTCTTGTGCCTGTAGTCTTAGTGTGCTGCAGTATTTTGGAACAAAGTTGACTTGCCGGGGCCAGCAGCAGAGGCCAATGCAGGCTATAGAGGACAGAGTAAGAGTGGAGTTATAAAACTGTAAGGTCGTCATCTTTTTTAGAGCACCTGTTAGGACAGAAGTGCAATATAATAGCTCAATAAGCGCAATAGTGCTCAACAACCAACAGCAAGACTACTTTTGTGAAGCGGAGAGAGCTGGTATCCAAACCCAGAGGGCACATGGATTGTCTCAAAGACAAACAAGTTTATTTTTCAGGCATATCAGATCACCCCCGAAACCAATACCGGCGGACCAGCATACAACTGACGGTCATCTAATATCGGTCAATAATGAATGGATAGATGCATATAAAAAAAAAGTGCTGTCGAGTTGTGTTTAATTATCAGTAATCCTATTCTCGTTCAGGATTCAATAAAAGCAGCATGTATTTAAGCATACTTCAAGCGATGAGAACAAAATACGTCGTATATATAAGGACATAGTAGATAACTTCAGAGATTTCAAAGGCAGCTAAGAAATCTTCACCACTTTAGTCTGTAAAGGGTGGTGCAACGTGATCCATGACAACGATAATTGCACTCAAGGCCCAGTGTGTTGATTACGGTGTCCAAATATTGACCCATACGACCTTTTAAGACGGTCTGTTGAATGCATCTATAGAACATATTTTTAAAATGGCTTCAAGCTGTAGTTTTTGCAAATCATCATCACTTTAACCGGCAGCAGCCGGACACGGAGCAAGCCGACCCGTCCGTGGTGTCGAATCCCTGGTAACTGTCGTAGTGGGGACCATATGAGATGGTGGGATCTAGTCAGAGCATTGCCCGCTGGGCCCACGTTCTGTGGGATGCGTCTGAGGTCGAGCTGCATGCTAGCAAAATTGGCCAGCTTCTGCAGAGGACTGTTGAACTTATTTTCAACGGTCGCATCCTGATAGAGAAGCATGTGCAGCTTCGCAAGGATTTCAACCCTATAATTTACTGACTCTAGAAATTCTGATAAAGTCTGCTATGAAGGGCTGTTGCATGCGTTACAAAAATTCAATATCGAAAAGTGTGCCGGTCGAACTACTAAAACGCTGTATGATCGCTCCAGGAAATTAGTACTCCTAAATAAGCATGTGGGTGAGCTATTCCTAATGACGGTGGGAGTCCGCTGTTTAAAATTTACCTAGTGCTAGTATCGTGTTGGATACCTCCAGGATCATCACACAGTGTTCAATCTGAGGGAGGCCACTATGTGTAACTTGCGCTTTGCTGATGACATCGATCTGATGGCGGGCAGAAACAGCGAATTACGAGATCCCCACAGACAAACTCGCAAGCAGCGCTGGTGCATAAACGATGAAGATAAAAACAGAGAAGAGAAAAATTATGGGGAACTCCGTCGAGTAGGACAGCAGAAATCTGCTCGAGGAAGATCAAGCTTAAAGAGCCATCTATGTCTAGTCCAGGGATAATTTTGCAGCGAAGGACAAAGAATCAAATCACGGTACGTCCATGGAAGAATCCGTTGCTTTAAAAGAAAAAATAAGCTTCGATGCCCGAAACAAATTGTAACCCTTAATGTTTCCTTACTGTTGTACGGTTGTGAATAGTGAGAAAAACCAAAGCAGTTGCTTTTGTCAAGCAAACCTTAAATAAATTCTTTTAAATATGGTTTTGTCTTCATGAACTATATATATAATTATAATTATTTCTGTCATCTTCTTTACCACGTGTAACTTTCGTTTCACCACGGACGTGTATAGGTTCGTGGTTTTACCTTCTTCTTGTAAACAAATAGAAGGAGCTTTGGTGAAATTTTAAATTATATATCTCAGATTATAGAAGTCTGTGCATAATTCTGCCCTCCCTCAATAACCCATGTTACTTCCGTTTTGCGAGACGCATGCGCAGTAGATCTGGCAACGCAGCCAAACAACAGTAAATTTCAGCTGTCGAGCACGTTGGTTATGAAGTAAAATGACTGTTTACCGACATACTGTGGCTGTTATAAGGATAAATCTCAGCGAAGTATATCAGTTTATAAAGCACTAAATTATATATTCCGTAAGGTGAGTACACGTTTCCTGAATTGTCCTTAAGGCAGAACTTAAACAAGTGCTCGATGTAGTGGTTTTTTGGTCAGCAGACGACAATGCCTGATGTTTATATTCGTTTGGTCTTTCATTTTTATTTGATGACGCGTGCATTTGCGCTGACTCAAAATTTCAACAACCTTATTTTATTTGCATCATTTAGTGGTTGCATTTTTCTGCGAATGAAAGGCTTAATGTATATAATATTTCCTTTACACGAACTATATATATACGATTCGTGGATATAATTGATTAAACAATTGATATCCACTGAAAATAATGTAAATATATTGTAATGGATATACACATATAAATATTCCTATGAGAAAATTCAATTTCATATGAATATGCAGGTATTGGTGGAAATATATGTGCTATAAAATCACTGAAAATCAAAACCATCGTCATTATTTCCAGTTATAAGGCAGCAATGCCCACAGGAGGTTCATACATGCAGCAGCCAAATACAAATAGTGAGGGAGTAAGGCGATGTATGACCATTCCAGACCTCCCACGGTCCAGTCAGCTACGTTATGAACCACGTCCTCCATATGCTGTTGGGGTACCTCCGGGACGGACACGTCCAGTGTCAGGTTAATGTTTTATATCTGTCATTCTCAAATATATGACATTTAGAAAGAAATTATGCATTGTTATTGTGGTAAATACAATAAGAGAGTCAGTTTCATCAATTTTGTCACACTATAGATTTCTGGGGCTGTTTATAGTTGCCTATAACAAATTATACTTGTTTTGGAGATTATAGGTTTTATGTGAATATTTTCGTCAGATATTTGTCTGTGAAGCTTCGGTAAAGACTTCCAGTAGACTGGTGAATTATATTTCTTATCTTCTCCATAAAAGTCTTCATATTTTTAGCATAAACGCATGATTATGGATGACTAGATCTTTGAGATTTCTTTTGGAATCCTTGTATAATTCAATGCAGAAATAGTTGCAGCTTTTTTTCTTAATACTTACAGCACCAACATACCGACAGCTAACTGGTGACAATCGACCAACATGGCATGGTGCTAACTATCAAAGTCCAAAACATTTGCGACGTTTATACAACGAACAGAGAGTTTATCGGCCTTCAAGCAGTGAGATTTATGCTCCTTATGCTGGTAAGTTTTTGTTAGATTGCACTTCTTTTTTTTTTTGTAAAAGGCTGTCCAGACTTTATGGTTCTTAAAATGGCAATAATCAACCATAATCATTTTTGTGCATATGTTTTGTTTATGTGTGTGTGTTGGTTTGTGTGTATGTTTATAAAATACTTCTTGATAATTTTGTAAAATAATGAAAGTATTTTGTCAATTTATTATTATAAAAATTTTTTCAGCTCGAAGAATAGAGGCGTTTGTCAATTCAACTCTTGGCTACTCCAGAGCTGAAAATGGAAAAATTGTGCCCATTCCATCATATGACCCACTCAATGATCCCCATCTGGTGGATTATTTCCAGCGTCGCTTTGGTATAATGCAGCTTGCAGAGCTTCAGAGGCAGGTGGGTTACAGAAGACACATGTGCCTAAGCTTTTGAAGCTATGAAAACACCAACCTATGCCCAATTTTAGCAATAGACATATGCCTGAAAACAAGTTAAGCCTTTTATCAACTAAATGTTGTCTTTGCACATTCACGTTGTGTTCTTGTTATTATATTATTATTATTCAAAGATGAATCAGTTGTCATACATTTTAAGGCAAACTTGTGGTGGTCAATGACATGCTTTATTTTTGTGGGATGGAGGGTAGGGGTTAGGATTATTTTTATTTGCTTGTTTAAAAAAAAACAAAAATTTTTATAAAACAATAGTGGAATCAATTAAAAATTTTAGTATGTAACAACATTTTTATATAATGACTGTGTAAAACTTAGTGCAAGATACTATTTCGCAAAATCTGGGTAAATGGCTCCCTTCGTTTTTTTGAAATACATGCCTACAAACATCACCATGCACAGAAAGATGTCAACGCCACAGATATCATGATTGTACATGAATACATTTATGTAGTCAAGAGTTCAGCCTATACAAGACGAGACATTAATTAGGTGTATCCATATACAAATGGGATGTTCTAAGTTTAATACAGTTTGCATATTAAATGTTAAAATGTTTGACATATTTAAAATAATATAAAATGTAATCAGCCAGGCAAAGATGCTGAGCACTGGGGAAAAAAATGAGTAGGTACATGTCACTGCTACTGCTGCTGCTGCTGCTGAATGGCTAATAAAAACAGCTGGTGCATGAATCCATGACAACCAAGAAAACAATTATTATTAATAAATGGGGAATCATCTATTATTGTAGTGTTTATTTCATTCTTTTTAATGCTGTTCATTATTATGAAGGAGTTCTTTCCCTTCAGGTAGTGATCTAGACTTCATCAGGAGCATAGTTTATAATGTTCATTCTTAGGGGATTCAGAAGACCCACAGTCTGAGACTTTTATTTAAAATATTAAGGAATGATTAGTAAATATAATTTTCATTACATCATTGCAGCAAAGGATAAAACGATCCATAAGGTCTGGAGCAAGATCAGCTGGTGTGGGTGCTGGGTCGAGACACATTCACAAAGCTAGTGGCAATGTGTTGTATAAAGTAGCTGTTACCACTGGAGACCACAAGAATGCAGGAACAGATGCAAAGGTATCTTTAATGTAGCTGTGTATGTCCATATGATTGTACCCTCAGTAACTTGGTGATCTAAATAGTCTGCTTTAGTTCAGTGACTGGATGGAGGAAGAAGGAGTCCTAGGAGTAAGAGGGAGAGTAGGGAAGGGAAGCTGCAGCCCACTACACTCTGGATGCATCCTTCTGCTACACTTGGGTGTCCTTGGTGCAGTACAAAGGCAAAGCCCAGTCAAGTATAAGGGTTTACCATTTTCACATTGCTGACAATCTTAGACCTATTATAGTCCTTGTGAGGACAAAGAAAATAATGCATATGATAAGTAGTACAGTTTCTTTTCTATCGTAATAACAGCACATTTCCTTACTTTACAGCTGGTTCAGTGCCCTCTACAAAAACCTTACAAAGTAACACAAGTGGGGCATGTGTGTGTGGACATGCTTAAAGGTGTGGGTGTAAAATATATGTATATGTTTTTCAGGTGTTCATTAAGATAAAGGGCTTAAAAGGAAAGCTTCCAAAGACCAGATTAACCAAGAAGTCAAAAAAAGGAGTGTATTTCCGTTTTGCAAAGGGTTCCACGCATCTGTTCAAAATTTATGGCCCAAACATCGGAGATGTGAAGTCTATAATTGTTGAGGTATTTTTTTTTAACTAGTAAAAGCAGATTTCAGGTGTGCCATTCATGCTTTAGTTGAACAGCACTCATAATTATAATGTCTTCAGTTATTGATATAATTACATTTCTTCATGATATGTCACTATCAGTAATAAATATTCCTTATCGTCTTTGCTCATTTGTTTCTTTGGAGATGGTGACTTTTTTCCTAGAAAGATTCTCAACAATTTGAATTTATTACCTCACTATACCTATGCCTTACTTATATAATCTTACTAGAAATGCATTCTGAAATGAGCACATAAATTAACTCTGTAACTATATATTCAAATATTTAATGTTTGTTGACATTTTTATAGTAATATTCTTTATACTTATGCTCTGGATGTTGCCCTAAAATAGTACTAAGGTGATCTGGTGTCTTGGCATTTCACCCTAAATATATATTTTGTCAGACATCTGCATTAAAAAAAGAAGACTCCTGGTTTCTTCAAGAAATAGAAATTGTGAA
Source organism: Pomacea canaliculata (assembly GCF_003073045.1). Taxonomy (NCBI): domain Eukaryota; kingdom Metazoa; phylum Mollusca; class Gastropoda; order Architaenioglossa; family Ampullariidae; genus Pomacea; species Pomacea canaliculata. Next base: position 17,093,228 of record NC_037592.1, on the reverse strand, counting down.
TACAAAAACAAAAAAATCTTGGCTATTCGCCTGCAATCAGTGGTTTTCGCTCTTCCATGGAGATGGACAGGTGATGCGCGAACTCTTCCCAGTCAAGTCAGCAAAAACTGGTACGAAAATTCATTGGTACAAAGATAATTTGCAGCAGAAGTCATTACAGTTCATAAAAACAAACATTTTTTTAAAGAGAGGATGTTTTGAGATTTGTTTTGACAGACACTTAGGTAAGTAACTGCCTTAGTTTTTGACCTCTTATAATTTTGCTTAGATGTATGTATGTGTTTGTGCATAAAGAGAAAGATCAGTGGTTTGTAATATGCCTCATAATTTCCTTTTCTTTTTTTTTTTTTAATATACAGAGTATGAGATTGTAACTGTCACTGGAGATATGCTGAATGCTGGCACAAATGCCAATGTTTTCATCACACTGTTTGGCAAAACTGGCACAACACAAAAGATGCACTTGAAAAACAATAGTAAGACCTTGTTTAATAGAGGCAGTAGTGATCTATTCAAGGTACGGTGCAACTGTGTAGGACCTATGAAGAAAATTCGTATTGAGCATGACAACACAGGCATAGGTCCTGGATGGTACCTTGAAAGGGTAAGTCATTTATTTACATTCTTATCAAAAAGTACAGTATGCCTCTGTTTTTGGTAACATTTTATAGGTTTCTTTTTCATCTTTCTATTTGCTGTTTAAATCTCAATTACTGTTTATTGTTTAGTTATTTTTCAGTTTTCTGTTTGATTTTCTAACTTCACTGTGTTTCTAACTTATTTCTCTGACTTTTGTCGGTGTGTTTGTCTCTTTTTTTTTTTTCTTTCTTTCATTTATTTCATTGCAGTTGACTCTCCAAACAAGAAGTAATAGTAATACATATCTTTTATAAAGTTGTAATTTATACATAAATTCTTTTATTTGATTTTTTGTATTTGTTGATTTTTTCATGAAACAGCTTTTTGATCATGTTTTTTTTTTATACTGTTCTTCAATGGACAGTTACATTTTCACTTGCGCAATATATGTTTTAACCCTCTAACTGTTTTGTAAAGTAGTAAACAAATGTTTTGTTAATTTCTCTAAATTACATTAAAGCTAATCAGAAAATGAGTTTATGCTAGACTATAATGGGGACAATTTACAAATTTACACACAAAAAAGAATTTACACATTTTTTATTGTGGATGCATGCCAAAACAAGATAGGGTCAGCAATTTTATTAAGAAATGCATAAATGATAGGGGATGACAGTGATGTTGATGAGATCCAGTATAAACTTCACTGTACTTGTCTGATTCTAGGTGGTTGTAACAGATCTACACAATCCTGAGTGGAAATACTATTTCCCATGTGGTCAATGGCTGGCAGCTGATGAGGGTGATGGAGCAACTAGTCGGGACCTCATAGGCAGCCGAGACCCTCTTTCCACTAGGAAGGGTAATGTCAGAATACACTACATTAAGTGTACTGTATATAGACTTAAGGTAAAGGTAAAGATAATTTTATAACCTCTGTGTTATTGGACAGTGAGGTGTCAAGAAGACCAAATTTTCTTGGGACCAGCTTTTAATGAGGGCTGTACCCATCTTCTCTCTCTCTCATTACGTTACCTTTTCCGACCTTGTTTGGAGCCAGAGTACCTAATTACAGTAGCTGGGTGTGATGGGAGATCACTTGCACCACATGGATATCAAACTAGTACATCTTTGGGTTCAGACTAGTGCACTAACCGCTCAGCTGCCTTCTTGCAATGGTTCCAGTATTTAAAGTTTCTGATTTAATTTCAAATTGGTATAAAGTTTCAAATAATAATTTTAGCAGCTGTTATGCAAGAAGTAATCATGGCTGTATCTAATAACTTTTATCAATTTCATTGGATACTAAGTAGACATAAAGATTTGACATGACTGAGTTAAAGGCATCATTGTAACACACAAAGCATTGAAAGTTAAAGATGAAATAAATTTGTCTCTAGCTCCGTATTGGTCAGAAGGCGGTTAAGGGTTTTTAAAGTGTGTAATACAAAAAATACAAAACATCCCATGTGATATTCAGTAACATACCCAGTGGTATTCAAGAATGTCTGTACAGTGGACATGCATGTTTAGTTACAAATAAATATTTCATTATGACACCTTCACATGCTCCCCAGCAACAGGCACTCCTTTAAAGGGACTAGTGTGTACAGTTTTCATCAAGAAGATTTTATACTTGCAGCATCCAAATATAAAGTGACAGTTTTCACTGGGGATAAGCCTGGAGCTGGTACAGATGCCAATGTGTACATTACAATGTTTGGAGAATTTGGGGACTCGGGAGAGAAAAAGCTGACTTCCCGCAAGAACAATTTTGAGCGCGGAAAGTAAGTGCTTTTGTTTCTTTCTCTGATCATACGAGAATTTGCACTCTGCACTTATTTCCATGTACTACTGTTTTTTAATCATATGTCATTGTTGTTTATGTTACATGTCAGCAAAGTAAGTTGTGATGGCAAATACTGTGTATATGTTGTATACATGTTGATAATGTATATTGTATTATAATGCTGATAATGTATATTGTACTGCTCTGTGTGTGTGTGTGTGCACATTTACATGTGTTCTCACATGTAAATGTATGTGTGTGTGAATGACAGCAAAAATACAAAAAAAAAATGATTATATTTGACACACAGATCTGTTTCCATTTCAGATCAGATGAATTTCTGTTAGAGTGTCCCAAGCTAGGTCGTCTGGAAAGAGTTCGCATAGGACATGACAACACCGGCTTTGGACCTGGCTGGTATCTAGATAAGGTAACCTTATACATCAGCTAAAATTTGGTCATTGGTGGGCGGAGGGGGGAGTAGCAGCTGACATATAGAGAGGGTAAAGAGGTGAAACGAATGGACATCTGTCCTCTCCTTGATGTTTGTCAGACAATTCTTTCAGGGCTTGTCTCCCTCATGGGTGCCCAGCAAGATGGTCATAAGTATATCAGTGCAGGTCACATGACCAAACCAGGCATGATCTGTTCCAGAAGAATGTTGTTTGTGGCATCGGGATGTTTACAGAGAAACTTTACTGTTGTTAGAGATTGCAAAGCTCTAGCCTTATGACAACATCTTTCCTACATGTCTTAAAGCTTCCAGCCTCTTTGAACCATGAACTTACATGTTACATTTGTAACATACAGTTTTTATAACTTTTATTTTCAGTATCCACAATGTGAGTTCACATACTTATTTGGGTGACATGTGCCTTTCTGCATACAGTCGCATATTTTGTTACTAGGGGAAGGCTGTGACCTTGATCGATATTGACAAAAAAGTATTGGCAAGGTGTCTCGTGAAATCCGTTCAAGGCAGAGATGGAAACATGAATTAAATTGCCCCATGACTTCCAAGTAGTTCTTTAAAATGTAGTCCTCACTGCAAGCCAATGTTGTCCACAGCTACATGCTCCATTGTGTGTGGTTATGCCTGCATGTCATTAATTCATTATCTGAGAAACTTGATATGTTACGTTCATAAACTATAGCATTATATTTTTTGTGGATCCTCTTTTTTTTTGTTCGGATTTTTGTCTCAGTTGCGTAAAATGTTGAAGCCTGGTCTTGTCCTGGAATTCTTGAAGGCATTAGCCCTGCATTACTCTTGTTATTAACAAGTGCATACATGCACACTCACATTTCTCCAGAAGCACACAGCTGGCACAAGTTCATACCTCTGTTGATTGTTGCTGCTATGATATTTAGCGTGCATTATGAGTGAGCACATTCAACGCCTGTGTGCTGTTTACCTGTGTGGATGATTCACCTGCCACAGAACCGATCTTAGTTGTTAGAAGTTCTCCCATTTCTGTGCGCTGAAGCTATTATTATCCCCACCACACAAACGATGTAGTGGCCTTTCAACCCGTATAGCTGCATCTTCGACTTTGTAGAGCAGCTTGAGACGAGGATCAAGCGGTGAAAAAATGCGACTGTGGAAATAGGGATAGTTACATAGGTGTCAGACACACATGAATGCCTGCCTGTACAGCACAGACTGGCAGGAATTTGTGCCTACTTATTGTGCATCATCAACACAGTGAAGACTGGTGAAGGATGGGAGGGGGACGCAGGGCTTACCTCCAGCGTCGTCACGAGCTTGCGAGTCCCCAACTCCTACAACCTGGTAGGCAGTTCATCCGTCTGAAAAAATGTCTCATGACCGTCAAAAACAGTTTGAGTCCGACAGAAACCTTCCTTGAGACGAAAGCTTGGAAGTTACTAAACACTTGTAAAAGCGTGGAAAACAACAGAAATGATAGAGAATACAGTGTACCTCCATCGGAGATTTCGACTGGGGCAAGACGCACCGAAAGAGAACGAGAAGAAACAGACTTTTGTTAAAATCTTAATATCAAATAAAACTTAATTCTTGTCATGATGTAGAGATAGATCAATCTCGATCACCCAAGTGCTAACTTCTACACAGCGGCAGCAGCAGCCGTTCACTGACAACAGATGTTGCCAGTGTCCACTGCCAACCGAAAACTTCGAGCCCAGAGGACAGAATAAGTGGGATGGATTTGGTCTCTGATGAACCTTGCTGAAGGGCTACGCATAGCAACTTCGACCAGAAATCTTCACAACGCAAAAGCATCATTCTAAACATTACAATAAGCAATATTTTAATGTACATTAGTAACATTACATTAATGTACATTAGTACAGAAGTGACGTTAGTTTGAGGAGAGTGGTGTTGAGGGGGTAGGGGAGTTGGGAATGAAGAAAAAAAAAAAATAAACACATAGCTTAATTAGCTATCGCAACAAACAAACAAGTACTGTACATCTATTTGACTGCTCGGCTTGAAAATGTCTGCAGGTATTCAAATCTATAAACAATAATTGCAGTACCTTCCAGCAGACACCGAGAAGAAGGAACACATTGCAAGAAACGGAGATACACGTGCAGTCACGTTGCTAGTCACCTGCTTGCCCTTTCCGTCTATTGCGACAAGCCTGTATACAATGCCATTTCACTAGAGAGGAAAGACTGCGTTCATGTGTACTCTCAGAGCACTTCATGCACTACTAGCTTATTGTGACCTGTCTAGTGCCTCATCACAGTTCCCGTAATGCTAAAAATCCTCATAACACGACTAAAATATAGGGGCGTATATTATTGTCTATATTACTTTTTGGCCTTCAAATCCTCCGGCGGTGCTTTGTCCTCCTGTGGCACTTGGTTCCCCCTTCCTCCTTTTTTTCGAACGCTCGTTCCACTCCGAATATGTAGGACACCCTTTTGGTGCTCCAGCAAGCTGTGAGACAGACGTAGTGGCATCGCTTGATACACTGCCCTCCTGTAACACCAACGTAGGCGAGAAGGAGGGGGGCGATGGTGACACGCGACAAGCTGTGGTCATGACCGGGACATAGCGGCAAGTCCATCTGCGAGTCCACGTCACTACTTCTGTTGCACATGAAGGCCACTGGTCACTCAAGCGGCGGAAAACTGCCGCAGAACAGCTACATCTGCTGCCGAAAGAAGGGTGAGTTACGGTTAGGTAGGAACTGTTTCCTCACCACCGTCCCCCTCAAGAGCGGGCAGCACGCCTTGCTCGTCAAACAGGGTGCGACTGTATATTCTCACAACCTCGGTCCCAACTTGCTTCTTGCGCTGGTATCCGGATGCACCGCCCTTCCAAGACGGCACACTTGGTGTGGGTGGTAGGAGGGGAAGAGTAAACAAACGGGCCGAAACAAAGGCCTGGTTATTACAGCTGCCTGCGGGTTCTCACACGAAGCTTGGGCCTAGTTCGTTGACGCCTGACAGGCCGGCTTCGAGGAGCAGGTCATGGGACAGACACGCCGCATTCGTACCACAAGGGCGAGGGTCTGATGAAGCTGATCAGTTCTGGCCTGGGTTCCTCTCCCCAGTGCGCGCGCACGTAACCTACGTTAGAAAGACAACAGTGTTCTAGAAATAGCGCACTGAGTTTACAAACAAAATCTCATACAGAAAAAAGACGAGCGAGTTAAAAAGCTAGTTCACAAGTTTCAGTCATGAAACGCGTTCGTTTGCTTTCTACATTATGGTTGTAAAAATGAAGAACGTATTTTAAAGTTGGCGCTTTATAATTTCTTTTTCCTTTTATCTGATGGTTACCGCTGTTTCAGCCTCATTACTGATCACAACAATATAATTATAAAATATTGGTGTATTAAATGCTATTTGTACATCCGTGCAAAAGTTCACGAAGCTTCCTTGCATTGGATAGGCTAGAAAACAATTGACTGAGATCGGCCATACCTTGCTCAGTTTCCATGGAAGAAGCGAATGGGCTGACTTTGACCTTAGAAACATCCGTAGCGCCCACGAACTGGCAGTGGTCTTCTCCCATGCCAACGTCGTCACCGATGTTCTTGAAGGTATCCGTCAGACTCTGGCCCAGAAAGATCTTGTAGCGATCGCGGCTGCACAGCACGACTCCTACCAGTCGACCGGTCTTGAAAGTGGAGCGTCGCACGAACTGGTCCCCGAAGCAGTCAGTGCGTGACTTGGCATGGTCGAAGTTGTACGGAAGCCAGTCGTTCAGCACATTAAGCTTGACCTCCATTTTGAGCGTTGCCACCTCCTTGGACGTGGCGTTGGACGCCTGCACCAGCTGGTCGTGCGTGGACTCCAGGCTTCCCATGCTTCTCTGCAGGTTCCGGGTCTTCTGCTTGATGTCGTTGACATCCACTTCCAGCTGTTTGAAGCTGTCCTCCAGTTTGGAGGTCTTGGACTTGAGCTGCCTCTCGAAGCTAGACAAGTCGATCTGCAGCAGCAGGTTGCTGTCCTCCATCACCTGCAGGAGGAGATTTAACCTTTTAGGAACGGAGCTTATGTTTCGGGGAATCGTAAATCATGTATAAAATTATATACACTTTTGTTTTTTGGTGTAAATAGGTTGGAGACATTAGGCTAATGGGGAGAGAATTGCTATGGATAAGTTTGAAAAAAAAATGCTTCAGGAAAATATGAATGGGTTTATTCGAAGAGGACAAACTGGTAACACCGAACTGAGCTGTGTAAAATATATGCTCAGTCTTGTAAGCGAGTCACAAGCAGAAACTGTCTCTAAACAAAGTTATAATCTCAATATTATTGGCGTTATTTTTAGTTCTTACAGTAGAGAGCCTGCTTTTGCTTGGTGTGTATAGTTGTAAGACAGGTCACCAGCTAGAGGCCTGTTCTGGCTTGTGACTGGAAAACTTCCCCTTTGCCCGCCCAGCGGGAGATAAAGGCGGTGACAGAAGACTGGCTCCTCCTTCTACTCACAGTACCCTAGACGCACTGAACCACTTACGTTCAATACTCCTACGTAGACTGGGCTATGGGGCTCTTTACCTTTCTTAAAATGGGGGAGGGGGATCCTTATATGTAAAAGACATGCAAATAGACAGAAATGCACATGAATAGTAACATAGTTTATAGTTTGTGACCTGCATGCGCTGTCTGACTTCATCGGCGGCGTGTTTGAAAGAGGTGTTGAGGTGGCTGGTCGCCTGTTGGACATCACTGGTAATGTTGTCGTACAGGGACTGGTGCAGGAGTTTGACCACGCCGGCCTCTTTGTTCATGCGCTCCGTCAAGTCGCGATACTCCATCTTGGACTCATTGCGGTAATGCTCCATCGACTGTTGGTACACCGCCGTCAGGCGCTCCAGCTTCCGCACCTTTTACATCAGAGAAAAATACTGTGTATGTATCTCTATATATAGAGAGAGGCAGTGACAGGCATCATAATTAACGGACGTAAACGGATACATGGAATATGTTCAGCGGGTTTACTGTCTCTGGTGACAGTTTTACATTAGATTCGGATTATATCAAATTATTACTGCTGCTGCTGCTGCTGTTGTTGTTGTTGTTGTCGTCGTCGTCGTCGTTGTCGTTTTGTCAAACCGATTTTGATGCAGTTTGGCTTTGTGCTTTGTTCCTAAAGGATATTTTGGTTGTGGGTGAACGGGTGGGTTGGAGGGCGAAAGTTAAAGGTCTTCACTGTTCACAAAGCGACCGTTTAAATCTCCTTCCCAACCCTACCCATCCCGCCGTCCGACCGCCCATCATCAAGGTCTAAGCGCTAGACCCGGACTTCACTTTACCTTCTTGTTATGTTCGTCTATCAAGGCCTCTAGGTAGCGAGTTCCGCCCTCCACAGTCATGTTTTTCTTGAGGTCTTTCACCGTCTCCTGTAGCTCAGATAGGCCCTCGGTGCGCGCGAAGACAGTCTGGATGCCTTGAGATGCTGACGTCATCTCCAGCTGCAGCCCTTTCACACTCTGAAGCACCCGCAAAACAGAGGACCTCCCGTTAATGTCGTTTGTCCACACATGCTTTCCGTTCTACGTGACGTTGTACCCATTTTATGTGTATGGAACGTTTTCAGGATAACATAGATTTTTCGATAACTAGCTCAATAAAGCAAATGATTTCGTCTTGTTAAAACGACCGTGACAAGAAGAAAAATAAAACAATGCAAGTATTACATTAATTTATAGAAAATGTTCCTAATAGCAAATAAAGAGTGAAGTAGCTGGGTAACACTCGCCTCTTCCAACTGCTTAACGCTGTCCGTCATTCGCTGCTCCAGTTGTTGCAAGCGCTTCTCCTGGTCGTCTAAACGTGACTGCACCACAGCATAGCGCTTGGAGACCAGGTCCAGGATCTCGTCCATCTTCTGCTGAAGGATGCGCTGGATCTCCGTCTTCAGCAGCTCGTTTTGCTGAAGCAGCTGACTGTGATCGCGCAACATGCTCTCCTCCTGTTGGCTGCGGTCAGTTTTCTGCTGCTCCCCCTGCTGCACGGCCGTTTGTCCCTGGCCGTCTGCAGTCGCCTTGCCCCCTTTGCCGTGCATGCGAGCCTGAGGAGCGTCCGCGACCTCTTTGACGATGACCTCACCGGTGGGCACGTGCAAGTTGGTCTGTGTGGTGTGTTCCGTGGGACCGTTGTCCGCGTCGGTGAAGGTCAGAACCCCGCTGACCTCACCGAGGTTCTCAGGCACCGTGCCACTGCCCGCCTCGCCCGTGTCTGGCGACTTGCGGGAAGATTCGTCCCCTTTCTCGAGTGCCGTTGTCTCCAACACCACGGGGCCCGATGTGATGTTCCTGAAGATGATCTCCACTTCCTCCGTTATCTGCCTTCTTGTCGAGTTGATCTGCTCGACGATGTTGGTTACATCGTCGGTGAGAGCTAAGTTCTTGGTGGAATCCGCTCGTAGCTCAGCCGGTGCAGTCGTCAGTGAGTGACTGTCGTCTGCTACCAGGGTCTTTTCCCTACCTCCCTCCTCTCCCCTCCCTTCTTCCTGCACCTCCCAGTTGCGCGTGCTGTCCACGCGGGGCACGACGTTGATGACCTGGTTGTATTGTGTGTAATTGTCAAGCAAGACCTTGACCTCCGAGTGCACCAGCGCCTTCACCAGGCTTTGCAGTGTCTTCTGTTCGTCCAGACTTCGTCCACTCACCACTATGGCCTCTGAGTCCCGCAGGCTGTTGGATATAACTTCCTTATGAAAAGCAGATGACGAGGGGAAAGACGACGACGACGATGATGTTGCCGGCGCCGCCCGCAGTTTCCTAACTTCCTCCTCCAGCGACAAAATGCGCTTCTGTAGGAGGCCATCTGTCTCCTGAACAGGCTTGACCTGCCGGTTGACCCGCTCCTCCATCTGGTGCAGCCGTTCGCTGTTGATCTGTCGCTCCTTCTGTAGCTGCTCCTGCAGCTCCTGCATGTGTTGCTTATACAGCGCTACCTTGGTCTCCATGGCGTTCAGGCGCCGCGTCACGCGCTCCTCCATGTCGCACGACGACTTGACCTTGTCACGCGGCACCACAAAACTCAGGATACAGTTGTCTTCCATTCCGTGGAAGTCCAGCCCCGCGGCCGGCAGCACCAGGCGCCCCATGGACAGCACGGTAGTCAGCACCAACAGGCGCCTGCCTGACGTCATCAGCGCCATGGCCTCTTGCCCGCTGCGTTCACTTTGCTTGCTTTACGTCTCGGTTTGTCCTCCCCTCTCGTTTCTTACCGAAGCTCGCCTCAGCACTCGCACCTCGCACAGTTTCCATCACATATCACTTTTCGTCGTCCTCTCTTCTCCTCCTTCCGTCTTTGGTAACGAAAACGTTTCATTTTGCATGTAGGCACATCTCTCCCAAGTGAACAACGCCGAGATGCTTAAATTAACGCTCCTGGCATTGAACATAAGAGTAAAATATACGATATAAATATATTGTGGGGAAGTAATCAACAGCGATGAATGAACCAGGCGCCAGCAGGCAGGTGGAAGCTTTGCCAAGAACAGCCACAGAGCTGCCACTCGTTGGTTATAGCGTTACTGGGATCGCGAGCTTGTCATTAGCAGCAGCCTACAGATAGGCGGAATGATGCACGGGGGGTGTTAAAAAACACCTCATCTGCCATGTACTGTCTAGAGGTATCTAACACAGACCTACCTCGTGGTCTGTCTCTTAGTGCCTCTGTTTGCCGCGGCACGTTCGTCGCAGCACTTGCAGCACAGCGCGCAGTACTTACAGCGTCTAGTACATTCCCTTCTCGTCTTTTGCACTCGTGTGGCTTGACCATCCGCAGTTAGTTGGTGTTTTACACCATGGCAGCAGCTGAGGCTATCTCATGGCGATGACCATCCGCAGGCCTGGAGAAGAACCAAACAAAAAGTGACTAGAAAATGAAAATGTATTCCTAGCAGCAGCTGGCTAACATTATAGTACATCAGAGCGCTTCAAGCTGACCGCACTGCCTCAGCGCCTTCTACAGACGAGGTTAACTGTCGGGTGAAACTTGACGGATATCACAGATTGTATAGATATCTACAGATATAATTCTTACAGTTTGTGTAGCCTGAGAGAAAGCTGCCTTTGTGTGTTGTGCTCGCAGAAGGAAGATATAACACCTTGATAACGTATTCTGTACAGAAGTTTTTAAAGATTTGTAGATCACCAGGAAAATTCATTTTGTGCAGCAGTCTTAACTGACTACTGGTAGGACCTCAAAGTTACATAGTAAATGATTGATCAGTTGATTAACTATTAATCTAGAGTGAAAACCCAAAGATGGCCTCAATGAGATTTCCTGATAATTGTCACACTCATTGAAGAATGTGTTGCTACTGTTTTAAACAGATCTCCCCACCACTAATGACAATTGGTCTCTCTCTATTCCCCTTCTCTCTCTCCTATTTGAGAATTACAGTGGTGTGTGTGTAATTCACCGAAGGTGCAGTTTTATGTTTGCTTCACTAGAAATGAAAACACGGTATCTATTATTACAGTACAGCTACGTGTGTGTTGTTAAACTGACCTGTTAAAGCAGAGAAGCCGATCGTGGATTTTTCCTGAGGACGGTAGACGGTAGCATGCAAGTGGCAGTCTTGGTGAGACTGACCAGTAACTTATGAGCTAGGTGCGTTTCTAGTGAGAGAGATCTCAACAGGATGTTCCCAGTACCACCTTCCTAGCCCACCCTAGACGAGCCGTCAGCTGAGTGGCGGCCCTGGAAGTCGCTGCTGAGCATGCGTAGTGGCGTCAGCGCCGCTGTCCGTGACGTGCATGCGTTGTTTTCATTATGTCGCTTTGCTGGGAGGGTCTGGGAACAGCTCTAGCCCTTTGAAAATGACTCAAATCAACAAAGTTCGGCAATGTTCCTGTTGTGAATGTCGTTAAGAAAAGTACTTCTCATTTCCTTACTGCAGTGACGATCTGTGGGAGACGACGTTTCCGGTTTTGTGTTTGACTGAAGACCGTACTTAATCTTTGGCCTCATTGTCAGTCGAATTCATATACATTTTCTCTTCTTTCGGTTTGCTCAGAGTTGCCTCTTAATTAATTGTCCTCGATATAACTGTCAAAAGCGAAAATTGTAAATGACAAGCGAGGGAAACACGGTCTTAAAAGAGAGCCAGAGGGAAAACAAAAGATAAAACTAGAACGTTTCTCCAATCCGAACATCAGGACAACGCCTGCTAACATATTTTCATTCAAAGCTGGCTGTCAAAGGCACTTAAATTCATAAAGTAGTTGGGACGGCAATGTCAACGAGCGCACGTTAGCTGTGGGAAAAAAGATCTAACAAGGATATCAGCTCAGAGTTACCCCGGAATTGCACCAGGAGGCAACGACTTCAAGTGTAAAATCTTATAAGGCAGTCAGACGGTTGTGTATGCGAATATCTGTGTGCACGTGTATTTTGTGTGTGTGTGTGTGTGTGTGTTATTGCTTGCAGTATGCAACTTTACACCGTTTTTCCGATCCTGATAAAATTTTGCAGGGCTAGTCTTATTTTTATCTGTTATGCTACCCCTGGTTCAAGATAAAAATAAAATGTACTACGCAGAGTGTCATTTGAGAAAAAGAAAAAAATCCCGATGTTTATATTCCTCTCACCATGGTGTGCATCCTCCCCACCCTGTCTTTTGGTTTGGTCCGCGAGTGCACTGACAGCCTGTCAGGAGACGGCATATCATCTAAGCAAGCTATTACAAATGGCCTTCAACAGGTATTCAGTACCTGTAATAACGACGAACGCGGTAGACTCGAGGTCTTTGTTGTCTTCCATTACCTCACTTTGAACTACTTTTCTCTTTCTCTCTCTCGCGCGCGCGTGTGTGTGTGTACACGCGTGTGTGGCAGGATTTTGAATGTGCAGCCGTTACCGTTCGACTGATGATTCACAGCGTGAACACTCAGCTTGCACTCATCACACCCTGAATGCGTCTTGCAGGTCGAACCATGCTGAAGTGATCGCCTCTGGCGTGCAACACCAGTTTCATTTAGGTTCATAAAGACATGTTTAAAAAACCCATTGTTAAAACTCGCCCATCCTGTCATGTGTCATTTATCTAAACTTCCTCGGCTACACAGCCACGCAGATGAGTGGAGACCGCAACTCTATACTTGCTGGTCGGGTTGTTAGGATCTCCGTTAGCAGTAAACTGGCCGTAGGACTGTTAGTGAACTCTCTAAGGTCCGCCTGTAGATGACTGGTGGCCCAGAAACAGATCAGATGGGGGTAGACACCCGTTTTGTTGGTGCTGGCGGTAAACAAATCGCCAGCACCCCCATCAGCCTCAAGCCGACACCTCTTCAGTATGTCTCTCATCCTGCATCTGCCGCCATGCATCTTATCTATACAGGCTCGCCGCCTCGTGCCCTCGTCTGCACTCAAATCGCACGGGAGGTTTGCACTGCACGTGCTATGCGCCACGTGGCTTTAACCTAAACGTTGTCTTTTTTTCGTCTTCTTTGTGTAAGTAGTTCTCTTTGGGCATGTGCAGTTAAGGGGAACAGTTGTCTCCTTGTTGCCATATGTAGAGGATGTGTTTTTTCCTGCCATTCCCATAACCGTCAGTTTACACAGACAATGGCCTCCAGCAGAAAGCCGGAATAGAAGTTGGTGATAGCCCATTATCATTTCAAAGCCGGGCCGATAATGTACGTTTTTATCATTTCCTCATTTCTTTTACCGCACCCATCCAAGCTCTTGGGCGGCGAAGTTTTATAAAAGGGCACAGACCAGTCTATCCACCTGCTTCCTTATTGCGTGTTACATCTGAAACTTGCGGCTTTTAACGTGACAGAATTTCCACCCCATAGTTTATGATCGTCGCCATATATGGAAAAGGGTTTATTAACTGAAACCACAGTTTGAGAGATAAATATTTCATGCCAAAGTGGTGTAAAATAAGCATTTTCGTAAGCAGAGACATATGGTATGCGGTTGTTTTTATATACTAATGGTCGAAATTCGAGAGCTAAATACTATTCAAAATGCTTAGAATGTCTTACTCTGCTCCTGGGAAGCCTATCCATAGGGTAAAAAAAAAGTCAAATCTGACCGTGAGTAGGCCACCCAGAAAAGGTTATTTCTTGTAGAAATTGCTTCTTTAACGCTGGACTAAGCTTTGTTTAGTTGATGTCTCTGACAACGGCATCGCCAGGCAACGGATGGATTCTCTGAGTTCCTGTTCATTGAGTAACATACGATATTTTATTTTAAATTACTGATTTTTAAAATTTCGTATTGCCTGGCTTGGTGGTTGGTAAGCTGTCCTCGGCACTTAATTCTAACGGAAGTCATTATGAAAGCAATTGCCAGTTGCGGTCAACAGTTAGCGCAAGGTCACCAGGTCACTAGAGTGTGAGGACCGAGCTGACCTTAAAGCAAGTGAATGAAAAGTAGACAATAAGAGACCAGCGAAGAACCTTTGATATATAATGGTATTAAAGACCAGTTTGTTGTGCACACTTGTGTTGATACCACCATGTTCCAAAACTAGCATCCTAGTCAGTCCTTCATGCGTCGATGTGCAGCAAATTTCTCCACATTCATCATGCGGTGCTTCTAGAAAAAGTGCTGAACGTGCACACAAGTCGCGAGAGCGCCTGCGAGACAGCCTCGAGACGGAAACGCTACCGCGTGCTTTATTTATTGTTTGAAAGGTCTTCCGTCTCAGGGGTTTGTGTGCACGTTATCAAAGAAACCCGTCCTCCTTAAAACGATCTTTAGGGGATGATTTTTTCTTTTCTTCCCTGGCAGTTAGTGATTCACTGCCACATGATCAGCAGTGCGGAAATGGGGCCCTGAAGCTCGCTGTGTTGTGTGTCAAGGATGTGGCAAGATGGCGGATGCCTATAAACACCACACAGACTCTCCTCCTGCACTTAACACTTGTATGCAGCCAGCGTAAGATGATACAGCACTCATATCGAGGTGGAGGGGATGGATTCTGATTCTATGACCACAGCCGTTGGCACCACTAGCACCACACGGACCTTCCGTTATCTGACGTCTTTGATCACCACACGCCATATAAACGTTTTGTTCCCCGAGGTTCTTTAGGGCGGAAAAGGAACCGCTTCAGGCTGTTGTTACACATAAAAAGATTTAGAAAAAAAGTCTTGGTACTTGAAAGTTGATAAGGTATTACTTTGCAATATAGTCATAGTTCGTGTATCACAGATCTGTTTAAAATAGAGGCAGCATCGTTCAGTGGTTCCCCTGTGTTTTAACAATCGTATTGGGGGAAAAACAAGTGGTTGGACTTTGTGAGAGGGATGGATTTGGGATACAGAGGGACTGAGTGAATGACTGATCGGTCGTTTGCAGCTGTGTCTCTGTTCACATGGGGCACAGAGTTTCAAGACTTAAAGATGGAGATACTTCATTGGAAGAAGTGATGACTAAAAGAAATAAAGGAATAAAAGAAAAATCCCTACAGAAAGAAAAGAAAATAATGTGGCTTTACCCTGCTAGCACGCAGCCATAAAACTTCTCATCCTGAAAGTTGATCGTGCTTGTGAGCAAACAGACTTTTTGTTAAGCTGTCATGCGAAGGAGGGAGGATGGGGAAGGGACAACAGCGAGGTGCAAGCTGGAAAGCACTGGAAGTTAAACGGTCGTTTGCCAGAAAAATCTTTTGTTACCGACTGGAATGTCAATGTCACTAGAACCAAAGAGCTTAATATAGACGCTCAGTGTACTCTTGGCACGAACCCTGGGCAACACCAAGAGAAAGAGGTGCGGTGGAAATGGCGAGATCATGATTCTCAAGATCTCATCTCCAGGGACGCCTGTACATCTCAAAGCGATGTCTTTCTTTGGTGCAAATCCGCAATGACAGCTGTTTCCATTACAACTCCTGTAGGTGTGACACTAGTGGCGCTGATTGGAATCGGTTGGGGGAGGATGGGTACGTGTTTTCATGTATCACCGCAACTCGTCATAAAATCGCCCAAGATGCACAGCTTTCGTCGTTATTTCAACTCTTGCCTCGTTCCTCGTGTGACTCTGAATGTTGGGAGAGGGGTCGTGCAAGCCCTCACGTCTTGTTTGTTAAGCACCTCATTAGTATTTTACGCAGCCACTCCTGCAGCTTGCTGACTTAACATTGGGGTCCATGATGGCCAACTAGAACCAGCCCTCACTCCACCCTTCCTCCTTGACCGTCTGCTGTAGACATTTTCTCGCAAGCTTTGGTCACTAGACCATGATAACACTGTGTCCAACGAGGTACAAGCTTCACACTGGCACACCAATAGCCGATAGGCTCGTACATTGTTGTCGGCAGAGAGGCTTACCGCTGTACCTTCTTCAGATGTACTGGTGGAAGAGGATGTCGGTGACGTGTGAAGGACGTACTGTTCTTCTGTCTGTGATGCATGCACGATGATGTCACTCGCTCATCGATGCATGAAGGACCAATTAGGATGCTGGTTTTGAAACATGGTGGTATCAGCACAAGTGTGCACAACAAACTGGTCTTTTATACAATTATACACCAAAGGTTCTTCGCTGGTATCTTATTGTCTGCTTTTCAGTCAGTTGCATCTAGATCATTTTGGTCCTCGCACTCTACTTCCATATATTTGTGGTCAAGCGTGCACAGGAGGCACAAAATAATTGAAGGATGTACTTACAAACATTCTAAGACTGAATACCTACTTGTACTATTGCACGATCACTCTCTAAGTCTTCATCTGCTTAGCTTTAAGCAAAACGAAATCTTTTTGAGAAACGGTTTTTTGAGAAGACGATATTAAAAACACATACATCAAGGTGCGGTTTTGATCTTAAAGGTCAATCACACATTTTCACCTTCAAATTTTTAACGTGCATGGGCACATGGCCAATAAATACAAAATTTGATTTCGTATCCAGTGCATAAACAGTACATAATTTCCAGACGTCTCCTTTCTATGCGTACATATAGAGAAAGAAAAAATAAAACAAACAAAGCGACATTAGTGTTGCGATGTTCACCGAGTGCTGAAACTGGTAACAATAACAAACAGAGAGAAAAAAAAAAGTGAGAAAGGAAAAGATTTTTAACGTGTAGAGTAGCAGTGGGAATAGAGAAGAACTATCTATAAAAGAACACCTATAAGACTAGGTACAAAAGATCTTTAAGCTATTACAGGGGGACTAGTGACAACAGTTTGTAACATTAGCATTTGTAAACAAGTTACTTACCGGCTTTTTTAAAATTCAATTTGTCTGTCAGCGACACAATTTGCTCAGTCCACCTTCAAGAAAGAGACTTCTGGCATGGGTGGTTTCCCACACCTGTCAAAAACAAAAATGCTTGACCTCTTCAAATGGAGATTTCTTTTTCTCACTTGGCAAACCAGGTTTTTGTAGCTCAAGATGCGCTTGGAGTTCTCTTGCACGTCTTCAAAAGCTTAGCGGCATTGGTGGTGCGGGCAGTGGCTCTGAGAGAGCTTGCAGATGCCGCGCGTGCACCGACAGTTAGACCAGCAGCAAGGCGGCTCTCTTCTCAACACTCGCCAGGTGGCGGAAGGGTGGGGGTAGAAAGAGGATAGGGGTTAATAAGAGGTTGGGGGTGATGATGGTGTGTGTGTAGGGGGAGTGGATGGGGGAGATCGGCTTTTCCGTTGTGAGAGTGCCGCAGAAGAGAGCAGTTCCTGGCCCCAGTACTTAACGACAATTGGTGGCCCTACGCCGTGGCCACATTACCCCGAGGCACAAACATGCGCATTAACTTTTGTCAGCTGAAATCCTCGTTTTCTTTGTCAGCATAGCGACCGACACGTGCTCTGATGTACCGTTATTTCTACTGACGTCAGTTCCAGTCTTCCTACACTTCCGGGGTCTTTTTGCGATACTGATTATCATCACGTGGGCTTGCCGCCTCCAACCCCCTCTCCCCCATCCCCGCACTACAGTCTCTGAAATGACGATATTGCGGTAGTTGGTAGCAAAACACGCCATCATTCTTTCCCCGATAGAATTGAGTAATATGTGGAACACAGTTCTTTTTTCCCATTTTACCAATCTGGGCATGATTACATATAAACACTTGATTTGAGTAAAATATTCAGATATAAATTCAGCTTAAGGCCTAAAGCTGCTGTGCTAAAAAAATTATTGCGGAATATTATTTTATCAGCGCGAAACCGTTATCCAGAGAGCTGTAGGTGTGGCAAGGCAATGTGACTGATAATTTCTATGTGCCGATATGTTCCGAATTTAAAGGATTTCGAATAACTGTTCTGTTGTCAATTTTCCCCTCGACTCACTTGCGTCGACAAAAGACTGTACACAGTCTCAGTGAATGGGAGCTGCTGGAACGGTCTCAGACTTTAACAGTCAAGGACTGGAACGGTCTCAGACTTTAACAGTCAAGGACCTGCGTAAAGTGTGGTGCCATAGTATACCAGTCACGACCTCTGACTGTTGGGCCGCGGTTCCAATCACGGGACTATATACGGTATTGTGCGGGATTGGTACTTTTAATTGGACCATTGTGCTCATTCAGGGACTTTCATATACCTGTGGACCGCGCTAGTAGTCACGGGCATGCATACGTAGGTACCAGTCTTGGACCTGCATGTACTGTGGAAGCACTGTACCACTCACAGGACGACATAAGACCACCGTGCCAATCTTGTCAGTGCCTACCAGCGTGAGCACGAATGGTAGTACTCATCAAGTTTTGGCAGCCACTGAACGTTTGTCTGGTTTGGACACCAGCTTATTTGAAGCAAAAGGTTGTGTGTATGTGTGTGTTTGTCAGCGAGAATGCGATAAGGAGCAAGCTGAAAGACTGACCACAGAATTCAGACTTAGAGTGCCAATACCTACAGGGCTGTGATGCCAGAAACTTAGTTTGAGCTCAGTGGCTGAGATGAGGTGACAGTGTATCCGTTAACAAGTACATACATTTTTCGTTCTTCTTTTATGGTCGAGATGGTCACTAATAAAGTCTTTGATTTTTTGGTGGCTTGTAGTTCACATGGTAAATAGCCTCAGTGTTCTTCTGCAGTTCCTGCATGAGCATTAGTACAGATATCCCGACATACAAAGGTTACCAGGAATCAGTAACTTCTTCACTCACTTCTTTCTCTTTAATCAGGAGGACTAGGTAGATGATCCAAGTCTGGACTTCATAAAACGTCTGAGGAGCAACAACACCAGTTAGAATATAAAGTATGCATACACACATGTCCAGACATAAAATAATATTCAGGAGCCCTTTGAGAACACATCAGCTAGCAGCTGACAGAGCTCTCGTCTAGGACAGAGCCATAAGTCTTCATCAGTGGTTAGCAATTTACATGCGCAGTTTGTAGTCTGTGTGCACTTAGCTGTGTAGTGGCCCTCCATGAAACATTTTAAAAGGGGCTAGGCTGAGACAATTACTTTTTCGTTACACAGCATGCACAGTTACATGTAATTGTGTGTTTGTGTGCACAGTATTTTTCTTTTCATATAATGAGCAGACATATATGCATAGCTTTTATTTTTTTTTAATTTTAGCTGGCCATTAATGGGTTTTATTTTTAATTTTATAGGATTTTGTTGTAAATCATCAAGCCAGACTTTAGGACTGTAATGTTTTAAAGGAAAATCTTTCCTCTAGCCTAGATTTAGTTTGTACTGTTCATTTTAATAATTGATAACTGTTGTCAGATACTGCCAGAGCAGCTATTGGTATTTCAGCAAAGGCAAGATTTTTACAGGTTTATATCTTTGCAATGCTCTTCTCTCCTTCAAGGCCTTTTCCTTCCCTACCACTAGTCAGTAGATGATGCGACAAAACTGCAGATAGCAGGTGCTAAATGTTTTTCTTTCCACATTTCTTTAATGTCTCTTCCATTTGCAACTGGCTTAATTGACAAACCATCTTGTAACTGAGAAAATTTGTTTCCCCTAGACATGAAAAGATTTTGTATTTAAGACAAAACATTTGCTGGTTGATGTCATTGTTAATGATTGTTAATGTTGATGTTTTCTTGGTACAGGTGATTGTTGATGACCTGGACATGGGCACAGTGTTTGAGTTTCCCTGCTTCCGGTGGTTTTCACTGGATGAAGATGATGGGCAGATCTCCAGGGAGCTCATCCTCAATGTTGGCCCAAGAGATGCTACTAATGGTAAGCTGCTTTCTATATCAGTTACACATCTTCTATGGAACAGGACTTACAGCAATACTTCAAAGAATGCCTGACAATATGTATCCAGGTCATCAGGCTGATCACAATATAACTAAGATAATTGATGTCCAAAAAGAACTCTTTTAATCTCAAGATTATTTAGCTTTTTTCGCAGCAGCTTTTAAAGAAAAGGTTCAAGCAAATGTTGAAAGGTGCAGTAGTTTAAAATTATAAATAGCTTCAGTAAATTTTCTTCAGTTGTAAAACTCTCTCTTGTGAGCATGCAAGTATGTGTGTCTGTGTGAGAGAGAGTGAGAGAAGCATGTGTGATTGCATGGTGGCATGAGTAAGAATCTTGTGGCATGGAGATGCATTCATTTTCAGGTATAAAATGTTTATATATATGTCATGAACCAGCCTGGTTCAAGGCCAGAACAGCAGCTGAAGCGGGTATACATAATTACAGAGGGGCCGTGGTCAATGGAAGCGGACAGCGAAAGGAAGCCTTTCTGTCCGTTTCTACTTGAAAGATCGCCGTGTCTGATAGAGGCGATCGAGGCCCAGGGTAAACGGGTGTAGATAATTACAGGTGGGCCGCAGTCCATGAAAGCGGACAGTGGAGGGAAGCCTCTCTGTTCGTTTTCATTGATGTGACAGGTCACCTTGATTGATGTAGGTGATCGAGACCCAGGGTAAGGGGGTGTAAGGTGTAGTAGTAGAGAATAGCGCGGTGGTCAGTAGTGGCCTTAGTACTAGAGAGATAGCGTTAGGACCAGGGATGAGGGGTGGCGAGTAGCCACGTGGCCTCGTAGTATATAGTTAGGGTTAGAGGGGTAGTCGGGGCTTTTTCCCTCGTGTTCCAGCAGAGACATAGTCTCTGAGTGATTGTCAGTCGCAGGCAGCAGGTCTGAAATAGGGAAGCCCGTTCAGTCAGAACGTATCACTACCTGCTGGCACTTGTGATCTGGTGGAGTAGAGAGGAAGGTGTGCGCTGTAACCAAGGGTTAATTCTCCCATCGACAAGTGGGGAGTTTACTGTGTCCGGCAGCAAGACGTGCGAGGCAGCGGTTGGCAGACCCCACCGTGCCACCGGTCCAGGTGGTTACCTACAGAACAGCCTACAGTCATCTCTACTAAGAATATCGTCGCTGCATCCATTGCCTGGGGCAACTGGGTGGGACAGTGACAAGAAATAATCTACGAGACCGGGTGTATGCAGGCAGCTGCACCCGTCTTCAGGAAACAGCGACTTCCAGTTCAGAAGTCAGCGCTACTACGAGTATCGTCGCTGCACCCGTTGCCTGGGGCAACCGTGGTGGGATAGTGACAAGGAATCGCCTAGAAGCCCGGGTGTACGCAGCCAGCTACACCCATCTTCAGGAGGCAACGAGTGAAGCAGTCGAGTGGGACTATCAGTACGATATTATTCCAAGACTGTGAATTGTGTGTCAGAGACGGACCGCGTGTCCGGACTTATGTGCAGATACGTGCAGATACGTAAGATCATATTATTTTCTCAATTCATTGTTTAATTGTCTTCATGTCAACCTAATGTTCTTTTGTTTTAATTATAATCTTTTACTTTGTACACTGCCTTGTCAGTTGAGTGTTTGCGCACGCGGGTGTGACTGCTAGTCAGGACGCGTGCGGACGTGTGAACGGGCGGATGAGAGGTGAGGGTGAAAGAGGGTGGAGCGAGCCAGCCAGAGGACCCCTTTCCCCTAAGGGCGAGTGAGGCCCATCCCTCTACAGCCACGCACTGTTTTCATCACAAATGGGGGCTCGAGCCGGGATCTGAATGTTTAGGTTGACCATTTGTTTTCAGGTCCAAAGAAGAGGTCGAAAGTGCGAGTGTTGTCCTTCGTCCTATGTCGTATCACTCTTTATACATGACATGTTGTTGAACCTAGGATTCTGTGTGTATTGATGTATTTTACTATGCTAGCTAACTTGTGTGACTATCAGAATTGCTTAATTAATTGCTGATTTGACATCAATGCGCATCGATTGTAAACAGGTTGCAAGTGCCCAGCAAGTAGCTGAAGCAGAATAAGTGATCAGGGGAGCTGTAGGGTCTCTAGAGTTAGTTACGATGGATAAGAAATTCTGTCTAACGCGCCGTGAAAAGTTTAAGGAGTTGAAAGAAGCCGGAGTAGAGCGTGGGCTAGTAGGAAAAGATTTATGGCAGTATGTAGACAGAGAGTTGGACAAATGGTGGGAAGAAAAAAAAGAGGAGAAAGATCGAGTCGAGCGCGAGCGCGAAAGAGAGTACGCTGAACGCGAGAAAGAGCGCGAGAGGAGGAGAGCTGAGCGCGAGAGAGAGTACGCTGAACGCGAGAAAGAACGCGAGAGGAGGAGAGCTGAGCGCGAGAAAGAGCTAGAAGAACGCGAGAAAGAGCTAGTAATGCGCGAGTTTATAGAGATGTTAGAAGAAATCTGCGAAGAGAAAGGTAAAACTGAGGAAGAGTCACGAAAGTTTATAGAGTACAATTTAAAGGGCTGTCGCTGGGGAACGATAGCCGAAGAGAGAGAGGAAAAGACTAGAGTAGAGGAGGAAGATAGAGTTGCACGCGAACGCGCGCGAGAACGGGTCAAAAGCCAGAAGGCTGGAAAGGAAAAGGAAGAGCGAACAAAGCGTGAGAAAGAGCAAGAATTTCTGAGAGAGGTGTGCCGGTTAGGCAGAGTCAGCTTAGATGACAGTGATCCGGCCGAGGCAGTTACTTACAGGTCAGAGCGCGGGGTGGTGGCCGCTGTTAGCTGTTCTAGGTATGGGGGTGCAGGGCATGACCCGAGGTCTTGTCCCCAACAGTCCGAGAGGCTGAGGAGATCTGTAGGTGTGAAGTGTTACAGCTGCGGGGTGGTAGGGCACTATGCGCGCAGTTGTCCCCGTGGTTATGAGTTACGTGAGGCTGTAACCACGAGGGGGGAGAAGCTAGCTAGCGAGGTAGATGCTAGCAACGCATACGCTAGTGACAGGAGTGCTACCGATGTACAGGTTAGCGACGTAGGGCCTGGCGATGCGGTGACCAGCGGCGCGTATACTAGTGGTAGAAATGCTGCTGATGTTAAGGTTAACGAAGTGAATCCTAGCAAGGAAGAAGCTAGAGGAGTAGAAACTGGCGAGCAGGCCAGCGGGAAGGAGGGGGTTTTCCCAGGAGGGGGGACTACCCGTGAGAGAGGAGGGTTAGGAGGTGTAGATTTTCCTAATCTCCTCGTGAGCCAAGCCGAGCACAGTCACGCTGTTAGGCAACTGCAGGTACAGGACCAGGGTCTTAGGAAGACGCGAGAGCTGGTTAGCGGTACTAGGGCATTGCAGGCAGCAGGAAGTGGCGATCGCGAGAGGCGAGTGCCGGTTGGTAGAGCGGATCTGCTGCAGGCGGGTGACACTGGCAAACTTGAGGAACAAGTGCCAGCTGTCGTTAAAGAACCGCTGCAGACAGGCGACGGTGGTAGTCTTGGAGGTCAAGTGCCAACCGTCGTTAGAGGGCCGCTGCAGGCGGTTGACAACGGCCATCGTGAGATGTGGGAGCCGACTGTCTTTGAGGTGCCGTTGCAGACGGGAGACACTGGCAATCTTGAGGAACAGGTGCCAGCTGTCAGAGAAGTACTGTTGCAGCCAGAGGACTGTGGCAGTCCGAAGAGACTGGTGCCAACTGGCAAGAGTGGTACAGACTGGCACCGGCTGGTACAAACCAAAGACGGCGCTGATCCTGGAGGCCAGGATCCAAAGGTCTTTGAGGTGCCAGTGCAGACAGGAGACACTAGCGATCCCGAGTGGGGGGTGCTAGCTGTCCGCTGCGTCCCAGTGATCGCAGACGGCGAGTCGGGCCTAGGTGTGAAACCGGCAGTATCGCCAGCGAAGAGGGACGGGGAGGTGTGGGTGACTATACAGACAGTGGTTGTCAAAGTAAGCCCCACACTCGCAGAATGTGTGGAAACTCCCAGAAGTGACCGCACGTTTGGAGCCGTACAGATGAAGAGGCACGACGAGATGCAACTGGAGGTGCAGCAGCTGGAGGAAGCCATTCGTCGCAGCAATACAACATATGAAGCGGCGAAGAGACTGGAGCAAGCAAAGCAGAAAGAGTTGCAAGATTTGCTTCGAGCGATTGCCGACAGAGAGCGGGAACATAAAGACGCCCGAAAGGCTCTGAATCGTGTGCGGAAGAAAATTAGAAAAGAGGAAAACAAACTCAACAAGTTAGTGTCTAATACAAACACCACCCTGGGTCGGATCCGGACAGATCTGGTCAGTAAGCAAGAGCTGGACAAAACAAGTCAGACACGTCTACAGCGCAGAAAGGAGGCCAGCGAAATGTATGCAAATGAGAAGTTTGGTGAGGTGCAGAACCCTATTCATAAACTAGAGAAGAAGATTGGGGAACGCAACAAGGGGAAGAATGAAGTGGCCAAGACTTTGTCAGCGTTAGTAGAGGGAGCACAGAGGCTTCACAAGGACGCAGCCGAGGTGCAGGCTCTCTTAAGGGAAGAGCAAGCCTGGTCTGGAAACACACTGACTGACATCCAGCAACAGTGGGGGCCGAGGAAACAGCACCCACATCAAAATCAAGAGAGGCGGCGGGCACAGGCAGAAGTGGCAGCCAAGCCGCGGGTAGTGCAGCAGGTTTCCAGTCCCGTCAACAAAAGCAGTTCTCAGTTGAAGCTCACCTATGCGATGCAGAAGCTGGAGCAGAATGAGCTGGAGAACTTACGGACACAACTTGCAGAGGAAACGAGTGACTCTGAGAGAGTCCGAGTAGGTGTGAAAATGCACTATCAGTTGAAGGCGAGGGTAAAGTCGCCAACGATGCATCAGACTGGCGGCTTGCACGACCTAAGCCGGGTCAGCAAGCCAGCGAACCAGCAGGGTAAGGGGTCAAGAAGCGTGACCGGCGAAGGCACGCTCCTCACGGCTGGGTCAGATAGGACATCACGTGATGTCAACAAGAAAGGTGGGGCCGCATCGGTAGAGATAGGTGAAACGCTTTTTGCCTCAGGTGGCCAGCGCGAAAGGGTGCAGCGTGACCAGAAGCGCGTAGCGGTGCCCTTGATGAGGACACCGCGAGTAGGTCCGGTGTGGCCAACGTCAACGCGTTGCTCATGTAATGAACAGTAGTAAGTAGCCTGCGTTATCAGAAGTCGTTGCATCCGCCAGAGAGAAACGTAAACTGGCTAGGTATGGATTTAGCCGCAGAAGTCGGCCTAGATCTGAAGTACCTGGAGGTGGGAAAAGGCAGAACTGCACAATAATAACCGACTGGTGATGGGGTCGCTGCTCATCCAGAAGCACGACGCCCACTTTACACACAGTCCGGGCGAAGTTCCGAGGTGTAGGAACAAAGCGTAGGAAGAGAATCGAGTTTGGCAAATAGCAGAAATTGCAGGAGAGGTGCGACGGGGACACGGACGGGGAAGCCGACCGTATGTCGCATGTAGATAGAAATCAGCCGATTGCGGTGTCGGCGAAGGAACAGTAAGACGCGCGGTAACCAAAACAAAAGCGGTCCCGCGGTCAGGGTACGTTGGTTGGCTATCAACGAACAGCGTCGGTAGGGTAATTAACCCAGGGGAAGAGCGGTACGCGCTACCTGTCACTGATCCGATCATCGATGGTTCAGTAAGAAACTGTTCAGTGACAAGATGACGTAGCCTTACACAGGGATAGGGTCAAAGTTTAGTGATGTCAGGTCAAGTATAGTGCCGGACATACACGGGCCGAAGGGGCGTTAGTCATGTCACTGGCGGGGTTAGCATACGGCTTGACAGCATTGGATGATGTGCAAAGATTCATTCCGTACTGGGCGAATGGGATCTTTGGAAGGGAAACGACCGCAAGAGAGAACTAGGCGAGTCGCGTGTGCGTGGGTAAGCACACCCTTAGCTCTGTAATGGGTCGTGTAAAATATTTATTCATGTATATGATTTGAAGATTTTGCGTTTGGTATCTCTCTGTAGGCAGAGTACCAGTAGGTTGTTGTTTCATAGAAGCGGCAAGATGTGTTACTGGAAGCGTGTCGCCCGTAATGTATGGAAGTTTTGATAATAGTTTTAGGCTTCACTGTGTTCTGGCCTGATTTTTAAGCAAAACCCCAGGTTTTACTCTTGAGTAGGGGGGTGTCATGAACCCCTGGTTCAAGCCAGAACACAGCTGACGGGTATTACATAATACAGAGGGGCCGTGGTCAATGGAAGCGGACAGCGAAAGGAAGCTTTCTGTCCGTTTCTACTTGAAAGATCGCCGTGTCTGATAGAGGCGATCGAGGCCAGGGTAACGGTGTAATAATTACAGGTGGGCCGCAGTCCATGAAAGCGGACATGGAGGGAAGCCTCTCTGTTCGTTTTCATTGATGTGACAGGTCACTGATTGATGTAGGTGATCGAGACCGCAGGGTAAGGGGTGTAAGGTGTAGTAGTAGAGAATAGCGCGGTGGTCAGTAGTGGCTTAGTACTAGAGAGATAGCGTTAGGACCAGGGATGAGGGTGGCGATAGCCACGTGGCCTCGTAGTATATAGGTTAGGGTTAGAGGGGTAGTCGGGCTTTTTCCCTCGTGTTCCAGCAGAGACATAGTCTCTGATGATTGTCAGTCGCAGGCAGCAGGTCTGAAATAGGGAAGCCGTTCAGTCAGAACGTATCACTACCTGTGGCACTGTGATCTGGTGGAGTAGAGAGGAAGGGTTGCGCTGTAAACCAAGGGTTAATTCTCCCATCGACAAGTGAGGGAGTTTTACTGTGTCCGGCAGCAAGACGTGCGAGGCAGCGGTTGGCAGACCCCACCGTGCCACCGGTCCAGGTGGTTACCTACAGAACAGCCTAAACAGTCATCTCTACTAAGAATATCGTCGCTGCATCCATTGCCTGGGGCACTGGGTGGACAGTGACAAGAAATAATCTACGAGACCGGGTGTATGCAGGCAGCTGCACCCGTCTTAGGAAACAGCGATTCCCAGTTCAGAAGTCAGCGCTACTACGAGTATCGTCGCTGCACCCGTTGCCTGGGGCAACCGTGGTGGGATAGTGACAAGGAATCGCCTAGAAGCCCGGGTGTACGCAGCCAGCTACACCCATCTTCAGGAGGCAAACGAGTGAAGCAGTCGAGTGGACTATCAGTACGATATTATCCAAGACTGTGAATTGGTGTCAAGACGGACCGCGTGTCCGACTTATGTGCAGATACGTGCAGATACGTAAGATCATATTATTTCTCAATTCATTGTTTAATTGTCTTTCATGTCAACCTAATGTTCTTTTGTTTTAATTATAATCTTTTACTTTGTACACTGCCTTGTCAGTTGAGTGTTTGCGCACGCGGGTGTGACTGCTAGTCAGGACGCGTGCGGACGTGTGAACGGGCGGATGAGAGGTGAGGGTGAAGAGGGTGGAGCGAGCCAGCAGAGGACCCCTTTCCCCTAAGGGCGAGTGAGGCCCATCCCTCTACAGCCACGCACTGTTTTCATCACAATATATATAAGGAAAGATATGTGTGTGTGTGGAGAGTACAGTAAGTTTATGCATACTTGTAGTAATATACATGTTATATGTGTCAACATCATGTGAATGCACCACACTTTTCACTCATATATATGCACACATCATTGCTTAACATAAAGAAAAGTGATTTTAATAAAGCAAAATCTCATATTCCTCCTTAATAATGCTTTCTGACAGATAAATCAGGTAAGGATCTTGAATTTTATAAACCTTTTATGTCTTTCACTTAGTGTGTAATATTTTTATAGGCCAGCGCTATTTAACCATGAAATTAAAGTTAACTATTTGAGAAGAGTACACATGGATGGACTAAATTCTAACTTCTAATATCATTGAAGGCTGAAGGCAGTTGGATCATGTGATAATCAGATATTGCCCAGTTACCAAGCATTCTTCTATGTGTCTCTGGAAAGGAAGTCTTAATTCTTTCCATAACTCACTTGATAACTACAGTTTTCTTTATAATTTTCTTTAACATGAAAGTTTCAAACCATTATTGGGCCACTTTGTAGACTAGCAGAAAATCAAAGGTTTATTTTTGATAAATTAGTCAAGAGAAGGGTTGTATAGTGTATGGTCTTGTTATCATCATAATTTTCAACTAAAACAATCATTTTGTGTAAGATCAGAGTATGATGACAGGTGTCACAGCAGGTGGTATGAATTCACATACTGTTCTTAGTGGAGTATGCATCTTTCATTTTCACTTGTGCTCTTAGATTCTTATTTTGCAGGTTCAAATAATTAAAATAAATAATAGCACCATCATTTGATAGGATACAAGAGAAAGAAAGAGAGTGTGCACATTTGCATGTATGACGTGCAACAAATTCAGTCATCTCTAGTTAGAATTGCATCTCAGTAAGTATTGTACTATCAAGTGTTCCTGCATACAGAGCAATGAAAGCTAAGTCAGCACTGATCTAGAAACACCTTATCTATAAAGCTGGTTGCCTGTGAACAAAGAAGACAACTTCTTCAGTCTCCTCTTGTCAACATGTGACCACTGGTTCTTTTATTATCATATTTTAGCTGGTATATCTCATTATTCTCATTATTTACTTGTTAAATTGTTTTCTGGTATCCAAAGAAACTGAGAATATTGAGAAATACCATCCAAAAATGTGTCATTTTTGCAGGAATCCCATACATCATCACTGTCACAACTGGAGATGTCAAAAATGCAGGCACAAGTGCACGTGTCTATATTATCTTACATGGAGGAGAGAAGGGTGCTGAGACAAGTGGCAAGATCTGGCTGGAAAAGGGGAAGTTTGACCGTGGCATGACCGACATCTTCAATGTGAATGTCTTAAGAATGCTGTCACCAGTGTCTTGTGTTGACATTGGACATGATGATAGTGGCCCAGCCTCTGGCTGGTTCTTGGACTGCCTCTCTGTGTATTGTCCAATGACAGGCATTGAACAGTTCTTCTCATGCAAAAAGTGGTTTGCAACTGACGAAGGAGATGGACTTATACAGCGTACCCTGTATGAACAGACAGGATTACGTAAAAAAAAAGAGAAAAGTGAGCATACTTGATTAACATGCCCCTGTATTGTAATTTCTTTAGTACTTCTGTCAGTAACCTCTTATTTCATGGCCTTCTGATTCAATAAAGACAGACAAGAAAGCCAAACCAAAACAACAGAAAAAAAGGTTTTGCATGATTTTATCAACAGTTACATGATTCCTCATCCATTCTTCTTCTGCATCTTCACTACAGCTATGTGCTTCTCATATAAAGATGTTTTCTTATTTACAGAAATTTCCTGGCAGGTGTGGGTGTTTACGTCAGACACAAAGCATGCAGGAACAGATGCAAATGTTTTTGTTGTCCTTTATGGAGACAAGGGCAAGTCTGATGACATCAAACTGAATAAAGATGGTGACAGTTTTGAGCAGGGCCAGATGGATATTTTCCACATCGATACTCCTGATGTTGGTTTACCATACAAACTACGAGTTTATCATGATAACTCTGGTAGATTTGCAGCCTGGCATCTAGACAAGGTGACAAATGTTTCTTTTCTACATCTCTGAAATTTTGCAGCATTTCGAAAATAATACTTCAAGTGTTTTATGTAACAAACTTAATATTGTTTGGGTGTCATCTCAAAGATGGAGATGCAGGCTGTTGGCAGCAAGACACGCTATGTTTTTCCATGCAACCGCTGGCTGGCAGAAGATGAAGATGACAAAGAAACAATTAGGGAATTACCAGCCACAGGACCTGGGATCAAAAAGCCTCTCCCAGGTAGGTGATTTGTTAGAGATTTTGTTTCAGTATTCAGTTCTCATGAAGATATCCTAGGTGGTTGTCCCACAGGGAAACTCCTACACCCATGGACCATGCCAGAAAAGCTTTTTGGCTAGAGCATATACAGTTGTTGCTCTT
The DNA here is from genome assembly GCF_003073045.1 of Pomacea canaliculata. Taxonomy (NCBI): domain Eukaryota; kingdom Metazoa; phylum Mollusca; class Gastropoda; order Architaenioglossa; family Ampullariidae; genus Pomacea; species Pomacea canaliculata. Next base: position 17,063,410 of record NC_037592.1, on the reverse strand, counting down.
TTGCTCAGAAGGAAAAGAGAAAGTACACTGCTTGAAAATGATTTGCATACAGCATGTGTAGCTTGCTACCCAATTTCTAATTACAGAAAATGGCAAGTAATGAACGTGGAAGCAGGATCGCTGCTTAATGCAAAATATTTATTGATGGAAGACAAGCATCTTTATATCATTTTCCAGAAAGTGAAAATGGTAATGAGATCTGGAGAAAAAGTGTACATATCTGTGATATTATGTGGCTTTTTAGAGATATACCGACCTTTATTGTCAGCATTTCATTGGCATGGAAAGTACAAGAGACTACACAATCATCTTGCCATCATTGTTTCCTAAAAATGAGTTCAAAACAACTAAGGCTTAAGCCACTTAATTTTTGTAAGAAATAAACGATGTTTTAACTATTTGCTTTGCTGGAGTACTATACAGAATTAAGACATTAGAAGCAATTATTTTGACTAGTGGGAATCAGCATGGAGACTAGAAAGAATAGCATGTTTTCAATGGTCAAGTTTTCCCACTAAATAAAAGCATATCAAAATGGAATATGCTTCAAACAAACTCATAAATATCTTTTATTCTGTATTATTTGTCATTTAGTTTCTGCTTAATTTGAATGTGTGTCTGCTGTTTTATACAGGATAAGCAAGCCTGTGTCACTTGCTGTTGCAATGCTTTACCTCACTTTAATTTTGTCAGATTTTTAAAATGAAATATTCTTTTGCTCTTGACACGAGCTCCTGTTTACTATCTGTGATACTTTGCTGTCACTCTATCAGAAAAAGAAAGTTGTGGAACAGACCACAATTCAAGTGAAGGTCAAGAGTCTATATTTAAATAACACCTTTGTTGTGATTGTACTCACCATGCTGAGAAGAGAAACAACTACATGGACTGAACTTCAGCAAAAGTGATTTCATCAATCTTTGCTGACGATGTGTCAGTAGGAAACTAAGGCATGGTCCAGAAAGACCCGTAAGAACAATTCAAGTACCTAGGCATCACTTTTTTGCAAAGTTTACATAATAGGTATATTATAATGCTGGAGAATGCTGGTAGATAAATATGATGAAGCAACATTATCATTGTTTCTTTTGCTGATTTTTAAGTGAAGATTGTATGCTAGATAATCAGAATAACTCCTGTTGGGGTTGCAGTATTGGTGTACAAGGTTGAGGTGTACACAGGCAAGAAGTCATCTGCAGGAACCGATGCTAATGTCTACATTAACATATTTGGTGACCTTGGAGACACAGGCGTGCGCTTCCTTAAGAACTCCAAAACCAGCAAGAACAAATTTGAGAGAGGACAAGTTCGTAACTTTTTTCCCTTTATCTTTGTACAACTCATGTGTGCCAAACACAGTGTAAGGTGTGAAGGTATTACATGAAAAGTGGTAGGTGTTGTATTGGTACATGTTACAAATTCTGTTTTTGGAATAACACTTAGGTGTCACTTATAATTGGCTCACTTTGGATAGAAATCTTATGTAAATGAACACTTTATCCCCTGATATCCACTACCATAAGCATGACCTAATGTACTGTCTGCTTTGGCTATAGTAGTACATCTATTACCCTATTACATTTCGTTACCCTAGGTGCTATGTATTAATACAAGAATGCATGTTCTTTCTAGCACATCCAATTTCAGTATATTCAGACATTTCGCTCTCTCATATTGTGCAGATGGATGAATTTGATTTGGAAGCAGTGAACTTGATGAAGCTGCAGAAGATTCGTATCGGACATGATGGTCGTGGAGCAGGTGCTGGCTGGTTTTTAGACAAAGTAGTGGTCAGACACCCACAGGAGGCCAAATATGACACTGTTTTTGAATGCAACAGGTAAGAAATGTGTTTCTCAATGTATTTTCTATTTATGATGTAAATAAAACTTTAAGGTAGTAGAGCATCATTGATGTCAATGTCAAAACAGGCATTTTGGCTACATTCCCTGATAAACAAGATAGCTGCAGCAAAAATCATTTGAGCCAATCAACAGTCTGATATAAATTTATCCCAGCATCATTTGAAAGCCAGTGTTTTAAGTTTGTAATGTTTAAGTTTTAGATATTCTTACTTTCATCCATGAAAACTCTGTCTACTTTATTTTCCACTAATTTAATTTTTTTTTTAACACAGGTGGTTGGCAGAAGATGAAGACGATGGACAGATTGAAAGGGAGATAACAGCAGGAGGAGGCCAGATGCTCAGCAGTACGTAAATCGAAGTATACAGGATGCAAATCACGCTTTTTTTTTTTGATAGTAGCATTTCAGGTTCTTTTCATGTTTTCAAAACCTACCTCAAGTTAGAACAAGACTCGTTCTCAAAAGGCCTTAGTGAACTTAAAAGTCCTGCTTTTTAATGATTTTGAGTGTTGTACACTTTTTTTGCCATAGAGTTCTTACACTCTTGTTTTGTTTTTTTTCGCGAAAAGCTTATTTTTAGTGTGCATAACCAACACCTCAGTCCCTGATGGCTATGTCGGGATGAGCCAGTCGTACAAGAACACAGCAAAGATGGAATTGCTACATAACTGTAGATTTTATTCCGAGTTTCGCTCGGCGGCTGGCCTGCCATCTCACTTCCAAAATCAAAAAGCCCCCCTTAACTGTAAAGCTACACTACTTATCCTATCCCTGTCGAATGTTCCAGAACCATGCCTCTTCCTTTTTCCCATGGTCTCCTCACAAACTTTCCCTGCCCCATGGCGGCATGGTCACCCCCACCCCGTCCTGTCTGGTCATGGCCTCCCCAAGTGGCTTAGGCAACTTGGTAACTTCTGGTGTAACAATAGGTTCAGTAGCCATGAGTAGGCAGTTCAAGGCTGGCTATTACTTATGCAGCCAGCATGAGAAAGGGACAGTCCTGGTAGCTGTTTGACCCCTACCCTCTACAAACAAAGACATAACTTAGTACATGTGTATATATAACAAGATATTGTGTTATCATACCCAGTAGTAGCAAATGCCAAGATGCCCAGTTTTGTTCAGAAAGATTGTTGGCAGCAGAAGAATGACTCACTTGCACTTGTATCCAAAATTGTCCTTCTTGATAAGAGAGAATAATTGAAAATCAGTTGTGACTGATGAGGAGTATAGCTTTTTCTCTAATGCGATGCTTTTCAGCCACAACATACCATGTGCATGTAAAGACTGGTGATGTGCGAGGAGCTGGAACAGATGCCAATGTCTTCATCAAGATGTTTGGTACAAAGGGTGACACTGATTCGATGAAACTTCGCTTCTCAGAGTCTAACACCAACAAATTTGAAAGAGGCCGCACAGATGTATTTAAATTGGAAACTACAGACATCGGCAAGGTAATAAATAGCAGTGAAAAAGAGGAAAGTGGTTAAAGGCTTTTCTTAACCAGACAAATATAGATGAACTTTTAACCAAATTTGGCTAAGTTTTTTTAATATAACCATCATCCAAAAACTTTGCTGAACATCCATAAGACAAGGAAGAAAACATGAAAATCAAACACAAGAAGATGGGTGGGTAGGGATAGAAAAAATAATTATAAGAATGTTTGAGTGGGAGCAACCAAGTGTTACAAAAAGTATCTCAGAAGAGGTACAGAAAATTTGTTTTCCATCACTTGAGATTAATTACTTTTACATTAATATGCCTGAAGACAGGTGGCTGGTTGATTGCTATCTGAGACTATGCCCAGCAGTAATGAGAAGGTACGGGTGACACACGTGAAGTATTAAATGCTTTCAGATCAAGAAGATTAGGATTGGTCATGACAACAGCAAGCCTGGCGCTGCCTGGTTTTTGGATGAGGTCCGCATCGACGTTCCATCTCTAGGGGAGCACTACCGCTTTGCTTGTCACCGCTGGCTTTCAGACAGTGAGGGTGATCGACAGACAGAAGTTGAAATCGAACCGACATCTCAAGAAAAGCGACAAAAAAGTAAGCAGCTTTAAGCATGAAAAGTATTTATGAATGAAGAGGAATGTGTGAGCATGTTTATGCTGTGGTTTGCTGTACATTAAGTATATGTGTTACATGAGAGTCATTAAGCACTCATTGATCTTTTATATTTTAGTGCCATAGCCTTTTATGTAGAAGTCTTATTTATACAGTGTTAGACATGAGCTGAAGCAGGTGGCTTAGTGATGGGAAAAGACATCTGTAACGTTACACAAGATTTGCTTCCCTTTCCCATGTTTCTCACCCAGAAACAAATGCCCTTTATCACCCTTTAAAAGCATAGTCTTATACAGGTAGTAGGTCCTGAGCTTGAAGAGAAGCTGCCACTGATCAGAGCTGTGCTGAAGAGTGAATCACACCCTTTAGAAATAGGATGATAACATAACATAGACCCACTTTAATTCCTGTCATCTTTTACACCTGAACAACTGTGACAGTGGGGAAGTGTGGCACACCTGGGCAGCCCTGTGTTATTGTCTGTGGAACACTTCCCTGTGTGCAGCCATACCATATGAGGTGACTGTTTGGACCAGTGATTTGAAAGGTGCAGGAACCAACTCCAATGTTTTCCTACAGATATATGGAGAGAAGGGCAAGACTGAAGAAGTGAAGCTTCACAACAAGACAGACAACTTTGAAAGGGCAGCTGTTGACAAGTTCAAGGTACGACCACTTCAGCACAAAATGGTCATTATCAAAAGTAGAGGGTGAATAAAATATAGCAGCATTGCAGTGCTAAAGGGGAGGAGCAGGTTTGCTTTTCTTAATAACCTGCAGCCCTCATTGTCAGAATTCATGTTGTTAGTTTTTCAGGTGCTTAGTATTCACCTCCATCTCTCTCAGTACTGACCTTGTTGTCCACTTGATTTGATGAATAAGTCAATAAAGTTTAAAGTGTATTTGCAATTATTATGTGCCCTAAGGTGGAAGCTGCAGATATTGGCCAGATTCAAAAGATTCGAATAGGACATGATGGTGCAGGAAGATTTTCTGGATGGCATTTAGATAAGGTAAGGTGATTTTAATATGTCTAGTGTTGAGCTGTCAGTATTTATTTGGATAATTTCTTCATGACTTTGCAGTATTATAAAGTATAAGGAATGCCACCTGTCTTTTGTTTGCATGCTTCAGAAATAGATTATAGCTAGCTCAAATGAAATCCATCAATATGTTTGTAATTTAAGAATCTTTTGGTGTATTCAATAGGTGCTTATACAGCGACCTCTGCCAGAAGGCAAGAGATTAAAGAAGAAGAAATCTGATGCTGAGCGACGTAAGTCTTTACTCAGTTCCCATCGCTCAGATGATGAAGAATCTAATTTATCCAGTCCCTCCTCAACACCTGGTCGCCAGCGCCTCAAAGCCAAGAAATCATCCTCTACACTGGATGCTGTCATTGAAGAAGATGAAAGTGACGGCGGCACTGAAGACTACTGGTTTTTTGTTGGTCAGTGGTTTGCTCGCGGTGAAGGTGATGGCCAGATTGTTCGAGAATTTACACCAACTGATGAGAGAGGTCAACCTCTGAAAGGTGCTCTGGAAGGTTGGTATTAGACTTACAGTATGGTGATAAAATGAGACATTGTTTTTAGGTTTACAAAACGGTCTCATAAACTTTTCAGTCTTTGGAAAGTAAGCTACTAAGCAACAAAATAAGTTAATGTCTAGAAAGAAGATATTGTGAAAATTGTCTTCAAAATATTTAACAGAACCTATTTTCAAAAGGAATGATCTGATCACAGGTTCTTGTGTTTTTCAGAGTTGAATATGCAGTCCATGTGTTCACTGGAGATGAATATGGAGCTGGTACCGATGCCAATGTTTTCATCACTGTCTATGGTGATAGAGGAGATACAGGGGAGAGGCAACTAAAGGACTCCAAAAATTTTACTAATAAGTTTGAACGCAACCAGGTGGACATTTTATTTTTTAAACATTATTAAATCTAAAGCTACCTTTCTTCATCTCAGATATTTGACGGTTTATTTTATATCTTTGGATTTTCCCTTAGAGAGAACATGACAACTTTATGTGCTTTTTTAATTAAAGCCATTTCAGAGGGAACTTTATTTTTCGAAATCTGATTTGAATTACAAAGGCTTTGCATATGCTTATCTAGGATCAAGCTTCCTTCTTCGTCTTTCTGCAGCACATTGTAAGAGAGATAATTTCAGGCGTAATAAGAATGAAAGGTAATAAGTTCTGTAATTAGTATTGCACTTGTGAATCTCCTCAATCACTCCTTAATACAGATGGTACTAGTGGTCACTAAAAGTCTCACTGGCTGTTCACAGGAGGATGTATTCATTGTGAAAGCTGTGGACTTGGGCAAACTGACCAAAGTCAAGATTCGCCATGACAACAAAGGAATGGGTGGAGCCTGGTTTTTGGACAGAGTGGAAATAGAAGATGCCAGACGAAAAAAGAGGTACATACAGCTTCTTGGACTTGGAAGTTCTGAGAGAATGTGGACCTTACTCATGTTTCCCTTAGAACATTTTCTCTTGTTCATATTTTGATTTTGATTTTCACTGATTCTTTTTGTCCAAGAAGCAGTGATCTGGCTGATTAATTTCTCTTAATTCCCAGATTTACTTGTCCCTTCAGTTTGAAGTGAGTTGTACAAGTTTAAGATTTTACAGCAATAGCAATTATTTGAAAAAATGTATTTCACTTAGACCTTAGAGGTGTGTTCAATGTTTTTACAATTTTTTTTTTACAGTAAGTGGCGAATCACAAAGCTTTTGCAATGTTTTCAGTGTTGAGATGCAGCATAATTTGTCAGCAAATTGTCACTGCAATATGCATCTTTCTGTGCCTTGTCGAAACCTTAGAGACCTCGATCAGTTGTCCACTTTACAACTTTAATAAGAGATCACTCCTTTTAGATCTTATGGTAATGACTGCTAAGAAAAAGTAGCTGCAACAAAGTACATGTCTGATGAGGCAAAGACATGCATCACTGCAGATCATGGAAAGTTGTAATTGCACCTCAGATAATCATTGAACTGACGTCCTAGGTGTTTTAAGATTTGATGCAATAGCAATGTACTGAGGTCTGCAGACATCCAGCTTGACTCCATCGGAGTTTTTTTAGTTGATGATAGCCATTCACTGATTGTTGTACATTGTCTCTTCCAGTTACCTCTTCCCCTGCCAGCGGTGGCTTGCAACTGACAAAGATGATGGGCAGATCTCACGTGAACTGGTGCCTGTAGATATGTCTCTCAAACGGAAACTTTCTCGCAAAGATTCATCTGCTGCTCTGAGAAATGAAATAGCATTGGAAATCAAAGGTAAAACTCAAAAGTGTTTTGCAGCAAAGGTAAAAAATGTAAACTTTATACTTTCTTTTCTTTTAATGTCACTCAATATGAAAGCAATAGATCTTATGGCCACTAGTTTAATAGTTTCATTGTAGCAAATGACAAGAAAATTTTGTGGAATTCCAAGTCATGTTATAGAAATGATAAATTTGGAGTACCTGTGATTAGTAAAAGAATGAGTAGACATTTGCAGAAAAAAATTGTCTTACTAATCAAAACATACACACACACTTATGCACATATACATGAACTCAATACATTCTGAAATGATTATCATAATTAAGAAATGTGTAAATTCAATGTTAATGTTAGAAATGTGGTGTGATTTTATTCTTGCTGAAATGTAATTATTTTGTAATGTTTGTTTTTGTAATGTTCAATAGCTGTCATGACGACATACTATGTGAAGGTCACAACAGGAGATGTGTGGGGAGCAGGGACAGATGCAAATGTCTTCATCATTCTGTATGGTGACAAGGACAGCACAGGTAAATACACAGCACAGGCAAATAGGGCAAATGTCTTCATAATTATGTATGGGAAAAGGACAGCACAGGTAAATAGGGGGAATGGATTAGCAAATCTCCATAAATCTGACCATCGTGCATGCTATCAAGCATTTGGTGAAGGGTGAACACTTCATATTGAAAAGTTTAACTTGTGTTCATGGGATACAGGCGACTGCTGCCTCCCCCTAGAGGAATGGTGAAAGTAATTTTCTTCTACCATTTTTTTTTTTTTAGCAGCTACCATCGGACATTGAAAATCAGACAGGCATTCATGTGTAGGTAGTAAGATTGAATGTTTACATTTGCTTAAGTCCATTTTCAAGAGCGGTCCTTCAAATTAGGTACTGAAAGTAGTGTCCTCAAATACTCAGAGTACCAGTATAGATACTCAGAGGACAGTATTAAATCCAAATTTAGAAGAAGCTCATCAAGCTGTCTATAAATCTGTAAGTTACTTACAGTTGTCCTCACCGCATGCTTATGTTGTATCCATAGTGTACTCAACACACATTACCATAAATTTTGATTTATTGAGCACACCTGCATATAAGCCACACCCACTGAACTTGAAAGCTGCATCGTAGGCATATAGTCTCGCTTTCAGTAAGATGAGGGTGTATGCTTCAGCAACTGATCTGAATGCTTCAGTTGTATGTAGCTTTGATTTTAAAATGTGAACAGTTAACAAGGTAACAACATTAATAGTTAACATATTAACATGGCGCTCATAGAAAAATTAATTGCAATCTGAAAAAATCCAGAAAAATCTGCAAACAGGCTGCATCGCTGTTTAAGCCACAGGGTTTAAAGCTAGGACAGGTGCCAGCAAAGAAATTAAAACACAGCATGGACAGTTTGTACTGAATCCTAAATGGATAATAATGATTAATTTTTCAGGTAAAATGTTCCTCAAGTCATCTCGGACAAACAAGAACAAATTTGAGAGGAATCAGATGGATGAGTTCATATTGGAGACTGTAAACATTGGAGAACTAAAAAAAATCAGGTGAACTAGAAGCAGAGCACATGTGTAAGACAATAGTGGTATATATCTTTCTGCTTGTTTTAAGTTTCGAGCTTGTTTTGAGTGAATGTCAGCTTGTTTTTACATGGGAACTATTTCCCTCTAAGGATCATCAAAACATGTCGGGGTATTTACCCTTAGTGCTTAGTGATTCAATGGTCAGGTGTTGAATGGTGATGGATGTAACAGGGTTGGCCACGACAACTCAGGAGGTGGAGCAGCCTGGTTTTTGGACAATGTGGAGATTGACTGCCCCTCACTAGGCCGTACATGGTTCTTTCCTTGCAAACGCTGGTTGTCCGAGTCAAAAGATGATGGGGAGATAGAAAGAGATCTTGTTCCACAAGAGCTAGAGACAGCACAGTACAAGCCCTGTGAGTTCTTTCTTGACAATGATTACAAGATCTTTTTTTTTCTTTGTTCTTTTACCCTGTTCCTTCAGATTCTTTCTCTCACGTTGAAGACAGTTATCTAAATAATTATCATGAACTGTATTTTATTCACTAAGCACCTATACTTGCTATGTGTTGTATTTTCAAGTAAGGATAGTGTAAGTCAATATATATTACCTTAGGTTCTGCCTGTGCAGGATGGTCAGACATGATGCAGAAGGTCTAAACTAAATTTATGCTCCCTAAAAATAAATTTCTAAAGGGGAAAAGGTGATGTCTCGAGTGCATTAAAAAATAAATGGTAATGAGGCTTACATTTTTCACAGGCATTCCTTATGAGATCACAACTTACACAAGTGATGTCTCTGGAGCATCTACTGATGCAGATGTCTATGTTGTCCTCTACGGCAAGGAAGAGGCCACACAGAAGAAATCTTTGTGTCATAGCAAGAGAGAGCGAAAAGAGCACTTTAAACGTGGTGCTATGGATAAGTTTGTTATTGAGGTAGGATGTGGAAAGTATACAACTGTTAAATAGCTGTACCATACTATCCATCTGTCATTTTCCTTAGGGCAGAGGTTATTGCTATCTGGTGTCGCTCATCCTAATGTCCAGTTTCCTAGAATTTTGAATATGTGTTTATACAGTAGCAAAGATATTTAGGTATTAACAGCAAACAAAAAGAAAACTGAAAGTATATGTAGGATCATCATATTTGTGGTCATAATTTGTGATGTAGTCAAATGCTATACTTTAACGTCTGTGCATTGATGTACTTTTCATTGGTCATCATCAATTGTGCAGCTGGAGGATGTTGGCGATAAGATTGAGAAGATTCGTGTTGGGCATGATGGTACTGGTTTAGGTGCTGGGTGGCATTTAGACAAAGTGGAAGTACGGAGACTGCATGATACTGGGAAGGTATGTGACATGAAGGTTTATTATGATCTTAGCACTATTTGTCTGCTAACATACATCTACCCATGCCACAATCGTATTTCAAATAACCACTTTTGATTTGAAAACAGTTAACTAACCTCTTTCAACTACTAAACTGTAACTTGTGCTCGAGTTTCTGTAATAACAGGTGTGTTTAAATGAGTGTTCATTATTTCAAATCTAGTACATGAATTCTTCTTCTTCTTACTGAAATTTACTGTTTCTGCAATAAGCCTGTGTTGGCAATGTCAATTTCTAATACAGTTTTGTCAGACATACACAGAGAGATGCATCCTCACAATTTTATATGTAGCAGCTGAGCACTCTAATGAAAAAATATGAGTTGATCTGGATTTGAATTTGAATTTTGTTTTCTAATATTAGATGTATTTCTGTTTTGAACTCTGCCTAACCAGTATTGATTCTTGTGTTCTGCTTTCTACTAATGCTTGCTCTGAATTGGGGAATAAAAGATTCAGGTACAGTATTTTCCTTTTGCCCTTCTAATTTGTTACAATGTAATTTGTTGTGTGATACAGAGATGCACTCTCTGTTATGTATTACATCTTGATGCAACATGATTAGTTTATAATATAGAGACACTATTCATGTGATCAAGATTGTTACAGTGAATAAAATGTCACCTCTCTTCATCACTTCCTCGGTCTTTCTAACTTCTTTAGTTCTGTACCCTTCTCTTTCCTCCAGTCATGCTTTATCACCTAACTTTATATCTCTGTGACACCTATCTTTGTAGCTTTCTTTATCTGTGTGTCTGTTGCCTACCACTGTATCTCCTGTACTGTGTCTCTTTGTATCATTTCTTGTGTCTCTCTGTTACCCATCTTTAAAATTGTTTCCCTCAACATGTCTTTTCTCTCTTCTTCCTCCAGTTAATGGTGTCTTTGACCTTTGTCTGTCACATGTGTGTGTATATATAATATTCATGTGTGTATGGAAATATGTGTGGATACATATATATTATACATAAGTGTATACTGTGTTGCAGGGTTCTGTAACCTACGTGTTCCTTGTAGGCGTTGGCTGGCTAGGGATGAAGAGGATGGTGCCATTGAGCGGGAGCTGTTGCCAGAGAAAGCTACAAAAGAGATCATCAGTAAGGATGGTCAAGTCAAAACCCAGGAACTCAAAATCCAAGACAAGTTAAAGGGTATGTATGTATTCTTCACAAGAGATGTGGAAGCAGGGATACAGAATAGTCTTTTGATTAAAGATTTAACTTTTTTAAGTAATGTGTTTGTGTCAAACATAGCAGGATGTATATCAGTACCAGGGCTTATTATGAAAATCTGACAGTGTTTCTGTTGAAAAGCCTGACCTTCATACTCTGTTTGCAGCAAAGACTTATGTAGTGGAGGTGTTTACTGGTGATGTGTCTGGAGGAGGAACTGATGCCAACGTTTTCATCACCATTTTCGGAGACAAGGGAGACTCAGGGGAGAGGAAGCTTCACAAGTCGGAGACCAACAAGGACAAGTTTGAGCGTGGCAGGGTGAGTGGTGCTCACTAGCTATTAATCTCAAGCTAGTTAAAATAGTTGTGAGCACTTGGAGTCAGTTTATTAATGCACAGTAAATATACCGTGTAGCATGTAGCCAGAATAACAAAGCAGTAAGTACTCTTAATCAGAACTGCTATTTTGCTTTTTTTTCTAACTGAATTTCAGTTTGAAAGGCTTTGGCGTTGAGTTAACTGGTGAAGATTTTGCTAAAATTTGTCAAGCATCCAAAGGAAAGTATTTATTCTTCATTGTCAGCTGGCACATCTTCTGTTATTTATTTGCTGATTTTTTACTCTAAATAAGATGGATCGATTCCCACTTGAGGCAGTGGACCTTGGCAAGCTGTACAAAGTGAAGATCAGGCATGACAATGCTATGTTCAACCCAGCCTGGTTCTTAGACCGAGTGGAAATAACAGATTCAAGTACTCAGCATAAAGACATCTTCCACTGTGAGCGTTGGCTAGCCAAGAACAAGGATGATGGAAAGATAGAGAGGTCACTCTATGTCAAGGTGAGGTCACTATGTCGAAGGTTAGGTCAGGCAAAACTGATTTTGCTGGACGTGCTTTTCTTCCCTTGTTACTACAGGCATATTCTCACCAGTTTGTAAAATTTCTTGAAAATTTTAAAGATGTGCCTGAGTAAAGAGAATGAGAAGTACTGTCTCCTTACATTGGAGAAACTTGTGAAAAAAATTATTCATGTAATGTTTGCTGATGAGGAAGATTAGAAGAGAGAGCTTATCTCTGGAATGACAAAGGCCACAGACAGAAGTAGTGCACATATACCGTGTATATGTGTCTATGGCATGGACAGGGCTATGATGGAGAGATGTCAAGCACAGGCACAGTCAGATCCACTAAGTATGGCTCAGTCACCAGTCTTCAGTCAGCACGCAGCTCTGATCCATTCTCCAAAAGTCCGCGCTTGACAAAGAAGCAGCTGACTCAATCTCAGGAAGATATTGCAGCTGGCCCCAGTAAGTACTGTGCACTGATTTCATGCTCTACTTTTACTGTGAGTCCATTTTTAGTCTAGTATTTAACTGTAAGCACAAAATTGATGGAAAAAAGTTTATTCTTATTTTACAAGGACATAAAAAGAATAATTTACAGATTAATGTGTAACCAACACGTCAGTCTCTGATGGCTATGTAGGGGTGGGCCAGTCGTACAAGAACACAACAAAGATCAACATTGCCGCATCACCGTCGATTTTTTCAGGGTCTAACTCGGCGGCTGGCTTGCCATCTCTCCACTCTCACTTCCAAAATCAAAAAGCCTCTCTCATCTGTAAAGCTACACTACTTATTCTTTCTTCTGTCGAACATTTCAGAACCATCCACCCTCTTTTCCATGGCTCGTCACAACCTTTTCAGCCCCTGTGGTCACCCCCACCCCGCCCTGTCTGGCCCTGGTCTCCCCAAGTGACTCAGGCAACTTGGTAACTTACAGTGCAACAATAGTTCTAGTTGCCAGTAGCCGCGGGTGGGCAGTTCAAGGCTGGCTATTACATGAGAAAAGAACAGTACTGGGAGCTGTTCAACCCCTACCCTCTACAAACAAAGACATAACTTAGTACACTACTAGAGTGCTACAAATCTAACTTTTTAAAATTTGTAGTGTATAGACAACAATACTGGACACCAGTCACCGTAATGATTGTCAGGTGATTTATGACATGATATCAGTCACCATAACCTACTGCCAGCTTGTCTATAACACTTTTATATGGTCTTCAGGGACCCTCTTTGTACTATCCAAAGAATGTATATTGTATAAGTAATAGCACAACATTAACTTTCTGTGTAATACAATGAGATTTGTATTGTCTACAGCTATCCCCTACACCATCAAAGTGACAACAGGTGATGGGGATGACAATGGCACTAGCAGTAATGTGTGGATCAAGATCCATGGACCCAAAAAGCTGCACACCGGCCGCCTTTTCCTGGAGCTTGCACAAAAGGATAGGTTTGAGCCAGGCTCCACCGAAATATTCTCGCTTGAGGCACTGGATGTGGGGGAGATCAAGAAAGTTGAAGTAATTAAACTTTCTTTCATTTCTTTCTCACTTGAGATTGTGAGATCGTAAGGTTACATTAGAAAGCAGTTAATGGGATTGGTATAGTAAGCTGACTTATTTTTCTTTCAGACCTGTATGTCAATACAATGTGAGTCATTGAGATAGCTGCAGTGATTAAATTTTAAAACATAGCTATAAGGCAAGACATTCAGGAAGCACAAGCCGTTATAATGTCATATAAATCAGGTTAATGTTAGTGATATGTGTAAAACAGCTGATCATGGCAGAGTGCATCAACTGTTTCCATCCCATACATGAAAAACACTGTTTGCCAAAAAAAAGTCAGCAGGGATTTGTTTTGTTGATTCATCAAGAGATATAAACTTCAGATTTTTTAAATTATCCTTGTCACTATATGTGAGGATTGCCCACTTGACTTGCAGATTGGCCATGATGGCGAAGCCCCTGGCACTGGCTGGTTTTTAAAGGAGTTGATGTAGATATGCCCACCAAAGGTCGACACTATCATTTTGAGTGCCGTCAGTGGTTGGCCCGTGACCGTGCTAATGGTCATACCTCTTGCGTTTTGAATGTGGATGATGGCACTAGTACAATTATGTCCTACAGACCAAGTAAGTCTTTGCTTCTTTTCACTGCATGTCCCATCCTATCCTTTTAACAAAGCAGTGGTAGTGTTTAAAACTTCACCAGTTATTTTTCCAGCAAATGCTTGTTTCTTGCAGAAAAATTTAGGAGAGAGCAAACAACAGGAGAAAAATCCTAAAGACATATGCATGTAATCAAATGAACATCAAATGAAATAGCTCCAACTTTTATATCTTTGGGTTCAATAGTGTGTAATATATTAATATTTAGATGTACACATTTCCTGGTGATAGTGATACCATATGAGGTGACTGTTACCACTGGAGACGTACCAGAGGCAGGAACAGATTCCAAGATCTTTATGACTGTCTTTGGCACCAAGGGAACATCATCACCCATTGAACTAGAAAAAAATGAAGACAGATTTGAGCGAGCTCATACAGACACAATCAAGGTAAATAGGAAGATTTTTTAAAATTCTGAAGCATCTTGGATTTCAGAAGGATGCTCTTTGGTGATTCAAAAGTTATTATAATTGTTTGTGCATGAATCACGGTTCAGCATAGTGACTGTTTTATTTATGGAATTAACTTTTATTTCTTTATGTTTTATCTATGTAATTAACATTATGTTACCTTTTTTTTTTACAGATGGAAATTGATGATGTTGCTCCACTTAAAAAGATCCGTGTTGCTGTCGATGCTAAAGGAAGTCGCAAGAACTGGTATCTAGAAAAAGTGAGCTCTTCTTTTGTTTGCAAATTACCATTCCAAATCATTAATATTGTGGTCTGACCATCAGATTGTAAGTCAATCATTGACATGAGATGTAAATTTTAAAAAAAACTTTGTGTATCATGTATTTACACATTTAGATTAAAGAGAGCAGCTTTGGAAAATCTCATTTCTGTTAGGAGTGAGTGTGATGTTCTTTGTGGCAAGAGACAACTGCTGCTGGATAGACATTCATGGGCTTAAGAATTATGATCAAAATCTAAATTTGGAAGGAAATTATAAAAATTAGATTATTTTTAAAATATTTAACAGAACATAGGTGTGAACATATCCCTGAAGCTATAGTCATTGTCAATGAATTAAATGTGCAGATTGAACTCCGTAACATGGACACAGGCACGCTGTCAGTATTTAAGTATGATAACTGGCTTGGCAAAGGCAAAGAGGGAGCCAAGATGTCTGTTGATCTGCCTGCCATTGAGCGTGGAAAGTCTGTTATTGACAGTAAGTAAACTTACAATAATAATAACTGCACGTATTCCTCATCACCTCCAAATCAGCTTCAAATCAAAGTAAATGCTAACAAAATCTTACACTCAATTCTTCCTCATGTATGTTAACAGATCCTAGAAATAAATATAGAAACAGTAATTGTCGTAGATAATTTTACAATTTTAACTCATCCTATACAATTTGTACCTGCAAATGCAAACATCTTCATAGCTACAGCTCAGTTGTATCCATACTCCCATATTGAATGAGTTAAAGATATTGTAAAGAACTTTTTCAAAATTTTACCAAACAACTTTTTTCATATATATTTACTAATCAATATATTTCCCAGATATTTACTAATAGCTCTTTATCTGAAACTCTCTGCATGTGTTAAAACCTATACACACCGTGAAATGTTCTTTTTTTTCAGAGACAGACTATAAGATCAGTGTCAAGACCTCAGACATACGTGGAGCTGGCACAGATGCCAACGTGTACATTATTCTGTTTGGGGTTAATGGTGACTCTGATGAAATTCATCTGAAAAACTCAGATTCAAACAAAAGCCCATTTTCCACAAATCAGCTGGATGTGTTCACAGTCACTGGCATTCTCAGCCTAGGGGAGCTAAGCAAGCTTCGGGTCTGGCATGATAACAAAGGTGAGAGGTGAAAAGAAACATCCCAAGCTGGCACACAACAAAAATTCATAGCTCAGGATACTATACTTTCATTGAAAGCTTGAAGAGTATTTCTGAAAACAATGACTTCTCATGGGTATTTACCTTTTCTCACTGGGAAGAAAAATGTTCAAGCCGGTATAATAACAAAATATGGGGCTAATAATATTGTACCAAAGTTTACAGTTTGCAAGTTTCTCAGCATTTTAATATTTCTGCTTGCATTCATTCCTCTACCATTTTATCTGCACAAAGAAGTGTGCTGTGTGATTTCTGAATGTTGTGTTGTTACACAAAGACTTGTTGATAGCAGTAACAATGTAGGCTGTGTACCAACACACTGACCATAGCTATCAAATATAGCCAAGATGCAACATTGTTGTCATTACCCATTGACATAATATTGGTCAATATTGCACAGTAAAAACCTGAGGTTCATTGTATTCATTTTTCATCAAACCCTGGGTAAACAGGATTTGGAGCTTCATGGCATCTGGCCTCCATTGAGGTTGAAGACAAGAACACACATAAAGTATACAGTTTCCACTGTGACAAGTGGCTGTCCACCACCGAGGATGACAAGCAGACTATGCGTGAACTCACTTGTGGAACAGGTTCCAAGTTCAGCCCAGGTTCAGACAACAAAGAACAGATAGGTCTGTGAAAATGAGTGACAGTGGTAAAATTTTCACTATTTATGTTGGTGTGATGAGACAAAGGATTACAGATGTTATTTGCTTTAAGCCATAAATATTATGCACTTCTGAATCTGTGAAGAGTCAAGCATGTCATTTTGTTGTTGCTAAGTGAATGGATAAAGTCCACTTTGTTAAACAAGACATTGTTTTGTGTACAAGATTTTTGTCTTTTGGAACAAAGTATAGCAAGAAATTTTAAGAATTTGTACAATAGAAGAAATACAGACTTCTACAGTGTAAATTGCCTGGAGCTGCTATGATGTTTTCATTTGATTTATTTATAGCCTATGAGATAGAGGTGACCACCACTGACAAGAAGGAAGGGGGAACTATCCATAATGGCTGGCTTATTCTGAAAGGCAGCAAGAGCACCTCAAAAGTTTTTGTACTCAAGAACAGTCCTCAGAACAAGATTCTGCGACGGTTAGTCATGGCTTAGTGATATGTTTTTGTACTCAAAAACAGTCCTCAGAACAAGTCATGTCATAGCTTGGTGATATTCGTGGTCCATAGTTAAGATGGTTTCATCCTTACTGACTTCACTCAGTGTAGATCTTGTAACAACAGAGAAATAATGTTTTAATAAGAACATGTACACATTCCTAATATGCATGTAATTTTTATAACCACTTCTTTTTTGGACCCATAAGTGTCAATATATTCTTGCATCATTTACAGAGGACAGAAAGACAACTTTACCCTTAATTCCAGTCCTCTGGGTAAATTGGAGAGCTGCACTGTGGGGGCCTATGAGAGGGAGGACCAGCCTATAACAGATGCAGTGGAATCTCGGGCAGCAATGTGGCACTGCTATGAGATCGCTGTCACAGACACATCCTCAGGAAACAGGTGAGCACCCAGTGTCGTAATATATACTTGATGTTGTTTAACATGTTTTCTTGTTAATTTCTTAATAGCTTTAGGTCTTCTGTCTACATTAGCAGCAGGTCTGTGCCAATTATATATGTATATTGCTGTCAAATATATGACAACAAACCATGATGTTTATGTTTTCATGTATCTTTTTACTGAACATGTAACAGTATATATTCCCCTGCAATTCCTGGATCAACATTGCTCAGACAATCAGCCGTAAAGAAGGCAGGGAGTTAAAGGTCAAGGACGTTGAAGAAAGCCAAATAGCAAAAGTTAAGAGTAAGTATATCTACATTTGCCTGCTCAGTCCAGATAGCTAAGTCATGAGTGGCATCTACTCTGCTTAGTCCAGATAGCTAAAGTCAGGAGTGATTAGGTGGCATCTGCTCTGTTTAGTCTAAATGCTACATCTGGTTTCTGATTTGATGACTGCTGTGCTGAAGTGCCAGCAGGACCTGATCATATAGCCTACTGTCACGGTCCAGCCACTGGCTGATGGGAGTGTGATAATTGAGAGTCTCATTACATCTGTACCAGTCTTTACACAAAGATACCCGCTTTGCATTTCTTGCACTAATCTGCATATACAGGAATGTTACAATTAAATCAGTTATTCACAGATTTATAAATTTCAGACAAGTAAGACATTTGAAAATGACAAGAACAAGTGATTATTTGTAGATTAATGAATAACTGTGTTTTTCAATGATCAGATTTTACAATTTGGTTCAAGAGTTGTAGAGTATCTTTATTAGCAAATATTGTAAAAATAATGACCGTTATAGGATGTAAATTATTATTTGAAATGAATTGTTGCATTTGTTTTAATCATTGATGTAGAAAGCTGCAGCTCACCTGACTAGCAGTATTAGTGCTGTCTGTGAATGTCATGTTACAGACCTTGCTCCAGTCAAATATGAAGTAACTGTATACACTGGTGACATAAAGGGATGTGGAACCAATGCCAACGTCTTCATCACCATATATGGCACTAATGGTGACACTGGCAAGCGCCCACTCAAGCAGCGCTTCCGAGACCTCTTTGAGCGCAACAGCGTGGATAATTTCCAAATAGAAGCTCTAGACCTTGGTCAGTGGTCTCTTGTGTGTGTGTGTGATGCCTTGGGTTAATTTTCTTCAGTAGGTAATAAATACACTGCCCACTCAGCTGCTTCATCTGAACTGAGCACCATATAAGCAGTAGTTTGATCAGCAGTTTCAGAAGTTATCACATGGTTCTTAAAGGACTAGTACAGAGAGCAAAAATATTTTCTAATGATCGGATAAAGCTCGGTGCGACATGCGATTTCCCCAAAGTACACCTCTTCTGTTCTTGAGACACATGCTTACAAACATTACCATGCACAGAAAGAGGTCAAAACTGTGATGTCACAGTATGTTCCCAACTTTCCTTTTTGCTGAGGCCTTTACAGCATAAATATATTCATGTATAACCCTGACATCTGTGGTGTTGACCTCTTTCTGTGCATGGTAATGTTTGCAGGCATGTATACGGAGACTAGAAGTAGTGTAGTCACAACATTTGGAGAAATAGTATCGTGCTTTCAACAAAGCGTTAGCAAAATGTGCACCCCGCTAGTCCTTTAAATAATATATTCATAATTGACCTCAAAAGATATTATTACTACTGCATGAAAGGACATGCTTTGTTAATGCCAGATTATTTCAGTTAATGTAGGTGATAAGTCAAGCAACATTTAAAAAAAAATATTGCTATGATCGTGTTTACATAACCACTTGATATCAAAGAGATGACAATGAGCAATTTATTCAGGGTTTTGTATGTTGCTCTTTCAGGGGAGTTAACAAAGGTGCACATAGAACATGACAACAGTGGCTTCAGACCTGGCTGGTTCCTGGACCGTGTGGAAGTGATGAACCTGGGAACCAACCACTGCACTGTTTTCCCTTGTGGCAAATGGCTTGATCGTGAAAAGGGCGACAATGAGATTGCCAGGGATCTCTATCCCAAACTAGACTGAGAAATTCCTGGTACATAAATGATCTGCAAATATTACACATAAGATGTTGGTAAAGATGAGAAAATCCCAAAAGCAAACTAAATGTTTGTTAATCCATAATTTCCTGCTGTTAAGAACAATGTCTTTCAAGGTGCCTGAGTGCCTTGGTGTTTAGGATTTGATCATTGAACTCTTCCCTTACAGCTCACACCCATCAATGCCAACATCTTCATAGCTCTATAGCTCCATTGCATCAATGCACACATGAATTAAGAGAGAGACTTACAGCAGTCAGAATGATTTGTTGAGCTGTTGTGTATGTAAACCATAAAAAAAATCCTGTCATAAACAATGCTCATGCTGACTGGGAGGTCCTTTCAATGCAAAAGAGATCATTAAGGGGATATTTTGCTCTTTTTGCATCTTTTTATTTTTTTTTACAAAATTGTCATTTATCATTTCCCTGTGCAGTAAAGATTGCTGATTCATATATAGGTATTTATCAAATTCTTGTGGTGTGTGTGTGTGCACACATGCATGGGCCTGCCTTTACATGCATATGTGGCAAATGCATTGTAATTAGAGGATTAAGTAAATCTACCTCATCCAAAATTATGAAAGTGTTTAAGAAGCAGTCACTGAATGCTTGCCTCCAGTGAATGCAGCACAGGACCTTGTCATTTATTGTTGTGGACAACAAAACCTTTATTAACAGTGAGATGTCAGATACTTTGTATTAATTGTTTGGTGATTCTGTGATTCTGTGATCTCCAGAAGCATACTTTCATTTGTTTTTGTCCTTTTACTTTGAAAACCAGTTTTTACCAGTGACCCTGTGCTGGACTGTAATGTAAGGCAAGATGAAGAGATTTGGTAGGGACCTTCTATGAAAATGGTCTTTATTACTATTTACTTATTACTGGTGTATATATATATATGGAGTATATAGTACTCCCCCCACCCCTGATGCATGGCCCAAAACTTTTTGGCATTATTTTTACATGTTGGAGCACTAAACCAATGACTTTATATGGAACATGGCAGCCACTCTCATGCAACACCAGGAACCCTTACTGGCAACAGTGAGGCAGCACAGCCTGGTCTGGGGCGATAAACATTTTTCAGAGTACCTTGGAGTGGGGTCAGTGCAAAGATGAACAAAGAAAGAACTGGCTGGCAATTGTGAATGTGTGGCCTGTTCATTCCATGTAGGACCTGCTCACCACCACCTAAGATAGGCCAGAGTGGTAAGCTATATCAGCCACACCATCTGTCCAGCTAATTTTGTCAGTGACCACGCCCACAGGACCAGTGTAATTATTCATCATTTGCTACCTGTCAAATGATGAATGAATGAATATGTTTTTTTGTATATTTTGAGGTTTTATTATGGATCCAGCAGACCCCGATACATAAGTGTTGTAATAAGAATGCTAGTAGAGATTTGTCAAATCTGTGAAAATGTATTCATGGTAGCTTCATAACAATGTTAACTCACCTTAAGCTCTTTCTCCAAAGCTATAAATGTTTATTAAAGAAATGTCAAGCCACTTGATCTGGGAAACATTCACATTTGCTGTTATCAAAAATAATTGATAAGAATGGCGCTCCTCATTGCTGACAATCTTGAAAGACTTCTGATGGGTCAGAGGTAATCTCCTTTGACATGAGCCTTGAGAACGGTGATCACCTGAGACCATTCATTTGCATTCAAATATATGAAAAAATAGTATTTTCTTTACATTATATTTTAAAGACATAAGTGATGATTTTTTTCTGAAATGTGAGCATGGATAAAGTGCTTCTGTGCCTATAAGGAGCATTTGTGAAGCTCCAGCATTTGTTGCCTTTGCTTGGTCATTTTTTTAAAAACTGTAAATGTGCCATTCCAGCTTTTAATGGTGAAATCATAGACCCTTCAATATTAAAACATGACTTTTTAGTGCCATATTTGTAAATAGTTTATATATTTTCTTCTGTTTCTCTGTTGGCTTTTATTTGCAGTATTTGTGCCAAACATTGATTTCTACTTTTTGTTTGCAGTAGATAATGTACCAATGTACATTTTCTTCTTCTTGTGTCTGTCAAATGTTTATGAAACATGACTGGGGTTTTTTTCACCCCAAATGTTATTTTTTTATTATTTTTTCATGACACAGCAGCACAATCTACTTAAACATAATTAGCATAATTACTTAAACATAATTGACTTCAACTTTTTTTAATGTGATGTTTTTGCCTTCAAGCTCAATCAAAATTAATCATCATATATTAAGTGCACTTAAGTGTATCTTTATTTGAAAATGCATGAGTCAAAAATATTGACCTTAACAGCACATAATTTTTGGCTTTGCATGAGGAAGTTGTCCTGTTATTCTGTGATGTTTTTGTTTCATCAAAGACAAAATATTCAAAGAAGTCAGATTTGTTAGCTTGATATTAAGCTTTAGTTCTGATCTTCCTGTTTACATTGTTATTACTATAGCGATACCATGTTACATACTGTTTATTCTGCAGAGAATTTTACAGCAGATGGCAGTCAACATATTATTTTGAAATAATTACATTCCCTATAACTTTTCAATACATTTTTGGCATGTTGTGCTGCTTAACATATACTTTGCTGGACAGTCATCATTTTCTGAAGGAGATTAGGAGGGAGTTTTTTTAGCATGCTATGACACCACCATCAGCAGTAGGTCCTAGCAGTGATGTACTCGTTAGTCTGTCAAATAAATAATTAATAAAGAATTGTAATTGTAATTGTCATTACATTTTCACTATAGGAGACAATTAGCAGCTATATATGTGTGAACCAGAAGTAAAGCTAATAGCCAGTAAAGCAAGTAAATAAGAAAAGTCTTAAATCCTTTCAACCAAAGTCTGCATGGTTTTTGAATGACAGCTATTTCATCCGCTATTTGAAACAGTTCAAAATTCATTCTTCACATTCTTTGTCTTGTTTTTGTTATTTATTCTTGACTTTATGGCAATTTAAATGACTTGACATTTTATCCCTTTACTTATATGTTAATGTGTACATTAGTGTGATGGTTTACTGAGGACTGTTAATCTCATCACATATTCCACATGAAGATTATGGGAAAGTATCTATTTAATTGATTTTCATATTTATTTTGATTGCATAGAGAGTAAATGTGAAGTGAATGCATATCTAATTAGGCAGCAGTTTCCTTGTGAAAGATTTTCAGCTGGGGTAAAAGAAGTTGCATGCACGCTATACTTATTTAACTGCAAAATTATGCACTGTCTGCAGATTCAGGTTGTTTTCCTGATAAATGTGTGCCAGATCTAAAAAGCTGGCTGTTAATGAAAAGAGGGTGTTAATAATGATGCAAATAAACATTTAGTTTATCCCACACATATTTTATTTTCATCTTTATTGTTTTTTGTGGCTGTTTTGTGGCTGTTTGTGGATGCAAAAAGTGTGGTTAAAGACACCAAAAATGTAAAAAAGTTACGAAATCAAACGGTGGTGAGTATTAACTGGTCTCAGCCTCAGCCACTGATGTTAGACTCAACAATACTGGAGCTCTTTTATTTTGTTTACTTCAAACACAGTTTACCAAAACACTGTACATTACTCTGCGATGCATATTAATAGTAATTGGAAAGCTTCTATAATGAGTGCTCAAATATGTTTAAAGATTTAGTTTTCCTCCTATCATAATAAACGTTCTATGATTAATATATTTTCACTGCAACACCTGTAATTAAAGTGCAACCTCTTGAGTTTCTGTTGAAAGCTATTTGAACCAACAAAGTACTGCTGCTAGGTTAATCATGATCATTTCAGTTGTTATTCCAGTGTCTATGTCTCAAATCCATTGCCAAGTACAAGGTCTCACTGTAGTTTCCTTGCATAAGCACAAGAATGTGACAATAATTTCAGTGAAATGTGCTTGTAAAGTTTTGACATAAGCACAAACTCTGAAAGTGTGAATATAGTGTTGAGGCAAAATGTGGTTGTAGCAAGTTTCACTCATCTTTTACATTACTCACTTCAAAGAAGCATTTACAGAATGCTATTCAAAATCATTTGTGCATATAGAAGTGTGTATAAGCAGGTTCTAAAGAAATGTTTCTGAAAAAGGTAGCTAAAATGGGCCCATAACTGATGCAGGAAACCGTAATAACCCAAGCAGCTTAATCTGTGTCTGATTGACAACCTAGCATATTTTTGCTGGTTGCAGATCAGGTCAATGCCCTGAGTGTAAGATCTACCCAGAAAACTTAAAATTTTTGTTAGGATCCAGGTACTCTCCGAAGTACTTGGCCGGCAAATCCCGCTCTGGCAGTCTTGTCTTGGTCTCCTTCTTCATCTTAGTCCTGAACAGATTCTTCTGTAGCTGGGTCTGCTGGGAATGTCTGCAAGTGATGACCAGTTAGTTACCCACTCTTTGCATAATTTGTAATAGACAAGGGGCATGAGGGAAAGAGGCCGTGTGATGTAGACATCACAACCGAGTGCAAACAAGCACAACATACATGTACAAACATGCACCAGTTGGAAAACAAGAGCATAAAAGAATGCAGAGATAGGACTGTGGGGAGAAGGACAACAGGATGGACAAATAATATGCGTAAGTGTTTCTGAAAGAGATATGTTTTAAGTCTAGGCAGTACCAACTCCATTGTGTAGAGAGATGGAGTCAGGCCATTCCTGGAGAAAAGGAGAAAGGGCGACAGGCAAATGTTCTCCGTGTGATACGTGGAATAGAAAAGCAGAGTGGACCGAGCAAACTGACCTGAAAGGCTGCTATGGCAAGACAAGCTCAGATTGGGGCAAGACTATGAACAACAAAACAATGATGCGTCAAAGAGAATTCCAAGATTTTTGACAGACTGGGAGAAAGTGATGGTGGATCCGGAGAAATTATGTGACATAGACGGGGGCAGATGAGGCATTGAGTTTTTATTTGTTCACCAACATCCAGTGTTTGATAGAAGGATTGCTGAGTACTGGTAAACAGACTGTAAAGTTAGCAAACTGGGCCCAATGCCAGAAGCTGAGTATTGTCAGCGTACATGTGATACTACAAGCCAAAGTGGCGGATCACAGGGCCAAGAGGCAGTAAACGGAGGACTGAATCCTGAGGCACTCCATAAAACACAGCAGAAGGTTCTCATGCAGAGCCATGTGCGCTAATGGACTGGGTGCAATCAGACAGGTAGGAATGAAACTAACTTAGGACAGAGACGGAGAGGCTAAAGGTAGTGTGAAGTCACTGGAGTAGAATGTGTTGGTCTGAAGTGTCTAAGGCAGTGGACAGAATGAGCATAGACAGGACTGATTCACAAGCAGAAAATAAATCGTTCACCATCCAAACCAAAGCAGTCTCAGGCAAGTGGTGGTGACAGGAGACCAGCAAATGGTCCCAGGAGACAGCATGTGTCGAAATGCAGCATCTGATGAAGGATTAGTTTCTCCAGGGTCCTGGATAAGAAAGGAAGTTTGGAGACTGGGCAGTAGTTCTTTAGGTCGTTAGGGTCGAGGTTAGACTTCTTCAAAAGTGGAGCGACAGTGGATTGTTTGAAATAGGGACAGCCAGTCAAAATGGAATGATTGATGATGTCTGTGATGACTAGAATCAATGTGTCAAGGTACTCAAACAAGATGGTGGTCAGAACAAGATCCAGCTCACACAATTTCTTTGGCAAGTTAGTGATGATGTTTCTGAGATGATTCTCAGTTACCGGCAAACAATCTGCAAAGGGTGCTCCAGCAAATTTGGAGAAGCTGGGACTAGTTGATGAGTGGTCAAGGCTCATTCTGATGATGTTGACTTTTTCCAAAAAAAAAATGTGCAGAATGCAATGTACTGCCACTAGCGATGATACATCACTAATGCTAACATCTCTGTGTTTCTTCATAAAATAAAAAGACTAAAATCTTTCTACAGCTCTACTCATACACAATTTTGTATTCAACAATTTTAGCATCTCAGCTTTGCCCTTCTTGAACACAAGTATTTTCAAAATCAATAACAAAAGAACAAACCGAGCTGGTGGAAGTGGAGAAATGTATGCAGAAGATCTGGCAGCAATTATGCCCCGTTCAACCTGCGCAGGTGAATGCTCCTCATCCCATTTTGCTACCTTCATTTTCTTGAAACACTGCATACACACTGTCTCATTCTTCACTGCAATCACAAAATGCTTGTTGATGACTTGTAAAGCCAGAGCTAATATGAGGTATTTTGTCGATGGCTTGTAAAGACAGACTCCATGAGGTATTTTGTTGATGTTGTCAAGCCACATGCACCATGAGGTATTAAGCTAGACTCATAAGGAGGTATTTTGTTGTCTAATCACTTGTTTGAAGATTTACATTAGAAGATTTGACTACCTTTAGTACATTTAGGACATACACAGTTTCACTTGTAACTTATTTTATATAAAATATGTAATTATTATATCCTTATGAATAGCAATAACCAAGGGATTTTTATTTCCTTACTTACATGCTCTAGCGATGAGCTGTGGATGTCCTGATTTCTTTGCTGCATCAAGGGGTGAGTCTCTGCTGATGTTCATCAGGCTCAGGTCCCCATCATGTTGCAGGCAACAGTTGAAACAGTCAGCTTTGCCTCGGTCTGCTGCACAGTGTGCTGGCGTGTTGCCAAGCTCTGTGACAAAACAGCAGGAAAGTAAAGGGAAAGATGGGGACAGTGCTCGAGTCAACATCATCTTTTGCCTGCTTCTCTCCCTTGCAAAACTGAAACTCAGTTTTAACTTAGAACCCTTTCTCACCTCAAAACGTGACTGGTGCTTGGTAAACATAAGCAAATTAGATTGAGGTCATCTTTTTATAATCAACTGTTTGTTGAATCAAAAAAAAAATATCAAAAACCTTACTGTCTTGAGCATTGGCATCAGCTCCCTTTTCCAGCAGCCAATGGAGAGCATTGGTTGCTCCATACTGTGCAGCCTGCAGATAGAATTTTGATTTTGTTTTGATTTTGTTTCTTTCTGATGCCTGAAATATCATTGAAATAAACTGATAAAAGAATGAAAATGAATTAAAAAATAAACAAAGAGAAAGCCAACAGAAAGATCAATTTTATAAATATGTGTGTAACATTTTACATTAAAAATAGCATTACAAATAAAAACAATTAGTGTAGATCAAGAAATTTTGCATTTTGCAATAACATTCTGCATGTTTTGATCATCTAGGGTTTGAGGACAAGCATTAAGAGCAAGAAGGAAACAGCGGAAGCATATCAGAGGAAGCTCACAACATGGGCCAGTGTCCTGCCATCAGACAGTGCTGCATCCAGCTCGGTACCCTGCTGCACCAAGAACCGCAGACAGTCGACTTTGTCATACCTAGCTGCCTGGTGGGCAGCCAAAAAAGTGTTGTTGTCACTGACTGTGGTATCACAGTCATGCTCCACCAAGCAGATTAATGATTCCAGTGCTACATGGATCAAATAACAAAGAACTGCTACTGTGAGACGTATCATTACCATCATTGGTATTCTGAAACAATTATATACGTCCAAGCTGTTGCTACAATCCATATTTAATGCTAAGTATAAGGTGTGATAGCATTTTTATTGCAAAAGCACAAAGTGAGAAAATGATTTTGGTGTATTTGTGGTTTTGATGCTGTAAAGTTGTGGCTATAGTTTTAGTTGGGGTTATAGTTTTAGTGTTAGCTGGGGTTATAGTTTTAGTGTTCTAGCAAAACTTGATTATCTCACCAGATGCTGGCGATTCCCTGCATAATTGTTTTGGGGTGATTAAAGGTACCGTGACAGTTATAGACGAAGGCAGGTCCCAGAGAGCTTATAGTGACAATTGGTTCCAATGTGTGCACAAGACAAGACTTTAAATATAACATTTCACAACAAGCAGGTGACTTGAAAGAAGCACCACCATCAATACCATGAGAAAATCTGCTAAATGAGGGACTGAACATGGTTCAAATAAAAAAAAAAAAACCTGATATGATCACAGCTGTCAATAAATGCAGCAAATATACTCCCATCAATCTGGACAACATGCTCGCATAAGCATAGCATTCAAAAATATTCACAGCACCTCCATGTTGTGCGGCATAGTGCAGTGGAGTTTTTCCTGCCTGGCACTGACAGTCTAGGTCCACTCCATGGTCAAACAGCAGCTGCAAAATCTTGACATGATTGTGCATAGCTGCCAGATGGGCTGCTTGTCTTCCTTTAGAGTCCTCAGCCACAAGATTTGCACCTACAGTTTACAGAAAATAGAGACCCTGTGTTTCTGGTGGGTTTGTTTCTTTCTTTTGGCATTTTTATTTCTTTTTTATTTTTATCTTTGTTTTGTGTCAGTGAAGTGCAAATATACACAGAAATAATATAAAATCACCATGATTATCCTAATGCGGCCCTATGCACCTTGAGGAGTAACAAGGAATAAACAAAATGATTATCCTAAAATAACAGCTCCCATCATTTTAGTCAAAGAAAGTGAACTTCCTAATCCTAATACCAATAGGGGCACCTGGTGTAATTGTTAAAACACTCGCTTGTCACCGCTGCAGTGAGTGGCTCAGGGTTCACATCTTGTCTCGGGATACTCTCTGTATGTGACACCTGTTCGCAGGGCTTGGCACTGGGGGTTTTCTCGAGGTACTCTGGTTTCCTCCCCACTCCCTCTTCCCTTATACTACAAAGTTGCATAAAGATGGAAGCACTTTCCTACTAAATAAATAAATAAACCAACCAACCATTTTAATACTAAGCACAATTTTCAACAGGATGAACATTTTTTAATGAGAAAGAAATGCATCGCTTTACCAGGATTATCTACAGTTTATGCCAACTAAACTATTTAAAGAAAGGGTCAACAAAAAACATGTTAAAAACCAACTCGCAGGCTTCAAACATTTGTAAGCCACTGGTACCTTTCTGGGTCAGCAGCCTCAGACACTTTATCTCCCCATTGTAGGCTGCATGGTGTAATGCTGTCTGCTTGTTGTGATCAGCCACATCAACATCTGACATATAATCCAGAAGAAGTGACATACATTCAGAGTTCCCACCAATACAAGCATCATGCAGTGGGACTCGACCTGTGCCACTCCTTCTCATTGGGTCTGCTCCATTCTAAGAAAAAGTTTGATTTAAAGTTATTTGGTGCCCAATATCTCTTTTTCAAGTCCATGTCAATACATTCTCTCTCTTTTTATCTTATCTATTTTACTTTTAGATGCAAACTTTTACTAAGGTGTGCACACATGCATACACACACAATGAGAGAAAAGGAGTTACTTGTGTTTAATTTCAGCAGATTAATTATTAAAAGATAAAAGATTGCTCATCATCCAGATAATACAATACTTTATTTAAGTTTTAAAGGTTTAATTTGGTATCTTCAAATATTCTTAATTAAAAATAATTCCCTACCTCTGACCTCTCCATATCCCCCAGCAAACTCTAATAAAGGTGCAAGCTTACAATATTCCCACACCTTCAGGAGCTCTTCAACTACAGATGTTTGTCCATAGATGCAAGCCAGGCTTAATGGACTTTTCTCAAAGCCTTCCCTCATTACCGTAATGTCTGGAACTAGACTTCCAGAGTCAAGGACTTTTTTTATGGCTTCCATGTCACCACGCTCTGTTGCTTCTATAAACTCATTTTGGAGTCCTGTGAATCAAGGAAACCAGTTAGACAGTAATGAAAACTGTAGCAAAAAAAAAATGAAAGACAGAAGCTTAAAAGAAATAAAAAAGAAAAACATATAGAAGACAAATACAATAAATACACAGAGACAAATTATCTCACCATAAAACTTAATCAAAATAAGTCCACTTCCTCATTTAGTGGACAAAGTGACGTGTGATGAGTTGGAATAGTCTGTGTACTCACCCACTTAAGTGATTATGATGCACAGAGCTGAATGCAGAGATGATTTATAGATTTGTATTTGTTGAAAGCAACAAATTATATGTTAGGACATTGTACACATGATTGTTCATGGTTGTTGTAAATTACAACTGCATAAAATCTTTTGTTATTTTCACATTTCTAAATATAGCATCATTAAATCATGCAGACAGCCTTTTTAATGATGGAACTATATCGTCAACAGTGAATTGTGCTCGCACACACATTCTGCAATAAAATAATTAGGCATTAACTTTAAACATCGTTTTCAAATAGGACATCAAAGATGAGAACTGAATTCTTTCTTCCATGTAAATTTGTGTCTTCTGTTTGTCTTTTATTACTTGTCTGCACATATATAGTTGCTTCTCCTTCAGTCCTTTGTATTCTGTTAAGCACTGACAGCATGCTCCTTAGTGAGTGTGATAATGTACTATAAATCACACATTGTTGTTGTTGTTGTTGTTGTTAAATCTCACCCCCTTTGAACTACTGCTCTAAAGAAAGGTGGTGCCATTAAAGATGGGAACTTCTGTCTTCATCTCTTGCCTAATTATTTTCTTTCTTGCCTTTTGCAGGTTTTCCCTCTTCTATGAATTCTTGTGTCCGCCTATGCTCAGTACGTATAGGATTGTACGTGTTAAGAGAGCCTTGAACGGTACATTTTTGCTTCACTAAGTCGAAACGAACAAAGAACTCTCTGTACACAGCAAAAAGCAAAGAAACTGAGACTTTAAGCCTCAAATTAGTGGCGTGAATGTATACATTAATTGCTGAAGGTGCTATAATTAACATTTGTTAAGGTCTTCCCCTATATGCGCGCAACATAACTAAAATTAACCCTGTCTGCCCTAAACAGTTTTTAGGGTCATCAGTTTTGTTGAAAGCAAAGTCATTAATTACCTAATAAAAAACACTGCGATGGAATTTAACACCATGATTGTAATAATTATTTACAGTACTGCATAATGACCTTTCAAGCTTGAACTACGAACATGAAATTCTAGCGTCCTTAGCTACCTCAGTTTCCGTGTATACTCGAGGCTATTTTCTGAAGGTGTCCTTAATGGGCTTAAAATGACTAAATAAAATTTTCTTTTCAAGTTGAGATTTAAAATTTCTAAATTTTACTTACGTTCTTGGCTTTTTTGAAGTAAATCTTCATTTTTCTTGTTGGCTTTGTACATCGCTGCGTCTCTGATCGCTGCAATCGGAGGTCAATGCAGAACTACTTTTTTTCGTATGTCGTGAATAAATTATTATTCAAATATTTAATGCCATATTCATGGACAATATATAATCTTTTCATATAATGTAGGGGATGATATATAAATTGATGAGTTTTAGTGATGTCGTAAATTGGTGACGCCGTTGCCTTGATCCCTGTTAACCCTGCCCACCCCTCCTGTCGTTTCGCTATGCAGTATATCCATAATCTGTAAGCCTCCCTGAGTAAAAGTTCTCATTTTTCTGAATAATCTATCAATGCCAAAATATTTTAAATATATATGTTAATTATTTTTTTTTAATTTTCCGCCTCTGTATAGTAGCAGTACTTCTAATCCTCACTGAATTCATGGACGGATGTATGGGTCCGTTTCGAATCCGTACCATGCATGGATTTAAAGGTCTACAAGAGTGTACAAGAATGTTTTGTTTGCTTTTTTTAAGATGCCTGGGTTAAGTTGATACAAGACACGTTTCTCCAAATCTAGATGAATAAATCCCATAGAAACAGGCTTACAAACATTACATTGTATCAAGAGATTCAAAACTTTGATCGGCATCAGGAAAGCAATGTTAAATCCAACACAAGCTTATTCCAGCAATTTTACTTTGTCCAGTGCTAGAACTGAAGAATAATAAGCCTAATACACCACCCAAGTAAGACTATATGCTGAAAGTGATAAAATTATAATCGCATCAACACCACCTCTGAGGAAATACTAGAAGAACTTCAGACCAGGTAGAGGAACATATCCTGATAGAGAAACATATCTTTAGCATGAAAAGGCTTTTGATAGAGTCTGAGGGGGCACCTAGCTCACAAATGTGAAGGAGAGGACTGGTCACAGATCGAGATCATATATAGAGGTCTGTGGGGCTGGTCATCCTGTGCAGGACGTGTTCACCATCGCCCAAGATCTTGTGACAGACCTGACTAACAGTCCTTGTCAGCTGTCGCGACTATCAATGTCCCCCAGCCCAGAAAAAAAAATACCAGTGTCAAGGTACGAAATGACGAATGAGTGATTTGCTGTCTGTCATGTGCGCTCTTGTACACCTTTAGCTTAGTTGCAACAGACCTTATACAGATGATTGAAGTGGCGGAAGCTGGCCTCATTTAAATTTTGTTTTCGCTCTCTCTCTCGGGGGACATATACGTGGCGACAATTAATTTGTTCTAATGCCCGACACGTGTGGCAGCTGATCTCCGCCCTAGGGCCAAGAATATCGTAATCAATATCTTGAAGCCGGAAGCAAAAATGCATAATTCACTGTAAATGGCTATGTACGTAATTTGTTGCACCGATTTGGAGACAGATTTCTTAGTAGTAGCTGTATAGACTTATATAACTGCATATGTTTGCATTTGGTCGGCTTTTCACTCAGAAACATCACGTGGATAGTTTTTTTAAGATATACAATTAATCATAAGGCTATATAGTCATCATTCACTTGTCAGCGCGTGATTTGTATAGTACGTCGTGTGTTAGTGATATCACCTTTATAGAAAGATTTCGGTGTGTACGTGTAGGCGCGCGCGTGAGGGTCGCGTGACATAGGCTCGCGATAATATATGTGATGTATGTCACGACTACCTATATATAACCCGACATGTACTCACAATCAACACGTAATTATTCAAAGCACGGTATTTTGAAAAAATAATGTTCCTGCTGTTTTCCCTGTAGCCGAAATTCATCTCTGAATCGATACACCATACAATTAAGAGCAGCATAAACGGAATATAATTATTTAATAATAAAAATTGCACAGTATGTTACATCAGCATGTAAACACGCCTTATGTAGATTGCTTGAGATAACAATTACAAATAACAAAACAAAAAGCAAGAAGCAGGACAGAAAACAAAAGGCTCCCCAGCGCCAACACTTTGCCGTAAACTGGACTTAACGACCAATGATCGCCGATCGTTCGAAGTCCTACGTGACGACCTTAGATGCGTCCTGTGCGCAGTGGCAAGATAGCAAGATAAGCCTCTTGCCATCGTAGAACCCCCATCATGGGGTTTTGGCTCGCTCGCTAAATAAGTGCGAGGCCAGGTTACCTGCGAGGTACCGCATGCACACGTTGGCAATCCGTGTAGCAAGCGATCCTTGGATCTTATATAAACATGGACAGCGAGTACACGTTGCCACAGGGGAAAGGTAGATCAAACAGTTTTTGAAGCGTGACATTTATTATGAAAGGAATGGTTCTGCTTCTTGCTTTAGGGCACAATGAAACGAATCGTTAAGTGGGCGTGGCATAAACCAGTTTTGATGCGCCAATGTGATTGTTGTTCTTCACAGAGTTTAGTGTCTCGCGCGTTTTAAACGCCTCCACTTGAGTGCGGACGCATTTTGCCGCAGATTTTGGATCATCGTAGCTTCCACCGACAGCTTGTGGCATGGCATGCGTGAAGCACATGAATTGGATTTCCTCCGTATTTATATTTTTTGGCTCAGGAGTTCGTCTTCTGCTCTTGATTTGTCTGTGTGGCGAAATGCAGGCTGTGGTACATGATAACCCAGTGGTGACAAAAGCGTTTTTACAAGCAATCGCACCATTAAGTCTTCAAAAACTTCTACAGGGTGTACAGTCTGGTCACAATAATACCTGTTTCGACTTAACAGCCGATGTGGATAACACCACCACTTGCTTAAAAATACAGGTAAGAATATAAGATACAATATTTTTAAAGTTAAAGTTTACTCTAAGTATAGTTTCAAATGATGCTTAAAAACTTGGTTGCTTACTTATGATGTAAACACTAACAAATCAGGAATGTGCTGGAACTTAATTGTATCAACCCTGCACATGTATACAGTCATAATGTACAAATCTTTTTCAATGAGTAGGAGGAAGATGATTCATTGGTAAGTTGCAGAAAAAGGTAGATCTGCAAGCTGAATATCAGAAATTGCTTTCAGCTTAGTTTGTATAATCTACTTTTCATTAATACCAAGGATATTGAAAGCAAAAATATTCCAATGTAAAATTTTTTAAATACAAATTTCAGTGTTTTTCATTACATTACCATAATTGTACATTATCTTAAGCTTCACAATAAATTTTGCATTGTGGGTAGGAATGTCATCCAGGGCATCCCCAAAACACTTCAAGGTGGACTTAAAAACTTAAAGTGGTCTTAAAAGTGCATTATTTCAATAATATTTTGAAATGTAAAACAAGATTATAACTTAATATCTAAAATTCACTTGTGGATGTTGCATACAAATTGAAGATGCATGTAAAATACTCTTTATTAATAAACTGCATGCATTGAGATTATAGTTGTCAAAATAGGTTTTTAGAAAAAGCTGTTTGCTATAATAATATAACATTTGGTTTATCGAAAGCGATAGTTTCAAGTTGCCACTTGAAAAAGAGATAATGTAAAAAAGATCAGACTCTACCTTATAAAATGATATAGACAAATGATGTTAACAGTATCTAAAAATTATATGATCATATGTTTTTGTTCTGGTGTCAGGAATAGCACTGATTTTAGTTAGCTCATAATAGGCAGACTGACAGATGGCTGTAACTTGTTTATCAAGAGTCCTATATGCACTGACAGTTTCCTGACAGATGATGCAAAGGTGATGTTGGTTTTACCCACTTTGAGGTGATTATGTGGACAAATCAGTGAAGGTTGATTTCTTCTTCAGCATAAGAGAGCTTCCATTTTATAATCATTGAGTTTAAGTTTGTTATTATCCAGTCCTTGGCATCTAATGCAGGCTTCTATGGTGCTAGTAGCAGAGTGAAGCTGGTGGAGTGGAACAGTACAGTTGCATGCTCTCAGCATATAATTAAAACACCATTTTTAAAAAAAAGCAGTTGTAGCATGCAGAAATTATCATAAGTTTATGTTATTGCATGTTGCAATTTTGCACCATTAAACTACATAGAGAGATTTATAAACTTGTGTCAAGATAAATGTGTGTCATTATACAGCTGCAAGATACAGAAGAAAACTTTAATGACCCCAACTGCCCACTATATTAGATATCAGAGTTCAACACACAATCGCAAGTTCAGAAATTCTGAAATAAGAATTTATTGAACGTTTAGATCTATATGACAAATATTTTCCTTTTTTATTTTGTAATTACTACCCATATGTTGCCTACAGGTCAGATTGTAATTATAAAAGCTTAGTTGAAAATACTGCTTAATTTAGGTGTTTTATCTGGTAGATCTTTCTGGTCTACTTACAATATGTGCAAATCGTATTTTTGTGTTTTCTGTATAGACTAATTAGAGTGGCATAGCAATGACATGATGGGAAAGTTATTTAACACTGGTAATACCATTTGCTAGAGCTTCAGAGACATATTGATCTTTTCCATGGTTTTTTGTGTGTTAGGGGGAGAGAGGAGGAGTGAAATAATTTCATGCATGCATACCCATTTGTGCTGACCTTAATATTTATTCGTCACATGTACATCCAGCTCATAAAAGGCAGTAATGATATTAAGAGGTGGCAGGATGCTTTGGGGTTAGCTGGAAAAAATGGAGGCACAATGTATAGACAAATAATTTCATTTTTATAATAGCCATCTGAGTTTATTATTGGGTTATATATATATACTGGGAATAGTGCATGCATGCTGAGTTCATTAGAAACAGGCAACAAATATCCACCAGTCCTATTTCAAGATTGGCAGAAGTATGGGTAAGCCTCAATAATGTGGCCATGCAAAAACATGAGATTTTTATTTTTGTTAAGAATAAAGTGATGTGTTTTTCTTGTGTGATAGATGTATTAAAATGACATTGTCAGTCACCAGCCTTACAGTTTGGGGATTACATTTGTAATGTCTGATTATCTTGTGCAGTGTCTTGGTGTGGATGATGTGGCTCGGCTGTACAACATCTCATCCACTGCAGAGCTGGACTCTGCTGACTTGCCTATTCTTGCCCCAGCTGTGGTTTACACACTGACTCAACCAGACAGCTGTATTTCCCACCAAAATTTAAGTGATGCAGCTTCCAGTCGACCCAGCACTGCAGCAGGTATGTTCAAATGACTGGAGGCACTGGTTTGCCTTGACATTTTACTCTGTAGATTTATATTTTTCTTTCACATTTTAACTTCCCTAAAATAGTACAGAATTAACATATCAAGCATGATTTGGAAATGATTATTGTGGAGGGTGGGATGTTTTTTGTTGTAAAATAAAAAAGATTGAGGTTTCCTCTGTTGGAGACATATTCTTGGGTTTCTGGAGTTAAATCTTCAGAACAGTGGTGCTGTCTGCTACAAAGTCAGCTTGACGTTACCTCCGTGAATTGACTTATAGAGTTTTGTAAATAACTGATAATAGTGTAATATGGCCTTGGCTTGTTCTGCTTGGTCACTTTCTTTTGTTTTGCTGGCATCAACTTTTCTCTAAACATTTTTAAAAGTAATTTTGTGCATGTGAGAGAGAGCATGTGTATGAGCAATTACTATTCACTATTGTTTTGACAGTAAGAAATAGGAAAGATATTTGTTATAGTCCAGCATTGGTTTTTTTTTTTAATGTGAGCAAAGGTAAGTGAAACTGAAAACTGCTGTAAGGAGTAGCAGATGCAGAAAAGAGAGTTAGGATAGTATGTGAAAAGATATATATATATGCAAGTGGACATTTCACTATTATCTGTCTCAGCAGTTCAATCAACTTTTTTTAATCTTGACGTTTTTTATACTTGGCAAGGAGCATGGTCCAGTGGCGCAATAGTTAGCACCTGTCACCAATACAATTATGATTGGCTACCCTGGAATCAGATCTTGTCTCGGGCAAACTTTTTTCTCCGTTTGTGGCATCTGTTTACAGGGCTGGCTGCTTTGCCGTGATGTAGCCTTAGTTGGTGGTTCATTCTAAAAGACAATTTGTTCCCTCACCTGGCAAGGAGGACCCTACATAAACATGAAATCAGTAGGGAGAGACCAGCTTGCGGTTTCATCTTTGAGCATCCATCACATTAATCTTGCAGTCTCGCTGTGTTTATGCTGATCGTAAAAGTTTAGAGGGCAATATAAGTCTGCCTCAGTCATTTCTGCTTCAAGATTCAGATCACTGCCCAAGTATACAGGCTAATTATGAAAAAATGCAGGAGTCTTATGCATCTAATAAAATGTACAATCCAGCTACAGAGTTTGGAGTGAGGATTATGTAGGTGCAGACTGATTACTCATCAGTTCAGTATCCAGTTTCTTCTTCACACTGTACTAGATGACATGACTGTGTGGAGCTATCCTGACTAGCTAATTCAATTCCAGCTGTCCTTTCCCGATTGGTCAGCAATGACCAATGAACAGGGAGAACTCAAACTCAGCCAACTCACCCCACATCCTACCCCCTCTAGCATGGAATTCACCTCGCCAGTTTTTCATCTGGCTTCATTAATTGGATTTTTATAAGGTGACCAGACGTCCCGCTTTAGGCGGTACAGTCCCGCTTTTGACGCCCAATGTCCTGCTTTCTGGCTTTCTGGCAAGTCCATCAAATGTCCCGGTTGTCTTTAAAAATCACTTCTTTCGGTTTTCTTTGACGGTGACGACACCATCATCGGCACGTGTCCCGCTTTCGCCCCCGAAACGTCTGGTCACCTTAATTTTCAGAATGTGTACAGTTTCTGTGATCTTAACTTTTTGTTT
The DNA here is from genome assembly GCF_003073045.1 of Pomacea canaliculata. Taxonomy (NCBI): domain Eukaryota; kingdom Metazoa; phylum Mollusca; class Gastropoda; order Architaenioglossa; family Ampullariidae; genus Pomacea; species Pomacea canaliculata. The sequence continues at coordinate 17,025,888 of NC_037592.1, read as the reverse complement.
TTTTGATAGGAGAGGGTATTTTCATATAAACAAATACAAAATTTTATTAAGTCCATTTTGATAGCAGGCATGTAGATGCACACGCATTGCATATTTGTGTGTGTGCATGTGTTTGGAGTGGGGGTAGTTATGGGCATTTTGTATTCATGCATGAATGTGTATAATATAGGTCATTTATGTAGATATAGGTACAAAATATTTTGACAATAATCGTGTATGTTACCAGTCTTATAATGTTTCAGTGTGGGGCTTCAGCTTTCTGTTTGTCACTCTTATCAACCTGTGCTCTCTCACTGGCATTGTGGTGCTGCCGTGTATAAAGATGAACATGTACAAAGTGATCCTTATGTTCATGGTGTCACTTGCGGTTGGTACACTAGCTGGAAGCTCCATTCTTGTCCTCATTCCTGAGGTAAGGGAAAAATAAATTTTATGGGAGCTTTTCGTGTTTCTTTAGATCAGTTAATTTATAATTTTAACAAAGTCAGACAAGTTATTTCAGTATAAAGTGACAGTTGCCAAAACATTTTTGTTGACTTCGTGCTTGTTTGGGACTTGTTAGTATCATTGTAAAGGTTGACAGTAGGCTGTCCAGTTGTAAAGGTTGATTTCCTCTGTAGCGCAGTGGATAATTAATCTGACCAGCATTCGATTGCACCTAATTACAACACTCAACCATTTTGTTACAGCACAAACGGGCATTCAAACAATCAAGAAAGCATATATATATATAAAAGAAAATATAATTAAGTAAAAGAAGACAAATCATATATGCATAAACATCAATTATCTCAACAAAACGTGGCTAGCTATAGATACTTGGCTACTTAGCTTGTTGGCGATAGTCTTTCACTCTTGACTACCCTTAAGTTCCACAGGGACTGGACAGTCAATATTCCACAGTTTGCACTTATCATCCACAGTCTGCGTGTGTAATTCACAGTCCACGTGTATCATACACAGTTTGTATATAATTATAATTTCAGTTCATACATGTATATATAATCCACTGTCCCAGCTATACTCCCACCAACTTGATCTACACAAGTTTGCTTCTCACAATTTAATGTCTCCTTAAGACGGTCCTCCGGTCGCCAGCAGATTTGGAAAGTGATGAGTTTCTATTTGTTCGAGGAGGATTTGCCTCTTCCTGCTTGGGGGTGTCCCTGGTCACTCTTTAATCTTGGACTGATTTAAGAAAGTTTGCAGGTACTAAAACTCTTCCACCCACTGCTGTGTGATCAGACCAGTTTGTCCCCACTGTCCCCATGTCACTGGTCAGATTTATGGGCCCTTCCTTGACCATCATTCAGGTCATGAGACAGATTGATGGCAACTTGATGAGTGCACTGTTGGTAGTCTAAACTCTAACCAAACTTTGCTAAAAGTAGAAAATATGTTTTCTACAATCATTACCTATGCTTCTTACTAGTATTTTTCCATCCATTAGATTCAACTTTGACGTGAATGATTTTTACCATCAGTCATACATCTAAACTCTTTTTTTCCTCACCTTTCACTTCCTATGTCAACATCTTTTTTTTTTTCATGTACATTTTCTTGCTCTATCCTCCTGTCTTCTGACTTTTCTCAAACTCTGATCCCCACACTCGTAATGACTGTGAGTCATCAACATAAAAGTGGCAAGCTGTCACTTGCCTCTCACATTTATGTATTTACCTGCTCATGCCCAAACACATATAGAAGTCTTAAAATACATCATGACTAGTAAAACTGTTTTAATTTACTAGACAAGAACTTCAATAAACAAATCAAGCTTCATTTAACAGTTTTCAGTTTCTCTTTTAATCTCAGTATGTAATTTCTATAAGATACTTTTAAACCAGACTTTGTTTGCAGGCTTTGGATCTAATGCATAAGTCAGAGGCCATATCAAGGAGCTATGTGTGGAAAATGACTACAGTTATGGGTGGAATCTACCTCTTTTTTGTCCTGGAGCGATTTATGCGTATGATCAACATGTGGCGAGAGGTGAGGATGTTCATCCGCTTTTTGAAGTTTGATAATTATCTTTTTGAGTGAACAGTATATTAGATGCAGTGCTGCTGGAAGTGGTCATTGTGGTGAATGGATGTTATTTTCTATTGTCTGAAAGTCTCCTGTTTACTGAAATAGTGAACATTTCTTGCACATATGTGTATCTGTGTGTGCATACATGCATGCATATTTATACATGCTTTCATATATATATATATGTAACATATCTTTCAAGCTGATAATATGCTTCATATAGCATTGTTAGAAACTTTTTGTTGTGTGGCAGGATACAAAAGAAAAGAAACGAAAAGATGAGATGGCTACTCTGGGAACTTTAACAAGTTCCTTCACCCGTCACCAGTCACCAGGTACCACTTTAAAGCTGAAAGATCCTTCATCACTCTCAGTGAATTCAAATGTAGCATGTTCATGTACATGGGAAGAGGAAGAAGAAAATGATCCAGAAAATCCTGCCAAAATCAGCATATTAAATGGAAAGCCGGAAGCAGAGGATGTGGTGGGTTTTTTTCCCCCAGCAGGTTTTTTTTTCTTTCTCTCTCCTCCTTGTTTCTCTCTTTCCAGAAAGAGATAATTTTTTTTCTTTTTTACACACTTTTCACTTCAGTTAAAGCTTTCTATATGTGATTGCACAGCATATGGTGTCACAACCATTATAGACTTTTTCATTATTCTTCTTGGTGGCTCCAAACATTAGAAACAAAGGGCTGAGACTGCAAAATTGCTTGTTAATGGCATTCTTGTTTCATCAACATTTTTCAGGAGCCGCACACTTTGGATTGCAAAGACAAAAAGCATACCAATGGTCATCATGCCAGTCATCATCATCATCATCAACATGGAGACATAGCTCCTGTGGCATACATGGTTATATTTGGGGATGGTGTGCACAACTTCATCGATGGTTTATCAATTGGTGCTGCATTTACAGAAAGCACACTAGCAGGCATTAGTATTTCTGTTGCTGTGATGTGTGAAGAGTTACCTCATGAACTTGGTGAGTGAAGCTCATTCTTTATCCTCATTTTTCCATACTACCTGTGGATATACTTTATTTGCCAGTTGCATTGTTTATAATAATACTTTGATATTTTTATTCCAAATCCACAACACCTGGTTCTCACTTTTGTTATGACAGGTGCTTTAACCCAGCTCATCACCATCAACAATCCCATATCTTATGCTTATAGTAACTTCTTCATCATCGTCATTAAGTTATAGAATACCATTAATATACAGCACTGTTCCAGGGCATGGCAGGCATGCATTGTTGATATATGTCTTTCTGTTACAGGTGATTTTGCCATCCTGCTAAATGCAGGCATGCGACTGCGAAAGGCGTTGATGTATAACTTTCTATCTGCATGTATGTGCTACTTTGGTGTCATTGTTGGCGTTGCCTTGGGTCAGCACACAACAGCACATACCTGGATATTTGGCCTGGCAGGTGGCATGTTCCTCTATATTTCATTAGTTGACATGGTAAGTCTTGTTGATGACCTGTAGCTGCCCACTGAACTGTCTCATTGTCACACACGGGGCAGTTTGGTGGCGCGACGGTTAGCGCCCGTCACCAATGCAGTGAAGGTTGGCTGTCCTGAGTTCAGTTCTCATCTCAGGCATGCTGTTCTTCCTCTGTATGTGGCATCTGTTTACAGGGCTGGCTGCCTTGCTGTGACATAGCCTTAATTGCTAAAGGGATAAAACACCTCCCCACCCTCACTGTCAGACACACACGCTCTTTTCCTTGACATACTAACTTATACAATCACGCTGCGCTGAAACATAAAATCTCTTGAGAAAAATTTTCATAGGGACTTTAGCTCTTGCATTCATTTTATTGTTTCACTGGTTCTGCTTATTTTATGCGTTGCTGATCATGCGGATTGTCCCTAAAAACAGAAACTGCAGCAATAGCCTTTCAGACCATCTGGTAAGTGCTTGGAAGAAGAAATTTGTAATTCTGTAGTACAATACTACAGCATAACTCTGTTGCTATTCTGACCTTAGATGACCAGAAGTAGTGACTGACCTTTCATACTGTTTTGTTGGCAGATACCTGAAATGAACAGTGCAGCTGAATCAGATGAGGGAAAGAGGTTTGGAGTTAAGAAAGTGATGCTAGTTCAAAATTGCGGACTGTTTCTGGGCTATGGAATCATCCTATGCTTGGCAGTCTATGGCGATGACATCTCATTTGGCTTATAAATTGTATTTGATGCTTTACATCAACTGTGGTTATAGCTGTAGTTGCCATGAATTTGCTGTGCTTTCAAATGTCTGCATTTTGGAGGCTGCATATTTAGCGGTCAAGAAGAATTCATCACTTTGTCCTGACCATGCATTTAATGTGGCAACAAGTGTTCTGTTAGCCCACTAAAACATTTTAATGTGGTGATTGCTGGAAGCTAGTTCATTATGCACCAGTTGATGGTTTCAGATAGCATGCATTGCTATGACAGCATGTGTTGTACTAGGATGGTACCATGGTAATGCATCAAGTAGAATCCAAGAACATGCTGGTTGGCATGTCTTGCAGCAATCTACAATGGTTCATCAAGCAAATTTTGGTTTGCATGAATAGTGGGTATCAAAATCTCTTGTGGGTATGTTATTGGTATGTACAGTACTTTTATAGTCTTCCCGAGATCTCAGAATGTTTTTCTTTGAAAACTTTGTACTTTTGTTGTTAAGTTTTTGAAGAACTATGTGTATTAGAATAACATATATACCATAAACATGGGATAACCTTTGCCTAAACCTCTTTCTCGTTAGGTGAGGTACCAAAGTCTTTTGCTTTGTCTTTTGCTTCTGTCTTATGTTTGTGATGTGAGATGACTTTGATGATCCAAGGTTGGACCCAAAGTCAAAAACATTAAATCACTGCTATGTTAGCAATCTGTATGCTACTAAAACAGACAATAATGGCTGGGAGGACATGCACATGTTGTTTATCACACTAGAATACCTTTTGTCTTGATTAATCCAGCTCCATGTGCCATGTTGATAGAGTTTATTGTTTCATTTTTTAAGTGCATGTTTTACAGGTTGTTGCTATAAGATTCTCATGCTGTGGTTTTGTTTGAAATCTTTAATTTTCCTTCTTGTCAGATTGGCCTAGGTTGTTTCAGTAAAGTAAAAGATGTGATCATAATGGGGTATTTTCCAGTTGAGCTCAGAAATGTTTGTAAATATATGATTTCCATATTAGATGGAAGGTTTTGCAGCAACATTATGAATATGTATGTGTATATATAAATTACACAACTCGCTACATTTTGTTGATGTAGTTTGTTGTTTAAAAAGAGGGCTGCTCAAGAAATCACTCCAAATGAGTGACCCTTGTCCGTGTTCTATTGAACTGGCTGTACAAAAAAATAGAAAGAAACACACACAAAAAGATGATTGAGTAGAGAAAGGTCGAGTGAGAGAGCATTTGCGTAATAGAGAGACCATGCATTGCAGCTACTACTGTGTAAAAGATACTTGAACTCAGATTTCCGATCCGGGTGTTTGCTAACTGTTAAAATATGTTTCAAAATTTCAAACATAAAGTGTAAATAAAGCTCATATACTGTATTTGTATTTCGTAAAATGTTCCTCGATATGAGAGAATTGTGTGTGTGTCTGTTCGTAAGTGAATGGATGAGGCAGCACATGAGAATGTCAGTACTCACAAATGAGTATGAAAGATGGAAGAGAATGAAAGATTTGTGTGTATGTGTAGGCATGCAGGAAAGGTGGGTTGAAGAGGAGAGAACATCAAAACGTAAATATTTTTTTTAAAAACCTGTATATCATTTTCAGGGAAAACATTTATAAAATTCCTTTTGTAATATATTGGGTGTTTATATGCAAATACTTATAATTTAGAATTATATATTAACTTTATGTGCACTTAAGGATATGTTTTGTGCATCTTATGATGTTACACTCTTTTATTCTATCTTTTGGCTAGTGTGTGCACTGTATATAGGTGAATAATTTTTTTGTTGGGGATCAAAAGCAGTCTCTTAGAACTGTTTTTTCTGGTTTCTTATTTTGTTTTAATCAGTTCAATGCTGTGGTGGGAATAATATATATATAATATGGATAAATATTTTGCTGACTCTTTTTAATTCTGAATAAATTAATAGACATGATTAATGTATTCTATATTGCCATCCACCCCTACCCCATCTCTAGCAATATTCAATCATTATCTTTGAGGTTATAATTATCACTTAAAGGTGAGTTAGAGACAAAAGTTCCTATAATTTTCCTTTCATGCAGGAGTGGTTTCACAAGATTATGCAGTGTCCTGTTGTATTTTTCAAGCATTAACTGTAAACATCACCTGTAAGGAAACACATTGTTTACCCATTTCTAGAGTCACTTTTGTGATATAATGTGAATAGAATTTATTGTACCAAAGCGAAATTTGTAATTTGGGAGTTAGGGAAATATATTTTACAATGCATCGTTTTTTGTTAACAAACATTCCTTTTCATCTTTTTTTAAGGATTTTTGTCTGACATGACCCTACAATCAGGAACAATGTCATTGCGTTTGTATTTGTGTGTGTGCATGTGCACACATGTATAATGGTGAGAAAGAATGAGCATGTGATTGTAAGTGCCAGCGTGTACACCAGCACATAAACAGTTGCATATGGGTACACATCTACTAATGTTTATCACACAGATCCAAAAATTGTTTAATATCAGGTTACATCAGGTTGCATTTTTTTTTGGGGGGGTATGCTGGAAGTGGTTAGCTTTTAGTTGTGAACAAGGTACAGGTGTAGCTACAAAATCACGACTATGAAAACATGTTCTGTGTTGTGCAAAATAAAATAATGGAATTGCAGCATTTAGTCTGAGAAGGCATATGAGGAGTAATGTTTCAGTACAGTTTTACTGCATAGGTTAAAAATGTTCTTTGTGTCCGATGCTTCAGATGGGCTATTTTTCTTTCTTTTCAAAAGTGATTTTTTTTTTTTTGGTGGATGGTAATGTATGCTACTTTTTTATGTTTATAATTATTTAAACTTTTCTCATAATTATTTCTTCATGAAAATGTTTTGAAAAAGAGCTGATGAAAAATGTTTTCCATGCATCGTGAATTATCAGAAACTGCATTCTCTTGCTTAAAGAGAGGTGGATGAAAACACATTCTGTCCTTTATTTAGGTTTGGTTTGGCTGTTTGTAGCAAGCGGTAAAGGCCAAAGAATGTAAGCGTAATTTGCATGTCTAAGAAAGTCCCACAGCTTGCACTTTTTATAATCCAACTGATCAAGTAGTAAAAGTCAGATGGTGTACAAATTTTTATTTTCCAAAAGCAGCTGATTATAATGTAGAAGGAGGTCATGCCCTGTCATTGTCGTTGTGGGTTCAGTTAAGAACTGTTCATTCTTTGTGCAAGTGATGTCACTTTGATGCAGTCACCTTGCTGCCTGTGTAAGGCAACGTCAGTCTTTTCTGCATGTAATCAGAGGTTTGTACCTGCCCTTCTGTAATGTGAAGGGCCAAAGAATAAGCTTATCTTTATGGGGGAGTTTATAGCTGTTCATAGGGAATTTGGGCCAAAAGGGCTTCACATCATGCACTCTATGAATGCTTGATTTAGAAGAGACTTGTTTTATAACTCAGCAGTTGCATATAATACTTCCTTACAAGTACAGGTACACGAATGTCAAATTCGCTGACATCAAAGAAAACTGCTGTGTGCAATTATTTACCAGAGTATTTTTTATTTTTGTAAATAGAAAAAGTCTAACAAGCACACAAGTGCAGTACCAATGTCTAGTTCACAGATCCAGGTCTATTTTTAGGTAGTACTAAATCTAAATGTCTAAATCTTGAAATGTTCAGCGAAAGAGGATTTTCCTTTCTGATATAAGTTACCAGAAAAAGCGTGAAGTCTGACTGTTAATGTTATGTTGGTTTCTTAGCAACACTTAAGTAGTATTCTTTGTTATGCAACAACAGTATTCTGTCTCCTGCAATAAGGAAGAGTGTAGGATTTAAAAATTCTGGGATTTTCCTGTTTTGATTGTGTGATGAAGGACAAGGTGTAGTAACAGATAATAAACTGAATCCAAGAATTTTGATTATAACGTTCAACTTGGTTTGCTTTACTGTTAACCAAAAAAAAAATTTGTGTTCAATTTTGGGACACATGCAGCGTGATAAAGATTTTTTTTTTTTTAAGTTGCCTTTACACAAACACGCGTGCACACACTATGCTTTGCTGGTGAGTCATCTTGACAATAAAGTGTTTATAAAAAATTTTTTCCCCTCATGCTGGGATGAAGGTTTCATTGGGTTTTGTTTTGTTGTTGTTTTTTTTTTGTTCTACATTATGCTCTTCGAGGATATGTGATGTAATGCTCATGTACTATTGGAATTTATCTTCTCATTTGATCTGATCTAGTCAGAGATGATAAATATAAGTTGTTCAAACTTTCCAGTGATTTTAGAATTCAGTAAGGACATATTTATGGTTTTGAGGTTTTATTATATGGCTAGTACCTATTTATGTGCGAACTGTATCAGCAATCAACAATATTTAATCTCTAGTAAGGGCTAAGTTTTAATATTTACATATCCATTGAAAGGTCTGCATATGTTATTTTTTAAGTGAAGGATGAACCAGATCTGCCATTCTAGCAAAAGATCCTCATATATTATCTTTTTGAAAAAAAAAGCTGTATTTTTTAACAGGACATATTGTAATGCTTGCAACCAGCAGTTTATCTGACAAGAAAAAGCAAAAGAGCAGCAATATTCTTTTGTAGCCTCCTATAAAACTGATTTTGTTTCAAGAAGTAAAGTTGCTTATGAATCTTAAAAACTTCTTAGTGCCTTACATTATCTGCAAATGATGAAATACATCAGCAATGTTAGTGTACTATTTGCATGTGCATAATTATGTGCATACAGGGATTAAAGGCTACTCAAATACAAAGACTTGAGAAAGTGATTATTTACGAATGTAACAGCCTGATCACGAACTTATATCTTATTATATACAGAGGAACCTCGGTTAGCGAACGCCTCGGATAACGAATATTTCGGTTAACGAACAAAAATTTTGTTAAAAGTTTGTCTCGGATAGCGAACAAAATTTCGGATAACGAACAGCCACGTGAACCACACGTGACCAACCATCATGTAATCATTTGCGCTCGAGACACAGTTACGATCAGTCGTTCCTTATCTATGCGCATCCTTCTTATTTAGTGATTTTTGTGCTTTATTTTAATAAGATAATCCTCAATCATGGCTCCAAAGAAAAGTCTGTAGAAAAGTCTTTCCCTAACAGTGCAATAGGCAATAGGAGCCTAAACATGTTCAATGAGAATGTGATGTCGTATTACCCAAGAGTGTTACAAAAAAGGCAGAAGCAACAGACAGTGGACAAGTTTTTTTCTTCAACCTCAAAGAGACAGAAAAAGTAAGTTACCCCCCCGTTTTTACAATGTCACGTGCTCATGGAAGGGGAATCAAAGCAGTAATCATCCCTTCCTCCCCACACCTCCATCCACCCACACCGTCAAAACGACAAGTGTTCTTATGTTTAAATGCTTTCGTTAATGTTTTTATGTTTATTTAACTCCATTTATGTTCTATTATAACTGTTCTCACACACACACACGCACTACATAAACCATTGTGTGCACGTGCCACATACACTGCATTCATGTACAACTATGAGTATACATGTGCAACACATATTCCATCTGTAAGCACTACAACTCAGCACTACCATGTATATGCCCTAATGTAGTACTGTATATGGATTAATTACCATGTGTATACTAATGTACTACAATATATTTATTAATTATTATGTATGGGTACTAATAGACTATTATATATACATACACTAGTGTACTGCTGTGTATATGTAGTACACATACTTCTATGCATGTGTATACACCTTGTGTTTTACGGTATATACTGCTGTACTACTGTATGAAGTTCATGTACTATTTTGTATATGCATGTATCTGGGATAGCTGGATTTTTTAGCAAGAGTTCGGACAGCCAACAGCAAGAAAAATAAGAAAGTAATACGGATAGAACCCTGCTTACGAAGTCTATCTCAGTAAACTTTATGGGACCCTTGAATTTTCGGGAGAAGGAACAATCGAGAAGTGACCTCCTCTACATGATGAGGAGGAGGATACGTTTCGTGCACCCAGCAACACATTTTGACTGTTGCCTTCCAAGTGATGATAAGCATGGAGGGTTTCTTTGTGTGTGAGATGGCCGAGACCAGTAACATCTGTCGTTATGGAGCAGAGTTTACCTTCTGTCAAATTCTACTTGAGGTATTTTATTTTCGTTTTAAAAGGAGTCACAAAGCTTTCTTGCTGCATAGAAACTGTGGCATTTAATGATGTTGATATAGAGGAGTGTGTGGAATTTAATGATTTCAGTATAGTTGTTGGCATTGCAGGTTCAGTTTATGTCTCTTGCACGTTGAGAAATATTTCATAGGCGGAGCGCTGTTTAACGTTTGAATGACTGTACGGGTCTTTCATAGAGATTTCACATTAAAGTATATCATGGCGACGCAAATAACATTAACAGTAAAAATACTCACAGACAGAAGAAAATAAACACAGAGGCTACCGGAGTCGGAAAGTCTTACCCATAAAAAGACTTTATTTTTTTAAGATTTAGAAAACATCCTTACGAAGATCTTCTGTAAATTCTTCAGTTATTTGTTTGTACGTTAACTTTGGAAAGATTTACATGCAAGTAAAAAACTAATGATGGAATAATGTCTAATGATACCAGATAATGATACGTTCAAGATAAGACTTGCCGAATTCAAAGTAATCCACCCTTTCCATTCTCAAGATACACACCCACAAACATCAGCATGTACCGGTCAAGACCACTCGCACAGACGTCAGAGTTGTACATAGCGAGTCATTAGGGGCTGGGAACCAATTAAACCTATTTCCTTTATTTCTTATGGGAAAAACTGTTTCGGATAACGAACATTTCGGATAACGAACAACTTTCCAGAACGGATTATGTTCGTTAACCGAGGTTCCACTGTATATTAAATACACGTCCATGGCCTGATTATATGCAAACAGTACTTTGTCAAAGGTCAATTTTTCGATGTCATTTATCAAAAAAAGATAATTGTATGTTCCGATGATCGAATGAACAATAACTTTGATATTCTTTCTTGCATCTGTTAGATAACTGATTACATTTGGCTGACATCAGGGGCTAGATTCATACGAAGCTGCAAGCCACTTGAGGATGACTGAGTGTAGTAGTGAGATAAAACTTATTAGTATGGAAGCATTTTAGCCATCCTGCGAGTGGCACTTTGCGCATGTGGTCCCTTTGACAAGCCTGAGATTAACCAAGAGAGAAGATAATGATAATGGATTTAAGTAGCTGTAAATAAATATTAATGATAAAAACATACGTGCACTGAATAGTACATAAATGTGAGATTGTGTATTGTAGGACAACCAAAAAGTTAGAGACAACATTGCTTCCTTTTTCAACCATCAGCTCAGCTTTGTCTCTTTTAGGTGACAAGCGTCTGTGTTAGGCTGATATGTGCAGTTTCACTAGATTCTGATGGGGCTTGCAGATGTTGGTTTATAGCATCCAAACATTACTGTATCTCATCATGGTGTCTCATGGTGAGGAGTGGTTATTTAAACATTTAATCCATGCTGTGATACCAAATAACACTGGCCAAACTGAGAATATTGAGGTCTGCAGCCAAACTAGGCAACACCTGGCTGTGACAGTCTCAGGATCTGATTTGTGGGTTGATCTGACAATAAGCAAGAATTACTCTCACGTTTCACACATACATGTACCAAGATAGATCACATGAAGATTTTCTGTCAACATGACTGCCATTGTGCAAATTCAATTTAATCAAAAGCAAATCACATCAACAATGAAAGCATTACGTTCAAATCAATACCTAGAGATTATCTCAGCAAAATATAACTATTATGCTGTCAAATATATAATTGCCAGTGAGGGACAGTGGAAGAAAGAACATAATGGCAAACTTTGATCAGAAAAGCTGAATAACTTGGCAGCTGCAAAAATCCCATCATCATCGTGTTAAATGATGGAAACAACTGACCAGATTTTGTTATATCATTTGGTTTCAAATTAACACTGTACATGATGCTTCGCCATGTAAAGGTTTTACCAACATACTAATACATGCTTCATCATGGGACATAAGGGCATTTTATGTGAACGAAAAGAAACATTCTGAATCCCATTTCTTGTTGAAAAGAAATATGATTGAAATGAGCATCAGCATCATTTTTGAAACGGTTCCAATGTCTGATCCAGCATATTGTAGCTGGAAAGATGATTTCATCACAGACACAGGGTTGGCATCTGCATTACCCTTTTTTCCAGCTGAAGGTCATCAAAAAGAGAAGACCAAGACAGTCGTTTGGTTTTGATTCCTTCAAACCAAACCTCCACTGATTCAGAAATAATCTCTGCCAAATGTTCAGGAACACTAAACGATGTGATAATATGCTCATGAACACAAGTCTTTTTATTTTGTTGACCACTCTCACCCTGATGTTCTATGGAACCAATGTTGGTAGCAGTCAAAGTAATGACACCTTTTAAAACAAAGTTTAGCAGAGGAACTAAGCTCAGGCGACTTTGTTCACAACCATCAGCCATATCATACCAATATACTACTGGATACCCAAGAAATAGTCCAAACAATGTTGAAGGGTTGACAAGTTCATTTCTATCCAAGTTCCACACTATGCTGTCAGCACCAAATGGACTCTGCTTGTCAACACATCTTTGAAAGCAGTCCAGTGTATGCTGAAGTAATTTCCTATTGTCAGTGATTATCTGAGGTTGGCTGAGAGTGGGTGTGATGTCGATAAAGTGCTTTGAGACCATGTCTGTCAGGCCAGTTCTTTCCCCCGTGGCATCTGCGAAACACTTCAAGTTTATAAGTAGCAGATCCATGTCTATGACTACAATTCGGAGATTCGGGCATTGTAAAAGACTGGACTCTTTAAGATTCCGTAGGAATGTATACATCACAGTCACATCTGGAGTGGAATAATCAAACAGTAAAGCTGGCTTTACCCCGTGGTCGACACAAAGTAAATCCATCATTAGTTCACGCCATCGGCGTGATGCCCGCTTTCCAAAATGATTGCGAATTATTAGTTTCCATTGTTCTTGTGAATTCATTTTTATCAGAGGATATTCAGTATTTTTTCACTATAAATCCTTTTGTTTAATACTAATCACAGAAACCACACGAAGTATGATACCAACGGTGTAGCAGTGTAAACCACTGAGGCAATAGGCAAGACGAACAAAACAAATGAGTGCATGGACCAAGTGATTACTGCTTTGTTTGTTTGTTCACATAAACAAAAAAGACTAATTATTCTCTGTCCTAGCACTGCGTGAAAACATTTGCTACTTTGAAAAACGTTAACGAGCTGCCCAGACGAGGAAGCGGAAATCACCTTCGGTGCGCGGACACTTGCGAGATTGTACTTCCGGTGTTTGATTTGAATCACGCGTGGGAGAAACACATTTTCTGACAGAACATGTTTTCTGCAACACCCGATAGTCATGGTATTTTATTTACTCATTCTACCTCTAAAAATTTCAACATTGTATTTGATGGCGGTTTGGGGTTTTTTTTGGAACTAAGGTTGACTTCTCTCCTATTATTTTTATCACTATGGTACAAATAATTCTTCCACAGAAGCAGAAATCAAAAATGTCTAATAAATCTTAACTTACGAGCTTGTTTCTTCTCCTTTACACTTTCAAGATTGATTTGAAAGGTTTAGTGCTGTTTGTCAATCACAGAGTCTATGACAACGTCGCCATCAGCAGTGGGTCCAGGCCATGGGCACAGTCAGTCACAGTTCTTACCGGGGTATTTGCTTGGTGATCATGCTCCTCACGGAATGGTATATAAAACATGTTTGCTAGCATTAATACACACAATGTCAATGTCAAATGCAATATGATGTTCACATTTTATGAAATTTTTGAAACAAAATTGTTTGAGAGATGAGAAATAATGTTTCAAGGACCCGAACATTTACAGATTCATGATGTATTTTTATTGCTTGTTTACACTGGAATGACCTCATACTGTGATAAATTTAGGCAAACTTTATGCACTTGTAAGCTTTTCAACCCAGACATATTCCATTGTTCGTCACCTATTCATTATCGCTGTGTAGTTTATGACCAGAATTGAGGACTTATTAGAATTTAGTTGATATCATGCATATAGGTGGTTCTTGACAAAAAGCTGTGGAAGTACTGTGTTGTGAACAAAACATATAACACACATTTCTGGAGCAGTAGAGGCAAACCATTTTTTGAAATGGAAGTGATACCAAGGGTTTTTGACATCCCATGAGATTATAAAATTTCGTACTAAGAAGACTAATCATCATCAGTTGTAAAATCTTATGTTGATTAAGCAAGTTAATGTTGCTGGCAAGAAAGATGAAGTATATAAAGAAAAATTATTTGGATCCTTCAACCAGATTTTTATCATTTTCAGTTTATCTTTTTCTTTGATGTGATGATTAATACTATCATTACTTTTATGTTTAGAAGTTCATAAAGAATTTGTTAGGCTAATGATGCGTAAGTTGGTCTTTTACTACAACAGGCAAGCCCAAAGTTGTGGTCAGCTTCCAATATTAGCCCAGGACAGAGACCAAGTCTTATGCACACACAACATATATCTTCCCCTATATCCAGGTCAGCAAGTGTACTGGTTATATCAGTAGTTCTCAAAGTGTGGTCCACGGACCATTTGTGGGTTGCATGCATAAGTCAGGTGGTCTGCGACTGACAGCCATCATATGTCAGGAAAGTGATGTTTAAATTGCCAGATACGCTAATTAGTCCAGTATTGATTTTCCAGGAGTTTTAATTTTATCGATGCCCAACTGATTGTTCACTTAAAATGCTCGCTTACCAACTAAGCCTTTATATCACAGCCCAAGGATTGTCATTTAATGGTGTCATCCTTTACCCCTTAGTAACACAGTGCACTTATGTTAAATTTTTATGTGTACTTTGCGAAGTATGTAATTTTATGTAAACTTATTACTATACTACTGTCACAAAAGTATATTTAGTTTCGAATTGTAATAAAACAAATGCGACAGTTTAAATTTGAAAGTCACAGTACAGAGCAATTTTTAGGTCTTGGTAGTCTGCTGTGTTTTTTACTTTAGTAAAGTGGTCCGCGGTACGAAATACTTTGAAAACCACTGGGTTATATGGTTAAAAACAAATTGTGAAGGGCAAGATTTCCTGTTTGTTTTTAAGAACTCTGGCGCACGGGGTGGGGGAGCGGCCCCATTTCTGATGAGGGCCTTGTGGTAACAAGTTTGTATGTTCTATCAGCTTCCAAAGGCCCTCCCTCAGCTCTGTTTGCCCAAGGCTCCGCATCCCCCCTACTCCCATCTCTGTTTCCAGAAAGTGATTGATCTGAAATTTAAGAGGCTTATTTAAGTCCATGTAATAAATGTGTTTGAAATTATTTATTTTATATTTCACCCTCTGATGTCTACTAGTTTTCCTCAGATGCTTGGATTGTTTTTGGAACAAATGTGATAGAAATCCAGACCATTACTTTATCTTGTGCTGGTTTTTCAATAGTTTTCTGCTGTAATATCAAAGTGAGGTGTATTAAAAGATATGGTGTTTTATAATTTGATATTAAGATTTTGCTGTTAAGGAATGGATATTATATGCTTAGGAAAGCCATGGATTGCTTACATCCTATTTTTCATTTCTTGTGTAGAAATATACCAAAACCAGAAGTGGCAAAATGTCGTGGTGGTGGTCCACCAGTTCGAGGGATCTTTTCTGGTTCTGACCAGACTTGTGTTGTCTCCTCACCAGTTCAGGTATATTTTTTGACAATGTTTGTTTCCTAAGTAGATAGGTTCAGATAACACTAACAAAATAGAGATTTAAAAATAATACATCTGTTCAAAATATCTGAAGTATTTCTTGCAGTGGGGGAGTGTTGTTATGTTCTTGTTTTTTTTCTTGTTTCATGCATACTAATGGGTGTTTTTATTTAGGTAAGACCTGGTTCTGCTGCTGGAAGAGTTGGTACCCCTGGCCCTCCAACTTCAGGTGTGGTTTTACCGTCCTAAGCTTATATTCACATTAGTGACATAGGGATGCATTTTTTTTCTTTTAAAAAATAGTTTAATAAATTTACTCAGTGTTCAGGTATTAAACTAAAAAAATTATTGTGAACTATAAATGCTGGGCATTTTCTGGGTCATGATGTTCTGTACAGAGTTCATTACTTTCATTTTATTTTTATTTTGATGGGTTTTATTTTCTTGAACCAAGTATTGTGATCTAAATCTTGCACCAATAATATTTATAGTGGTTCTTAGATTAGTTTTGAGTTAAAAAAAAAAAATCTGGAGTATGTGTGTTTGATGAAGAACTATGATAATGGTGTAGATTTAAAAACATCACAATGTCATTGATATAAGTTTGTTTATAAATGATGGGCAGGTCTGCTGGGTACACCCACCACTGCAAGAGGAGAACTGTCCATCAGCCAGAATCTTACACTGCCAATTTCACCAACCCAGCTTGATCCTTTCTACACTCAAGGGTGAGACATGCTGTTTTAGCAACAGAACCTTTAAGATACATTTTCAAATGTTCTGTTTTATATTTATTTTTGGTTCAAGGCTTCTTCCTAATTTTGGAATGAAATGCACATTTTTTTAAAAGGATGCTCGATATTTCATATGTCAGAATAGTTTTTTTGGTGAATTCACTGTGCATCAATGTGCAGTAGTGGAGCTCAAGTTTAGTCACTGTGTATTTAAGCAGTGTTTAGGAGATGTGTTGGTATGCTTTAAAAAAAAAAAAGCATGGCAACGTCATGAATGGTCTTGGTCCTTTCAAGAAGTTTTGATGCTGTGAATGGACTTTCCTAAGTAGCAAGATGATCAAGATTTTTGGAGTTAAATAACATCTGACCTTATTGCAGGCCTTAGCTTCTTTTTGCATTGTTGCAGTAAGCAGCTATAGGCTTAAATGTCTGATAACAAACCACTTAAAAGTGTAACTTCTTGTTAGCGGTTTTTAAAATGGATTTGAATGGGCGAGGGAATGTTGGATTTCCTATGAAGTAATAGTTGGAGACAACTTATTGCTACTTGTCAGCGCTGTGTGTACTCCTACCTTCCCTCGCACTGGAAAATCTGTTTTCTTCTTGTGGTCTTTAAGTTCAACCTTTAAGTGTCTAATAAAACAGTTTGTGGCATTTTCTTCATAAAACTCCCCAAAGCTACTACTAGAAACCTGCATCAAAATATTCTTTGACATGTTCTCCCATTTTGTTTGTTTGTTTCTTTGTTGTTGTTGGTTTTTTGTTGGTTTTTTTTTTTGGAGTTGTCAGGAAATCTGCTTACCAGTTAAGCTACAAATCTATTTTGCTATTATTTGACTGATTTCAGAGAGTCATTAAAACCTGATGATATCCTTGATGAAACATGGGTCACAATTTTTGGGTGAGAACAATTTTGGTCTTGAAGCGAAAATTCATTTATATGCTTACAAAATAATTAGACCTATCAAGCCCTATGTATTGGTCCTATCTGTGATGAGTCTTTTGGTTTATGCTAATATTCTTTGGCTTAAGCACTGAAATAAATGCTGATAAGAGAATTTCTTTGGATAGTTTGCTACAGCAACTGTTGGGCTTTATTGATCTCTTGATGTGGTTGGTTGGACAGAGGCCTTGGGGTATCATTGCCAGTGTACATGGGCTAACATAAGCATGCAGGCATTCATGCATTTCTTATTACTGTTCAATTGTAGAGAGAACAAGCAGTTTATACCATGCACACAGGTGGTTCATTCTGCATAAGACAAAAATTAATCTTTTTTTATTTTATGAAGGTTTCCGCCAGGAGCTACAAGCTTTATCCTTCAACAGTTCTCTCAGTATGGCAATATTCTAAAGCATGTGGTATGTGCAGTTTTCTTCTTTCTGGTAAACCCATTAATCAGTTTGTTTTTAACTGCTGTTCTGCAGCAGATGTTGATGTTCGTGCTAGTGCTGGTGATTTTAACTGTATTTAAGGATCACTGCAGGAAGTAATTTTTAAAGTGGCAGAGGAATAACTACATTTTTACCATATTTGCAGTTATCGGCAGAGGGAAACTGGATGCATGTACACTTTCAGTCAAAGCTTCAGGCCAAGAAAGCGCTGAGCAAAAATGGAAAAGTTTATGGAGGCCGCATGATGATAGGTGTACTTCCCTGTATAGACAAGGTTGGTAGCAGTGATTTTTATTTTAACATTAATCTAATAGAAAATCAAATGGTTAAAAGTTGGATCATCTTAATATGTTTCACTGAAGGGATGGAATGGTTTTACTTTCAGTATTTTTCAAACTATTCTGAATAATTCTTAAATTCTAGGGTACTTTAGATGACAAATAGCATGCTGTGTATTAAAAGTTTTCATAATTGTAACAGTTATAGACACTTCACCTGGGAGAGGTTTTGGAATTATGATTTATTGGAAATAATTGATATAAATTGCTAAATGACAACAATTCATTTTGTTTAAACATAAAATTCCCTGAATTTTTTTTAATTGTGCAATGTTCAGAGACTTTATCTTTTGGTGCCAGTACCACAATCTCGTTTTCAGTTTTGTTTCCGTGTAGATTTTTTTTTAATTTATAGTTTTTGCTCATATTTTGAATGAGATGTAGGATAGGGAAAATAATTGAAATGCCTTTCACTCCTTTTCCTTAGAATTGCTTTTAATATGTTATCGCAGTACACTTATTTTTATACAAAGCGTGTCTATGATATAAAATTCTTCTGTCAGTTGTGGCTTACTGTACTCTGCAAGGTAATCTGTTTTTGTACTGTCACTAGTGAATCTCTCCATATTTTCAAGCAATATAAAATCTTTTGGATCTAACATAGGTATTATAGTATCTAAATGCAAATTTGGTCTGTCTGGTGGAAACTGGATGTTTAGTTATTTGAATTTGTTCTCACAGAGTGTAATGGAAGACAAAGAAAATGTTACCTTAGCATCTACACCCATGACACCACAAGCAATGTCCACAGAATTGAACGTATCTGCTCGAGGCACAGGAACACCAATCCGTCCCCTAACTGCTGCTTATGCTGCATCACGCAGTGAATATGAGGTTCGTTGCACCCCAGCTGTGTAAAGTAATTAACTTCTTTGTGTTTTATATCTTTTCATGCATATGTATATACTTCATAGCCTGGTGGTTAGCTCATTTGCTAGTTGAGCAGGTGGCTGGTTCTTGGCTTCTTGGATCACATGTGATAAAAACTTTCCCTGCTTTCCCAGAGGCTGCTTGGGAGAAATAGATACCTGATTTATCAGGGGAGGAAAAAGGCAGTGAAAGGAAGGGGTTCAGCTTAGCCATCCACATACTGTGGTCTAGAACCACATGTTCACCATCCTTATTGCCACTGGCTATACTTTCAGAAATACAAATCTGCGTAACTTTTGTGTCATTCTGGAGCAACTTATATTTAAAACAGGCATGGTCGTCTTTTCATAAGCTCATTTTTCCACTCATTCAGGTGCTTAAGAACAAGCCAACACCTCGGAAAGACCAGGGCATCGTGTCCATGGTCAAGGAGTACATGTTTGGCTGGTAACAACGCAAGACTGGGATTGACAGGAGAAATACTGCCAGCTCCATTCTACCAGAAGTCTTTCACATTTATCAGTGTCGTTTGATGTGTTTCTGTGTATTTTTTGTTTGTTTCAGTTTTAGCCAGATAATTTAGCCTACATTTTCCAGAAACTCTGATGAACATTTCCAACATTTTGACTTATTGTCAAATTGTTGCAGAGTCAGGAAAATGACTGGGAGAGGTCTAATATAAGCGATGGGTTGTGTAACTTGTCTCTGGCTGGTCAAAGTGTTTTGAATGTGCTATCTTTTAAAAGTATTTGATGATTATGAAAATTATATTTCTAGGATGACGACAAATTTCATTGATGTCCAGATGTTTTGTATAGCATTTGCACAATGACTATTCAAAACATGCTTTTTAAAGTTAAATGAATATTAAATGCTTGGGGGAATCATTTGAAAGAAAATATAGATTCCTAAAAAAAAAAAAATAATACATCTAAGGCAGCTTCGTTTTGTTCATTTTCATAACATGTATTTCTGATGTAATGAAAAGATAAAGCACTTGTTTAAACAACACTTTGCAAAGTTTACTTTGGCTTACATTTTTCAGACTGGTAGCAACAGCAATTATGTGACCAGTCTCTGCTTTATGTGTAAGATATTACAAAAAAAATACTTGGATTGTATAGAGGAACTACTAAAGAAATTATAAAGAGTAATTTGACTCCTTATTTACTATTTGTTTTACACTCACCGTAGTGCAATCCTACTATGATCCATTAAAAGTGGAACGTTTTCATTTTTTTATGCAAAGAATTTTGGAGATTGTATTTTTGCTTGAGCTGCTCGTGAGTGGTGCATGAGAGAGTAAATTTCTTATTCTGACATACTGCTACTCCGTTATTGATGTCACCCATTTTGGTATCATAGAAAAGATGCCACCTGACACCTTGCACTTCAACAAGAGTAGCACCAAAATATTAAAATGAATAACAGCTTATATATAAAGGGATAGGGGAAGAAACCAGCCCAATAGTGATTCATGAAAAAGGTGTCCCCTCAGGCAGGTCTTGAAGGTGGTCAGTGTTTGAAGGAAGAAAAGACCAGAGCAACTGACTTGGCTGTAGGGTGTTCACATTATAGACCATAAAGAAAATGATAGCACAGCAAGATCACTTCGCCAAACTGGCAACCAGTTCAGCTCACAAAGGAGTGGTATAGCATGAGTGGGTTTGATAGTGTGAGCGAAGTTGTTTTGAGCTCTTTGAAGCAGCAAGGAAGTGATCTGATCCAAACAGAAAAAAATACTGAAAGCTCAAGATCCTCAAACCAGAGGATATGGTTTAATTTGATAAATTGAGTAAAGACAGTACTGAGATGCAGTTTCAGGCAAACAGCTAATCACTAAATACACAAAATAGTCTCAATTAAATGGTACTTGCAATGACTGACAAGACTGGCTGCCTAAAGGAAGAGGGCACAGCGCAAGTTGACAAGAAATGGTTTCATTTTCAATTTATATATTAAATTTTCAATCATGACTACAGTAAACAGGAGTGATGGCAACATTGTTTAAATAAAGGCTGGGCAATAATTCCTATTGCTGAAGAGGATGCCTGGTAGTGACACAGATCACCTGGATTAAGATCTCGTCATAGGACACTTGAACGTGACACCTATTTGCTGGGCTGGGTATTGGGATAGGGTATCCAGGTATTCCAGTTTCTTGTCCCCAGTAGTGTGAAATCACCTCAAGGTGGCAGCACTTTCTTACTAAATCAACTGAATGTGCACAGTTTAGATTATATGAACAGGGTTAGTCCAAATTATGTTAACACAGGCAAGCAGATCATAAAGCTATACCTGAAACCCAGACAAAAAATAAAAGGAAAACAAAAAAGCTAATGGTTTCTGAACAAGAAAGGTGTCAGAGTGAAATTTATAGTCCTGGAATACTAGGGTAAACTTAAATTACAAAGTAGGATGCCAAGTGCAGCACACTAAAATATATTTTTCAAAAATGATCTGACACAAGATATTTTAAATCTTTAAACTTGAATTTCTATGATTTCTGTTTTCAATGAAAGGACTTAAATACAAAACACTATATCCCAAGACAGCTTGTGCTACAACATTCATATTTTGCAGTTTTATTTAGAAATGCATAAATTAAACAATGAGATATGGATATCCTGGTAGGAACATTAATTTGGCTGAAATTGACATTTGAAGAGGAAGAAAATTCCATTTGTGAAGTTCATGGGTGGATACTATATTGACTGGTTATATCTCCTAAACCTCTTGAGATTAAAAAGAAAAAGTTCTTATGACATCCTTTAGATTACTTTCTCTGGTTTACAAAAACACCAAACGCCTTCATGGTATCGTGTATACATGTATATATTTTTTTAAAATACTTGTACATTTTTAATGAAAAGCATGAAAGTCAAAATTTTCATTGTAGGTACCCCAAAACATTTTTTATGTGCTACGTATATAGTATTTTAACACTGTAGAGTAAAAAACTTTTAGCATATTCAAAATAAAGATTAAGTTTTTGAGTAGTCGCCTGACCTTAAATGCTAGAAACCATTTATTTACAAAACATGCGTTCAAGATGATTAAGAGAATGCTCTCAACCTGTTTACCATTGTGTTCACCACAGAAATCACAAGCAACAGTATCATTTAAAGCCTAGTCACACATTTTGTGGGGAATAGATGGCCACTCAGTCCATATTAGTGTTAACATAATTTGGACTAACCCCATATATACATTTTTTTTAAAAGGTCTCACTTTTGTCAAGATAATCTTACCAACATTTCATCCTCTGTCTTAAAAAGAGAGCATGTGCTTAGTAAGACATGAAATGGATACTTGTACCAAAATGACTGTTCAGTCTTAAAAGAATTAGCTTGATGTGGCTATTGAGTACTATGTACTGGAATCCTGTTAATATGGTCATCCATTATTTTTTAAACTGATTTCACATACGGCAGGAGAACATCAATACAATGATCTATAGTGCAGAAAGTACTCTCCAGCAAAGCAATAGTATTCTACTTCGTACACAACCGCTCACCCTTGTTTTGTCAGAGGTGATAAGCATTTGTTACACAATAAAGTGACCCTGGCCTACAAAACACTCTGGCAAAAGCATCTTCTCTTTATTAAAATGACTTGGTGAGTGTGATTGTTAACCATGGAAGGATGCATACAAATGCACTTCCACACACACACTGACTTCACCCTGGGGTAAAAATAGATTATCAACCGATTATCACGATTATCACTTTATTTACATGAACATAATAAAAAGGTAACAAGTTTCTTTTGTCAACAAATTTATCTTGTAACAAACATCTACCTCCAGAAATCTCTTAAACAGTGCAAGACAACAGCAAATTGTAGATGGCAGTGCTGCAGAACCCATACTGGTAAGCCTCCATGGATGTTCTTTATCTGCCTTCCTTTATTGATGCTTTCATGCAGTTCAAGACGTTATAAACTATTCACACACGATCACTTAAATTAACTGTGTAGCTGACACAGTGACAGATAATTCTGTGCATTATCTTTCTGTATCTTTTAACACTGATATTGCAGTATAAGAAATTTGTTATCAAGTAAATAAGTGTGATTCATTGAGCAATACTAGTATGGACTGACTGGCAATTTATAAATTCTGTGTAGAAAATGCACACCTCTGAAGCATTTGTATCATGCATCCTTACATTCAAACGTATGTACACAATGCACACATCTGTACAAACATGACTGCAGATGCATACATAAATCCAAAAATAGACTTCATCTGCCATTCTGAATTAATCAGGTCTCTCCAACCACATGCATGCTACACAGGGTCTTTGCAAATCTTAATCATGCTTATGATACATTACTTCACAGGCAAGTCACTTAGGATCTTCAATCTTGCCTTGGGCAATGTCTGTCATATGTGGGTACTTGACTTTGCGCTTGTCTAATTCTACTTGACCCCACAGCAGAAGTTTCAGTAGACTGGCCAGACGTGGGGTAGCATCTAGTTCAAGTATAGCTGCATTCAGCTCACTAGCAACCTTGATTAAAAAAAAACAAAACAATGTTTTCAATGTTGAATTACAGGATGAACTTCCACTATCCTGAAAGAATGTTTCAAAGAAAGGTGACAGTACATGTCATGCCAGATAAAAGCAAGCAGTGAAACCAGATTAATGATCTGCTGTTGATGAGCAAAGATAATTGCCTTTGGCTTGCTTTACCATAGACAGCCAACAATTTACAGTTTATGCTTCTATAGCCATGTGACGGGACCATACCTTACTTTCCCACTTGCTTAAAATTCTGAAAAATGTTCATGCACAATCACATATTTATGTGAAACTTAAAGATATAAGTAGCATTAAAGATCTCAATCCCCCAAAACATTTAGATTTCTGGTTAATTGCACTTTTAGTTACTAAGAAAATCAGTGGCACTATTCTCAGTGTTTGGTGGCATCTAAATGCCATTCTTACAAAGAGTTGCCTTACCTTCTGTCTTTGTGATGGGTGAAGCAGCTCACCAAATGGCGAGTTTTCTGGGTTTTCAAAGGCCAGCAATGCCAGTGTTTTCTCCAGCTCATTAAGGACATCAGGGTTTTCCTCTCCTCTCTCTGATAAGTAGTTCTGTGCATATTCTAATGCTCCTTCTATGTCCTTATCTCGGATTAATTCTATGAGCTTCTGTTGCTGTAAAACATACACGAGAATTTCCAACAGTTTGAGCAGGTTGACAGGCAGCACAATGAAGACAAAGGCAATACTGGTGTAAGAATTTGTAGTGAAAGCAGGCAAAAACTGGCAGCCAGTGCTCCAGAAGTGGTAAAACATGGTTAGTCTGATATTATAAACATTTCACAAAAAACAGGACAGCCTACCTGAAGTCTAAAGAAGAGATAACGGTCGTTGTCCAGCAGCTCAGGATAAAGTTTGTTGACCATTAAGATGGCTTCCTGGATGCGTCCATTCTGTACAAGCGAACGTAGCTGAATTCTGTTGTCTAGGGCCTCTAGCTCAATTGGAGGTGTAACACCTGCTTCCATCCGAAACTTTTCTGCTGCTTCTTTGAAACCTTCTGTTGACAATACACTTAGCTGTTATGTGAAAGTATATATTCAAACACATACATTTATGTGTGTGTATATATATATATGTGTGTGTGTGTGGAAAAAAATTTGCGTACAAGGAACAATAGCTTTGATATGACCTGGGAAGGAAAGGAAAGCATTACACAGTTCTAGGTACTGTGATATTTGGCAAGGAAAGTATTCTAAACAGCATTTTACTTTATTGCCATAAAAAGACTGCAACCTAACCCTTTTCAAGAGGTAAAAAAACAAACCAAATGATAAATAAATCCATACCAGTAACAAGATAATTCATTATGAGTTTGTTCATGTCTGCACGTGTGATATGAGTGTTTTGCAGCCGCTGTATCCACTCCTCTCTGCTGACCTCCTCTGGCTTGTCAGCAGATGGCATACTCATGGTGTTAGCAATAGCAAAACTGTAAATAGAAGTCACGTTTTAGTTGAAATTTGGAATGGTATAGACACATGCTATCTATATATACATATACTGATTGCTGATAGATATCATGATCTAAGTATATGATTTACTTATGCAGATGTATATTTTTAGATATGTAAACACTGTGTGGCACACAGGCAGGAACAGCAGAAATAAAAAGGAAGACCATTATGCTGTTATTTATAGCTATATTTTTGGAATAGATTTTCTGACATCTGAAGAGCTAGAAAAGCATAAATTCCACAAACATTACGAAAATTTACCACTAATTACCACCAATGTGCAGAAAGAGCTTCATTAAATGACAATAAGTGCTTCACTGTCATATAGATGAACAACAAGCACTCACAGCAAGGTTTCATTCTCGTAATAACCTAATTGTGCCTTTGGTTATATGAAATGGCAAAGAATGTGATTACGTGAGGACATGCATTTAACATGTGTGAAGCATTATTTTTTCCCATTGCTAGACATGAAATCTGTGATGAAAATTATGTTCTCTCTAATATGTATGAACACTTTGATACTGACGAAATATTTTCAATGCTGACAGTGCCAACAGATCAAAAGAAATTGGTTTTGGGCAGCTGTTTTGCTCCATCGATAAATGTCTCACACATAATGCTAAAAAACACAAGATGCTAGTAGGTTCATAAGCAAAATTAATCAATGAATATTTTTCTCTTCATACGAATATCTAAGAGGGATTCGGTAGATCAAAACTGTTCGGTTAACTATTAGTGACCAAACGAAATTCCACAAGAACTAATCCAACATTTTTCCTCGTATCTTTTATCTTCCTCAGTAATTAAAGATCAAAAACTTTGAGACGAGTTTCGACTTATAAAACAACATACCTGTTAGAAAATTACTATGTTGCTGGAACTTCAAGGAAGGCTTTCAGAAAAATATAAACAATGATGATGAACCGGAAGTCAGACCAAAAACGACAGACTCACACCTGTAACTTCCGTTTAAAAAAAAAAAAACAAATTTACAGAAAAAGAACGTTTCGAAAGCTGCACTCACTATGCGGAAGCCTTAATTTTTTTGGTATTTCATATTGACTAAAATGTTAAACTTGATAGTGAATCGTCTCTTGGACAACAATATTACCTCTCTGTCATCGGAATCTTCCAGCCATCATGGCGGTTGGTGGTCGTCTAATCGGACTAAGCTATGTTGATTAATGTGACTTTCATCGTTAATTCCACGGATACGTTTTGTAAATTGCTCTGATCATGGCTGAAAGGTGAGTTCTGTTTGAAGCAGATTTTTATTTTCATCATCGTTTATGTTTTCGATTTTGTATCGCGTCAACACCAACCTGCCGATTATGGAGACAGGTGCCTGCTGTCCATAACGATGCCCAGCCCACTTGCTCGCACTGTTTACTTGCTTGTATCGCATATGAGATATTTGTGTGGAGAAGGTATGTAAAATTATAACACCAGGTCGTATTTTGGGGGTAGAACTTTTATAGATGAAACTGATGAAATGAATTTGAGTAAGAAAGTGCTAATATAAAATGTAAATGTACGTAGATCACTTGTTTATGGGCAAAAGCCGGTGGCAGGTAGTTCACTTGCATTGGAGCGCAATGGAAAAGGTTAAATACTGTGAAGATAGGGACTCCTTAAGATTTGTATTTTCAAATTAATTGAATCTTAAGAACAAACACCATGCTTCCAACTAAACAAAACAAAAATTTAAAAAGTACGAATTAGATTTTCAGAATTTTTGACTGTATTTCTTAAGTCAAGTGTTGTTAGATTACAGTCGTTGCACAGTAGGGAAAAAGTAATCATTAGGCATGGATCTTGACACTTTTTTCTTGATCAATAATGTTCATAAGATTCTATCATTTTATTGCGTAAATCACAAAATCATTCCTCTTTATTAGTATTTTTTTCTTAGCTAATTTTCAATACTGTCTCCATGTATCTGCCTTCTGTATATCATGTGCATGTACATATTTATGCACAAGCATACACTCTTATGATTATGTGTGCTTTTTCTTAACAACACACACACACATATATAAACAAATATACACACACACAGTCACAGAGATTCCTTCTTCCTCTCTAATTTTATATTATGTCCCTTTCAGCATCAGACATTGTAATATTCTTAGAGCTAAACTTTGACTGGAAGCATGCTACATACCAGTGTGTTTTTTCTGGCATATTAGTGTAGTCCAGATTGCAAGAACAACTGTCCTGATATGTACATCCGTTATAAAAAAAAAATTACTTTTTTTCAGTTATTGACACATCCTTTTTTGTTCAACTCACATTATCATACTTTATTATTGTTGAAGATAGCAAACACTAAAATGATTAGTTAGATGCTTGTACAGCTTTAGTGGTTATATATCCTGAATATGTCAGTTTTCTGCTGTACCATCCATATTCTGCATTTACAACTGGTGTCATGAGATGAGTTTTCTAACATATATGTTTTGCATACTTAGCTGTGTATGTGTCAGGAAGATAAGGATAAATGGATGGTCAGACAGAATTAAGATCATGGGACTTTAGAAACAATAGGAAGGATATTACTCCTTTTTTATTACTGTTTTAAAGTGCTGCTTTTTCTGGAATAAAAGCAAACAGATACACTTGACAAATCCAACGAACATTGTAGAATTTGATGGGTCTTCTTGATTTTAGAGTAAGTATTCTTTACAGAGAGATTTTGTTTTTATTTGTATCATATAGCTTGGGGGTAAAAATCTCTTCTGAAAATTAAGGGGTTGTTGGGTATATTTTTCGTTCCACCACTGCCTTTTCACTTGTCACATATTTTGACAGTATTCCTCTTAAAAAAAGAAAAAAGAAAGAGGTGATGGGAGGATGACAACAAGGAAATCACCTTGACTGTTTAGACAAGACTTGAAAAAGGCAACATATATCATGATGACTCAGTGTACATATATTATATCTTATAGTGCAAGTTATTTGGTTATATGAAATGAGGAAAATGATTGTTTCACAACAGGTGAGATGGTGACCAAGATAAGAAAATACACTTGTTGTTAAATGCATTAGGGCCTGAGTACTATCCATGCTGTCCTTAAAATCCACTTGGAACTTTTAGGCTATTTTATCCTTTCAATGATGGAACAAAAAGTAATCAACTTGATTTACTTAACATCCAACCACCAAACTCAGCTATTATTGATTCTTCATGGATGTTATTTTTCTAAACAAATGTCTATAGAATAATCTTGTGCTTATTATTAAATATAACACAAAGCCACAGCTCGGCTGATTGCTCTGTAGTCATCTTAGGGCTCTTTGGTTGCTGACTGCTTTTCTAACAAGCATTGGCATAAGTTACTGTTAAGTATTACTTTGTCTTTATTTTTTTTTTTTTGGTCCATCATGAGCAGTTGCATCTGCTGTTTCTTTATCAATATGGCTTTGTTTTTTCTTTTTGCAGACCCCTGCATGTGTCTTTCAATAGCTGTACTTAAATGTGTGTTATATCTTCCTTTGGCTGCTTAGACATCCTTTTATCTGAGGCAACCCAGTCAGATTGTATCTGTGATAGAGAAGAGAGGCTTGGGATTGAGCACAGCATAATGTTAATTTCACACACACAGGCACAGACATTTATATATGTATGTGGGGTTTAGGCTAAGATCCCTGTAACTGTTATACTAAACAATGTGGTTAGTCATAAAGTAGAGAGAAAGTGCCAGAGATCGGTAAAATAGGTGTATTAGCTTTAAAGATTGCAGTTTCTAAATTAAAGAAGAAACAGAAGTGCCAAATGGAAGCTTGTACATTAGCATAATATGTAAGGTCTGTGTATTTTTTGGTAGAAGCATGCACAGTGAGTGGATGACCAGTTGTAATGTTGCTGCAGGAGCCAAAAGAGATTCCGAGTCCATGCCATTAGGAGAATGAGGAAGACCAAGGCAAACATGAAATGCAAAATGCATAAACAGTTTTCTTAAATCACCTAGTGATCAGTATGAATATGAGCACCAAGTATTCAGCAGTGAAATATATGAGAGACAGGATTCCTAGATGTGCACATATATGAGCAGCCAGGAAACCATATCAGCATATGAACAACTTGCCAATATTTGGTCGCATGCACAGATACCTTGCCCATGGAGTATTAAACTTTATATGCATGTAAATCTCAATGCTTATTTGCTGGTGCCCACCCCACAGACAAATATGTGTTAATGCAAATATGCAGCACATTGTTGTATCTCCATTGTCAAAAGACAAAGTCATAACAAAAATAAAAAGTGCCACATAGCTTTGTTTATGTTCCAAAAACTAAGAACAGTCACAACAAAGAGTTGAGATAATATGTTTGCACCCTTTTGTGTGAGTATGTGAGCGCACATGTACATGCCTGTGGAGTGCATGAGGGTGGATGTTGACTTTCATATTTTGATGTTAAATTAGAATTTTACAAAAAAAACACACATGCTGAGGTGAAGAAACTGTCCTTGGGAGACTGACTAGTAGAATGCTAATGAGGCCTGCTCACATTGTTAGCTGACAAGCTGTTTATAGCCCCTTATAATATGGTAGAGCAAAAATGATGGCTCCCTGGTAAAATGTAATGAAAGGAAAACCTTAAAACTGCTGGATGGAATGTTTACTCATCAAATTAAATAATAGTTTAGGTTTAGACGTATGTCATGCAACTGGCCCAAGAACTTGTCAGTTGGAATTCCTGAGATTGTTTGCTTTTATGCTTTGTAATGTTTTATGTGTACTGATATAGTTAATGAAAGGTATATCATAATATAAATCTATAGTGGATATAATTATGTAAATCAAATCTTGTATGAAACTCAAGTAGTGTAATTGTTTTTATTAATTTTCAGGTGGGAATGGGTAGAAATAATCGAACCCCAGTCAAAAGAGCGCATGTATGCCAACCTCACTACTGGAGAATGTGTCTGGGACCCACCACCTGGTGTCAGCATGTAAGTCAAGTCTTTTTGCTTTTGCACTTTGCTTAATGGGAAGTAGATCTTCATAGTTACATTTGGTATCATGCTGCCTATATGCATTCTGTGTTTAATAGGAGTATAGTGATATTCAGTATTCTGCATAGTGTTTGAAATTATGTGGTAAAACATGTGATCCAGCTCTGTAATTTGGGCATTTTTTTTTTCTATCTTTTTGACGAGCTGAGCATATATCCTAATTTCCTGTATCCCTGGCAATGTCTGATAGCTCTATGCATTTTCTGGGATTGTGCACAAAGAAATTTGTTGCAGTTATTGATTAGACCAGGCCCTGGTTGCTACAAGTAGCATTTATACCATTTTTTATTGCTGGTATTGTGGAAGCACTTAAGTGTCATGTTTGTCTGAATACCCTTTTCATCTGTGTTTTCTCACATTTTCTCTCTGCTCTAGTGAAGTGTACTGTTTTTCTGAATATCCTTTTCTTCTGTTTCCTTATTTTCTTTTCTTTTTTTATTAAACCTTTTCTAGTGTTTTCTTCTATCTTGCTCTGGATTCCATTTAAATATTAAATTGCCTAATAAAATTGCATGCTGATGTTACTTTTGAACTGTACCTGTGACAGACAAACAGCACATTTCTTTCACAAGAGAGAGTATGTGTGCGCGCTTGTATGTGTGTATGTTTTTGATTACAATGCTATTTAATATTTTCTTCATGTCTGTTGGGAAGAGATGCTTGAGGTTTTTAATTTTTATATTTCAAGATGTGATAAAAGTCTGTAAGTCTTCTTTAGAATTGTTACCTTTCATTTGTGTGTACTGTAAGATGAATCTGTTCAGGATATGAATCAGTGACTGCTTGAAAGAAAAAATAGTTCTTAAAATCTGTCGTAATCATGAATACTTTGTCTTGGGGCAAGTTGCTTCTTCGTGGCTAAAGGTTCTTGTCCGGTCTTGGGGCAAGTTGCTTCTTCGTGGCTAAAGGTTCTTGTCTGTTGGTACATTAAGTTTAAAATTGTTTAATATAGCATCAGCAAACGTAAAGTATTTTGAATTTTTGTCAGATATCTCCTGCAAGTCTGGATAAAAAAGATACCAGTGATGGAGTTTGGTATTGCAGCATTGTGAAGAGTCTTGTGCTCTCATCTCCTGGTGCTTGTCTGTCAGCTTTGGCAGGCCATGCCACTTCACTTTGTCAACATCACTTCCTGCCTCTGACCATCAAGTGTTTTAAAATAATTTCTAAAAGTTTGACTTCATGAATTGGAGCAACTAGCTGTAGTAATCTTTATAGAATATGAGACATTAATGATGTAGCACATATGAATCAAGAAAATTTGCTGTGGGATGTTGGTAGATTAGCAAAGGGGTTAAGGCAAAATCCAGGAGTGAAGAGGTGAGCTAATGAGGTGAGTTTGGGGCGCTGAGAACCAGTATGCCAGCAGTCACTAATAAAAGACACAGGTCAGAAGAAGTGCCAGCGCTGGTGGCCTTCCTGGACACTTCAAGGCTGACCTTCCACACGCTGTCTGTGGGGCCTGAGCATCACACGTCCGTCCGTGCGTCCGCAGTAGCAGCAGCAGCCTGCCGGCCTTTGTTGGGCGGCAGTTTTATTTCCGGCGGCGGAGGACCCCGGGCGCGGGAGGGCGGGGTGGTGCAGCGAAGAAGACAGGGTGGTGGAGGAGAATATGCGCAAGCGCGTGCACGATGGGGTGGGCAGTGGGGGAGGGGATGGCGCTGGGGAGTCAAGTGCTAAGATGGTGACGGATAGTTGGGCATGATGGTGTTGCATGTACAAAATGTGCTGGCGGGTGGCTGGCTGTTGACGCGCTCTGTGTCGCCGACACTGCACCGGATCAAAGAAACTGCATGCATACTCGGTGCTTGGTACACTAGTTGGGCAGCGGCGAATGTTTGGTGAGGTTGACCCTAGCGTGACCATTAAGCAAAGATGTGGCCAAGAGTGTTCACAGGAAAGGCGACGTGCCGGTCAGCTTCTGCACACACACACTCACAAACACCTTCGCCTCTTGCATCGCCGCTGGCGGGGGCTTTATTGGGACGCTGCCAGTGACACTGGCCGCCATTAATTGATCTGCCATTTTGCTTCTCCACAAGAAAGCCGAGGGCTGTGTGTGAAGAGAAAGAACGTTATTTAACCCCCTTCCCCACCTAAAATATCTTGACTTGCCATCAACACGTTGCTTTCATGTGCCTATGACTGCCGTTGCCCTAATGCTGGTGTATGGCAGCGCTGCGGCACATATTGTGGCGACAAAGACCGCAATCGACGATCGGCGATGACTTTCTAAATATAGAAGTGTTGCTCGGAAGGGAGAGGAGCAAGGTGGCAAGATGGGGGAGGAGAGATGCGTGCACGTTGAGTGCATGCGGATGCGTGTGCCAGAAAATACTAAGTGTGGAGTGGGGGTGGGGTACACGTCCAGAACAAACGAGCAAAAACAACCGCGCAGGCCGAGCGTGACCCCGCGTCAACTCCAACCTAGCGACGCGCCTTGTCGCCGTGCTGTCGGCGGGGCTTTCCTGTACATCTTCATGGTTCGAGAGACAGTTGGAAAATACCTTCTGACGTTATAGGGAGAGACTGGAGGGGGGCGTGGGACCCTGGGAATTTTTTTAAAATATTTATTTATTGAAGTTTCCTCCTCACCCGTCGGCAAAGTGGTGACGACATGCATTTCTGACGCGGCGAATGATAAATGAATTGCGGAGGGGTTTGTTATGTTTTATTTTTTTTTTATTTATGTCAGAAGTTTGTGTTCTGATGCGGATGGGAAATATATGGTAGACGGCCAATGGGGCTGGCGTTAAGCGGCAGGCACTCGCTGATTATGTCAAGATAAAGTTGTCAGAAAGAGCCCTAATGTTTAGTGGAGTGCTGGCAGAAAAGCTCTATATTTAGACATGTGAACATTGTAAAGGTAGCTGCGAGGGCTTGCATGGAGGCCGAAGGTGACGCAAACTGCCAGCTGCTTTTAGTTGTTTAAATCTTGCGTATTTGTGGCAGAGGGAAGATATTCTGGTTTTGTTATCTGCAATAAACGCAGCTGGCTAGTGATCTGGCTGGGAACCACCCTCTAACCTTCGCAAGCAGTTGCCGCCCTCTTTCCTGCTACCTCTTCTCTCCCTCTCGCACGAGAACACGTCATTTGTGTGACGTCGAGACGAAAAACATCATCCATATGACGTCGCTAGGAAAACATATCATTCATATGATGTAATGTGTGGATCAGTTCATGTTATGTGTAGGGGTGTGCGGCATGGTGCTTGGAGACAGCAGACGGAAGTAGGAAATTGATTAATCATCATCCCCTGGGCAAGGATGCCAGTCACCTTCTTAATTGAACAAAATTATTATCGAACATGGAACTGTAAATGGACAAATTTTACATGTCGGTCATGTTTTGCATAACCGAAAAAAAAAATTAAAATCAACCAACAAAGGTTCCTGAGTTTGTGTGGGTGGTACTTCGATCGTCTGCTGATAGCGCCGTTGTGCGTTCGCGGACCAGATCAAAGGGTAGGGTGGGCGTAGCGACACTTTCCTGTGACGAGAGAAATTATCGCGGTGCTGGATGTAGCGCCTCCTTTCTCGTGCAACCGATATGAATTTGCATGGCATATACAGAGCATATAACGTAACCTTCCTACCCCACCTCACACACACATAACCGTTGTGCTTAACTGTTAATAATAGACGGAAGATTTGTACAGCGCAAACTCACACTCGTAAGAAGCATGCTCATAGGGCTTAAGAGCAAGAACGAGACATTGATGACATACGAGGAATAGAAGAACAAACAAACAACATATGAACGACGGAAGGATAAAGAAAAGTACTAATGACGAATAAAAGACCAATTCAGAAAACGCAGAGGAGCCAAGTCGCAAGGACTGATTTTTACACAGGAAGACGAGCAGGGAAGTAGCAGTAAGCGGAAAAGAGGGAAAGCGGGTGATAAAGGACGCATTGTGTGGACTGTTGTTAGTAATTGTAAAGGAGGAGGTGCTTTTTACGCACAAACCAGCGAGTAACAGCCCCATCTAACGTCCGGGCATACATTTTGCGGGAGATGGATGATACCACAATTCGTTTTATGGCTAACATAATTTCGGCTAACCTGGTGTTACGATATCGCGTGAAGCACGGTCGCAGGTTGAGGCCGCAGCGGCTGTAATACGGTGATAGTCGTCCGGCTTTACATCTCCACAAGTCAGCAAGTCTGTATGGACAAAACAAGTGGTTCATCTTCTCTATATAGACAAAACAAGTGGTTCAGCCTGTCTATGTATGGACAAAGCAAGTGGTTTAGTAAGCCCGTTTTTGTACTGCCTGGCGCAGCCAGAATAGCTCTTTTATCATATCGTAGACCGTAGGAACAGTTTAGAAGCCGCTACTTTCCCGTGTTGTTTTTCTATTTGCGGTTGTTGTTGTTATTGATGGTATGTAAATGCACGGGACAATGTTGGTTTAGTTTCCCTGTCAGTGATGAGATCTCGTACGCCCTGTGGGTTGCGCCATTAAAGAGGCTATTTTATGTTTACACGGAAAATAAGTTAACATTTTTTAAACATTGGTTGCCTGCTTCCTGAGCTAGTGAATAGTTAAAAGTACATTGAATTTATGCAGATGAGGTTGTAACAACCTACCTCTCCTCTTCCCGCTATTAAAAAATGGGGAAGATACAAAGAAAGCAAATTAAAAAAGAAATACGTGTATATATATATACAGTCTGTATCGGCGTGCATCCTATTGTGAATTTTGGAAAGCATCCGCGTAGGAGAGAAAGGTAGGATGTGGTTGCCTGACAAGATCTTTTTCGCTGAACACATATTTTAAAATTATGTGACAGTGTTTGCTTTATTTTTTCTTTGCGTGACGATCATTTAGACAAATACGACATTGTCTCATTAATCAGTACATAAGCTATCCCCTAAAAGCAGATTTTTTTTTTTTTTTTTGTCGCTGGTAACCCGTAGCGTGAGTTCCTATTAAAATGTTACAACCGCTCAGCAGTGAATGAGCAACAAATACTGTGAACTGAAAACAGGTTTCAGACAGCGATTGTACACCGAGGACTATCGGTTTGGACATCCTGTGAGGGGCGTGGTGCGATGCCCAAGCGAGAGCCTCCATGCAAGCGGCGGCAGAAGTTCGGGTAGGGGATGAGTTTGCGCAATGACGCCTTCTGCCTGCGGTCCCTAGTGTAGAGGCTTGGGGCCTTTTTGATGTGTGATGACCAGCCGCCAGCTAGGATCCGCCCCGACACGTGTCGCGTTTGTCTGCTCATGATTCACGAGGAACTGTTGTGGGCGGCCGCGCGCAACCCAAGAGCGACACCAGGGTGGATTTCGCTTGCCCCGCAGACCCTTCTAATCACGTTGTCTCGGGCCCAGCGCTCAAATGACAGGCAAGCCAATCACCGTAATGGGGTGACGTGGGAGGGATGGGGAGGCATGGGAGAGGAGGTGTGAAGCGTCCAGTCGTGCAAAACCGCGTAACTTAGAAAGAAGTAAGCATGTGCCGGTTGCTGCTGCTTTTGACAACCAACAGTCCACTGAGACGAGAACTAACAGACTGAAAGGCTCAATCTCTGGAAAGCTGTACATAACAGCAGCAACCAGAACTCACAGTCCAGGAATACGATTAGACACTAGCAGAACTTGACACCACTGATCTGTAAGACTTCTTGGGGAAAAGACAAATGAATTCGTCTGCCAGTCGAGAAAAGACTCCTACTGACTGCTGTACAAGACGTTCGACCAGCCGTTCTCCCCCGTCCTCCCCTTCCTCCCTCAGGCGCCAGTTCCTTGTTTACGACACTTTGCCAAGTGGCCAACCATACCAGTGGCATTGGCATTCCAGCGCCATTTCCCCTTTCTTGGTGAGAGGCAGCACTGGAGGCACCCTGCCGCGCCAGCTTGCCCAGCTTCGGGAAGGGGAGGGGCTGCCCGTCACCCAATCTTCCTGCATTGACACCAACACTATCGGAAGCTCCTAGCGCTCCCTCCTCCCGGGGAAAAAAAACTCCATCTGTGTTCTTGATGTATTTTAATTTGTCTGTGGCCGAGGCCGCCACCAAGTCACAAGTATGCCATTCTTGTAAGACAAGATACGTCACGGCAGCTAAATCGGTTGAGCAGCTGGAATAAAAGGTGGGAGGAGGGGGACTCGCAGCTTAGCATAATGAAGTCTGTTCTTACAACAGCACGTTCTCCTCACCCTTATCCCGACCTGAACTATTGTCCGGATCGTGCAAGATACGCCTCTCAAACCATTGTCCTGGCATTGCCAAGGAGAAGTCCTGAATAGAATCTGCGTGATTCATTCCCCGTTGCGACAACCTGTGCCAAGTGGAAGTACCTGTTGGTCATGCGTGGCGGCAGCTCTGTGGATCTGTTGTATGGGATCCTTTTTAGAGCGGTTATAAAACGCGTGACTGGTGATTGGAGCTGACGCATTGGTGCGTGAATCCAGGTAGTAACAGACCTAGCTTCCCATGAACCGCGCCGGCGATCAGTTTCGCCTTTCAACGGGAGAGGGAGAGATGGTTGGGGTGAAGAGTATGGGGACAGTCTAGTTTGGAAAAAAAAAAAAGTCGTCTCTCAACATTTACAAGTCGTTTTTTCGGTGCCCATCTCCTCTTCCTTCCCAGCCTTACCTTTTCCAACTCTATTGAATTAGGTATCCATTCCCGCCAGCTGGGTCGACTGGGAAAGTTTGTTGCGCTGCTCGGGTATCGAACCAGGACGCCAGCGCGCTAATCACTCGGCTATCCGCTTCCCCAATGTTTAGTACAGATAAGAAAGTAGTACCGGGTTTTACGTGGGGCATTTTGAAAGCGTTTCCAGAAGTGGCAGCGCTTTGGCAGTGTTCAACCGCCTGGCCACAGCGTTCCATTGTTACGCCGAGGAAGAGGGGTTGAACCCAGGCCAACAGCCCTGTTGTCCCTGGCCTACATTGAGGGGTAGATAGTATAAACACTGCATTACGGGGTTTGGGGGCTTGAGCTAACGACTTTGAACTGTAGCTGACGGAAAGAAAAAAAAAGGTCTACGGCTTTCGTCGCATGCTTTGTGCTTACAGAGCTTGTCTACAACCGTCATGTGAAATATTTGACAAAAATGGTAAAATGTTCATCCATATTTAACTAGTGAAAAAGGGCGTTTAGACTTTCTGTCTCGGTTTTACTTTCAGATGTGTTGAGATGAATGATTGTGTACACGGCTTAGCCTGGCTAGAGGGAAGAGAAGGAAGAGATGTTATCTTGAGGGCATAAGTGTTTTCATAAGGGTGTCGATGGAGCTCACATTATTAGTCACCACAGAAGGTTTTAGTTCAGATCTCTTCTCGGGAACACGCGCACTTCTCTCACGGGGCTGGTCATCGATTTGTTTCCGCAAGTTGCATCAGTTCCAAGCTCCCTTTGATCACATTTCCTCCGTTGTGCAAAATCACCACAAGGCTGAACCACTTTCCTGTCAGGTAGGCTAACCAAGTAGTCCTTTCAAGAACCATGTTTTTGTCTTCTGAAAATGCAGGCATGCCATTGAACTTACCATTCTCAAGTGTGTAATCCACACACTATGTTTGTAGTGCAAAATGTGAAGCTGATACTTGCAAGTAAGAGATCAGACATGCTTCTTGTGTGCATTTGACGTGGAGGCCTGCCTTTTCTTTTTTAACTACTTTTGAATCGCCGTAGTATAATCTGGGGCAACGATATCAGCATATCAAAAAGAGTGAGAGAACTATTCCGGGTAATCGTTTAAAATGTCATCCTTCATCTAAGAGATTATCGGATGTCACCATACTTTGTACATACTCGGACTATCTGAGAGATAGAAATTTTTTTAAGCGGTGTCACAACAGTGTCTGACATTCTCAGTCGATGTTTTCTTCGGCTTAATGTTCATTATTAAAATTCATTTTCATTTTTTTTGAAAGCTGACTAGTTGTTACAGTAAACGCTGTGCTTCGTGTACATAGAATACAAGGACCATTTTCTATGTTTTCAAAATTATTTTCTAGATTTATTTTGATTTACTCGGTGAAGAAAAAGATCTTTAGTTGCTTTACAAATGATAGTAAAATGGATGTGCAGAAAGTTATGCCTTCAAAATGAATGCATGTTAATATAGTCATCTTCTATAATCTCTGTTATCACTGTTACGGACTTCCATAAAAAATGCCGACAGAGAGAGAGAATGTGGAGGTTTTGAGGCAAGTGAGGTTGTTTGCGGGCGGCCGGCCAGAAGCTGGTTCCTTGCGTCCTTCTGTCATATGACCGCTCGACCTCGCGCCGCCACTGGCGACTGCGACTAAACAAGACCCTGAGTTTGTCCCGGAAGTGCCGTGTCACGTCCTGTCAATAACCTCTCACAAGAAGATGTTGCCACTGTGTGGACGGCCGCCTCATGAGCTCCACCACAGGGAGCCACAAGACTTGAAGGAGGAAAGTGGGTCGGCGGGGGTAGTGGGGGGCACAAGGATGCGTTGGAGAAAAAGAGACAGCATTTGGAGAGATGATCCCCTCGAGTTCACTTAAGGATAAGAAGTGGGCAGAAGGATGGCTAGAGGTATTTTTGTTGATTCAAACGGCACTAGTAAACTTTTTTTGTCACCGGGATTTCCGTTACCCATCGTACTATTTTTTTTTCATCTTCAGTGTTATGTGTAGGTATCTCTTTATAATACAGAGGAATCCATGGTGACACATCATGCTAGCCTGTGCAGAAATGTAGAAATAGGTTAATTACCAACAGGAAATGTGTTCTGTGGTTTGTTCTCCAACAATACATCGGTCTGGTTGTCCCTGTCACTCAGTTACGGGTGGCGTAGAGTAGGGGTGGGGAGTCACATTGATGCTGTTTTGGGTTGCGTGTGTTGTCGTCACACCTGTT
This sequence comes from Pomacea canaliculata, assembly GCF_003073045.1. NCBI lineage: Eukaryota > Metazoa > Mollusca > Gastropoda > Architaenioglossa > Ampullariidae > Pomacea > Pomacea canaliculata. Next base: position 16,986,715 of record NC_037592.1, on the reverse strand, counting down.
TCTGTTTCCTGTTTCCAGGCCGCTTTATTTTGAGTCTTTTCTTAATTAAAATTGTTCTAACGGGTTCATCTATCATTCCACGACGACAACTTCACCCTATATATTACTTTGACTTCGATATCCTGCCCTTCCCCATCTAGCCCCTTCTGTTTCACATTTTCATAGCAGCGAACTGTTCTTGTCTTTCTTTGAAGTGAGCTTTCCAATAAAGTACATGGTTGAAATACTTGTCCTTGTCAGCTTTTCTAGAACACGACATAAAGACGCAGGCCTAAGTTGTGGAGGCGTTTCATATCCTCTTTTCCATATTTGGCATCCTCGACAATTATAGAGGACAGCTGTATGTGTGAAGGGAATGGGCGATGACAGTCATGCCAGCCAGTTTAGAGTATGTGATGGCTAAAGGACGCAGCTAGAGCTGTGACAAGAGACTGCCAGCTGCGGATGATTACGATATTTAAGGGGGATGTATGTGGGGGGAGAGGCTGTGCAAAGCGACCAGAAAGGCGATGTTTGTCGCGCGCACAACGACGGCCGTGAGTGACGGCTTACGTCGACTTTGTCATTATCACCCGCCGCCGCCACCTCCAGCCTTCAGACCCACCCCGCCACCATTACCATGCGTCACCATTTCCCTGATAGGTGTCGCTGCTGACATAGTGTCGCCAGCCCGGTCACAGTTTGGAACAGTTCTTATATCCCGTCCACCCACCCTTCTTTACCTCGAGCCTGCGCTGGGAATTTGAAGCTTTCTTCAGTTTGCCTTCTTCCTGCTAAAAAAAACAACAAACTAACAAACAAAAAGCCGCGTCGTTCTTCGTTAGAGAACGGGAAAACTTCGTCTTCCTGTTAATAAAAAATCCCAGACGACCTCGTGTTTAGGGTCAGCTGCTGCTGTTGGTGTGGTTGCCCAGGTGCATGGGTTCATTGAGCTACTTGCACTATCGTTATCATTTGCCTTGCCGCTAGACTATCAGGCCGTGACACCTTGACCCCTTTTCCTTGTACACGGGATGGGGGATAATTGTTTTTTGTCATCATGTGCATCGCTCATGTCGGTGACTTCAGATATGGAGTTAAATTTTGACCGAAACTCGACAGCCCTGTTCAGGAAACACTTTTACCCAGCCTGTTATCCTACCCGAACTTGTTGAATGGGCTAACTAGAGTTAGTGGCTCAAGTCCCGCATTCGTTGTCCCTGGGAAGGTATACCCAAATCCTTTTATTTACTGTAGGTATATGGTATATCGTGATTGATTACTTTTAAGTTTCATGCCTCTGACCCAAAAACGTTTGCGTAGCGATACCTCGGAATTGTTTGAATCGTATTTATTCGTCGGAGGTGAGACCCTTTATTGGGGATTTCCGCTATGGTTCTTGATCGGGAGTTGGTTTGCCTGTCGGAGTAACGTGAAGCACCTGGTTACCTATCCAAGTTAAAGCAATTTTAACTTGTCATCTGTTAATGTCCACGAACATGAGTCAGAGCTATGCCGTGCAGCGTGCGGAATTTCTTGTTGACAAAAAACACTTCGAGAGGATCTGGAGTTTGAAGCCTCGATTGTGCGAGCTGATTGATATCCACCCAAAACGAGCAGAAAGTCGTATGGCAACAGAAGAAGAAACTGGTTGTAACCTCGGAAACAGACGGCACTTGACAGTGAATTGTGATTTGTTGACAGCAGGCAAGGCCAACGTTCCAGAAGTTCCTGTCACGAACGGGTCAGCTTGTTGGACGTGGTCTCTAGGAAGCCGTTGTCGCCACCAGGTATGTTGGCTCACCCTCTGCCGTTGTTTTTGTTTTGTTTGTGCTTGCACATCTCAGCGATGCGCACAAAGAATGCAAAATGACACGAGGAGTGGGGAGGAATAGAAGGTAAGCGTGAAAATACGCGAAAGTTAAGCGGCCTGTGGAACTTGAAGATGTAGTGTGTGAATAAGTCCATTTTGATATACATAGCATTGGCAGTGTGAGCCAGCACGACAGAGACCTCAACTTTTCGTGAAGTTTTGTGGCTGTGTTGGCAGCAACGATGATTTGATGAAGGGAATGAGGCGGTAGAGACCGCGTAACTCAGGGCCAACATTTTTAGTAAGGGCGGCGTCCATCTTATCACTCTTATTGCCTTGTCTTCTCCATCCCTGTAAAGAATCAGGTACCTATTCCATCGGTCTGTCAGGGGGTATGGTATCACTCAACTGGGAAGGAGGGGATGGTTGTTCTTACATCACACGGCTATCGAAGTTCAAAGTGTGCGCGTCTCCGGGTCCAGACGCCGTTGTTCTAACCACTCATCTATCCGCTTCCCTTGGGTTTGGTAGAGGCAGCAGTAATCCCCATTACCGACACAGGAAAAGTTTAGGGAAGTAAAACAGCCAAGGAAAAACCTAAGACAGAAAAAATGACAAGTTTTTTTAGTCAGCCGTTGTCTCCACTAAACACCAGGCGAAAAGTGGCAAACCACTGACAGGAAGAACCGTGGGTGACCCGCTAGGCTTCCGCAGATTGTTACGAGGAAAATGTCGTATCTGTTCTCCGTGGGTGCGGTGTGTTCCAGCGCCGAGTGCGTCATCCGCGGCCTGTCCGCCTCTTCTCCCTTCGCCACCCAACTCCAAACCCCTACCCCCACCGAACCAAACCGCCTCGTGGCCACGCTGCCAGACCCTTGTGCCGCATAATGGAGATTACGTCCCGCTACATCCGGAACTGTTGGAACGAGGCTAGTGGCACGCCTGGAACTCGCTGCTTCCTGCAGGCGAGGTAGGGAGGTCGAGTGGTGGGGGAGATAATGGGAACAGAATGAAGAAAATTCCGTTATTGAGCGCGCAGAAGTGAAAATCCAATTGACTTGATAATGGCTGGCTGTGGACCGCACATCGATCACTCTATCAGGTCTCTTGCCTTTCCTCGCAAAACTCGTCCGGACGGCCCGGTCCTCTTCCTCTCACCCATCCCACCCGACCGCTTCTTGCTCTGTCTTTGTCATCTTCGTCATCGTCAAAGCTTGTACATTTGATTTGCCGCGCGTGTAAATCACTCCTACGCACACATGATTTCTTGAATCGAAGAAAGGAGTGTTTTGTCTTTTGAGAGCTTCAATACTGAACTTTGACCTAGATCTCTCATTCTCCCTTCACCCACCTCCAACTTCCTTCCCAAATCTCGCTCATCAGTTTCCTGTCGATACCCGCCAGTCGCTTGTGGTGAACAGTTATCCTCAGGTAAATTTCTAGGGACGGTCACATGATGAGAACATCTGCTCACACATTACCTAGTGAGATAACATTCCTCCTGTTCTGTCGGTGGTCTCTTAGAAGGGAAACACAACTCGTGTTATCGGGGTTTCATTTGGTGCGGTTACAGCGCACCTCACCTGTTAAAAACTCGTTTACGTGTTCTCGGAACTCATGGCCGTGCATCCGACACTCCAGCACGCAGCAACTGTTGGGTCGTAGATTATCACCAAGAGGGAGAGTTCCTTTTTGTCTGTGGACCAGCTCGCAGGAGGTGCTTCTGCACCCATACCCGTTAATTTCACGGTGGCTTCACCCAGCACCCACTTATGTCTGCCTGCCTGTATCGTCCTGTGGTTGGCTGACATGTTCTTGTAGTTGTCATTCACAGAAATATTACCCCTCTTCTTCAGTTGTTTGTGTTACACTATGTTCCGTGCTTTAGGGGAGTACTACTAGGCTTCCACTCACAAAGATAGGTGTAGGGTATGTGGACAGACCGGTTAGGGCCGTTTGAGGTCGCATTAATTGGTTGTTTACTGGTGCCTGGCAATTAGCTTGCACGCTTGCTTGCGCTGACCGCATTTCGGCATAACGGGGACTTGTACTTCTTCCCAAACAGAGGTACAGAGGGGTGCGCTGCCTTGTTGAGAGCACCGTAGCCTGCCATAGGCTTGTAGTACATCAGCGAGCAGGACTGCAGGAATGGTGAACGGAAGATTTCTCTAGAGTGGCCCAGGTTTGCTACCGTCCCACCAGAAAACCCTCTTCGAGAAAAGAACGCAGCCGCGCGACCTTTGACCTCCATTTACACTTACTCGCTTGCATTAGCTCCCTCTGTCTGCTGTGATTACCTGGAGGAAGGAAAACAATTAGTTTTTAGCTGTTGGGCTAATGTACCGGAGTCGTGTGCATGCAAGACGACCTCAAGCTGCTGCAGTGAGCGTTTTAATCTCGTCAGAAAAAGGTGGCACAAGATGGAGGTGTAGAGAAACGTGGGTCGTCTGAGTCGATGAAGGTGAAGGGACGAGGCGGTGACATGGGTGGTGGTGAAACGAGGATGGGAGAGATGGGGACTTCTTTGTCTTGCGGAGAGGCTTGATCTTAGAGCGTAGGATTGGATAAATGGGGGAGAAAAGTACTTGATTAGTTGTTTTGTTTGTTGATTTAGTTTGTTGAAAGGTTATTCCACGTATTGGTAATTTTTGCATCTTTGGGGGTGGGTGGTGGGTGAGATAGAAAAAGGAGGGAAAAAGTGGAGACAGCCTCGTGTGTTGTCTTGTCACAATGTACCGCTGGTGCATCAGGTAGGCTGGGCAGACGACATCCGGCTCCCGGGGCCTGTGGGGTGGGAGTGAATGTCGGAACAGACTGTTGGCTGGCCGGTTCTGTGGAAGTAGATGTCAGCATGCAAGCTGCAGCTTTTACAACGTTCCTTTTACGACCTGCCAGAGCGTGGGAGACGGGAGTTTCGGACTTCTTTCGCCGACGAATTACCGAAGCCCCAGGGGCCTGTGGCCTTCATTGTGTTATTTTCGTGAAGCAGGAGTCGTGTGGCTTTTGTAGGCCAGACCCAGCCGCCTTGTGGTGGAAAAACAGTTTTTGGAACACTTGCCTCGCCGTCGTACTGTTTACTTTAACTTGTTTTGTTGTCTCTTCCCTGTTATGGCCTGGATTGTTGGAGTGGGGGAAAAAAAGCATGAAGGCATCGTGGGAATGTTTTCAGCAGATGTTAGTTTGGAAGCTTTCACACGCGAACAGCCAGGTGGAGAACGTCAGGTGTGTGCACGTGCGTATGCGTACGTGCGTACAAACACAGTCATGCATATACATGTAGTGAGGGGATATGGTTTAAAAAAAAAAAGGTTGTTACAATTATATGTAATTACACAGTTCACGTTCTTAGTTTACCCATGGAAAGCTCTTACGGTTTATTATCTCCCCTGCTCTTTGGTGCAACAACCTTCCAGTTGAGAAACGAGTGTGGTGGAGGACTTAGTTCTTTCTTCCCTATAATCTCGTCACTCCCTCTTTCAGTCCTTTCTTCTTATTCTTCGTTCGCTCTGTGCGCGGCGTACGTAAGAGACGATGACGTACTTTATGCCCGTTGCCGCACTCAACGTCTGTTGTTGGCGAGGCCTATGGTGTAGTTGTCGTCTGCGTCAGCCGCTGTCGCTGGTATCGATCTCTTGTTGTGTGCTGCCCCGGCATCACCCCTTCTAACCCCCTTCATCAACCCACCCCGTACTCTACCTTTCCTTCTCCGCCGAGGACGAGGAGGGAGAAGCTGGAATTTTACGCCAAGCCAGCAACCAGAGTTCTAACAACGCGGCCTGTCCTGACACGCAAGTGCCACACGAGATCTGAACCTTGGGACGACACTCGCCCTCGTATTGATGAATGTTAACTGACTGCTGGCGGTCTACTGTGTAAATGCTGACCGCCCATTGCGGAGTGACCAAAACTCACTGACGAGAGTCGCAGCACGCAGGGTGGTGTTAACCTCTGGGCCATCAGGCCATCTCGTTTTCCGCCGACTCAACAGAAATATTGTGGCGGAAGACTGGAAGGAGGAGTGGGGAAAATAAAGAGAGAGAGAGAACACGTGATTTGTCGTTGACACTTTGATGAATAGGTGGATATATATATATAACGCCAGGTCTTGCGCAATGATGGAAACGTGGAGAAATTGAACAGCAAACTCGGCCAGCACGGGGCAGCCATAGTCGACAGTGGTTGTCTTGCTGTCAGATAAATTGCTTCACGTTTGACCAAAATGCAAATTAAATGAGGAGCGAGGCCCGAACCGTGGCGTCAACGAGAGTTACGGTAGATAGATATTGTATACTCCATTTCCTCTAAGCATTGCTGGCGTCGTTAAGATGCCATCACGCGCAGCGTCGTATGGACGCCGTGCGTGCTTTTGCGAGGAACAAAATTGATTTCAGGCACACATCACTTCTACTCACCACTGTGAACAATGAATGATGTTTAGTACATTTGTCTACCATGTAAAGGCAAACTGTTAGGATTAGGAGGCGTGTTGGACAGCAAAATGACTCTCATCATCCAAAGCCTATGAAGAGGAAAATGTATGTATGTGTTACAGTGCTGCCTACGTCATACGCGGCCTGTCGGCGCACCCGTCCTCCCAGAGGGAGGTTCGCTCGCTCTCTCTCACTCGCGCGCGCGCATGCTTTCTGGAATGTTCGACAGAATACTTATTCAAAATGAGCTCTTTAAGCGCGAACTATCATTTGTCAACTTAGTCCTTTTCCTGAGGTTGAGGGAGAGAGCACTTGCTATTCCCCTCTTTCCAAGACTTGGCTTGGCACAACTGATGTGACACGGGTAACCGGTAGTTTCCAGTCTCAGAATGCTGGTTAATGACACAAGAAGTGTTTGGCGCTAGCTGATTATTTCAATGATGAAAAACGGTAGCTGTTTTCTTGGGGCCACATTCAGGGAGTGAGGTTAAGTCGTTGTCTCAGGTAAATCAAGGGCAAGCGTCTTGTCTCTTTGGTTAGTGTCCAGACTTCCCGAACGGCCCGGTGGCGCAACGGTTAGCGCCTGTCACCAATACAGTGAAGGTTGGCTGCCCAGAATTCATTTCTCGTCTCGGGCACGCTGTTCTTTCTCTGCACGTGACATCTGTTTACAGGGCTGGCTGCTTGCCGTAATATAGTCACAGTTGCTGGCACGGCGTAAAACACCAATGCCCCCCCCCCCAGACTTCCGAATGTTGTCTTACCTCTGAGACTGTAGTTATGAAGTAGTGGCAGAGATTCCTTGAGGTAAAGTAACATAAATACCCGCGGGTCCTTGAAAGTCCGTCGTAAACACGGGGACAACCATTTTTTCCACTCCCCTCCCCTGTTTTTGCCCCTGAATAGCAACTCACATTTACTTCATAAATAGGGTGCGTGGGTTTAGGGGCGGCCTGTGCTTCGCGAGGTCAATATGTTTACTTCCGACTGGCAAGGGGAGTGGAAGGAGGCATTGTGTTTGGGGGAGGTGGGAGGGAGGACGATTCCTGATCAGGATGGACAGTGTGAGATACATGGGAACGTAAGTCATGCACACTCACGTACACGCTGCTACGATGTACGATCGCGGGTGGGTGTCACGGGTGAAAGCTTTAATGTGAGTGTGAGTGGTGGGTAGTCTCGTGCCAGTCACCTTTGACCCGTCGGAATGTGCTGTTTACAGTTGACTGGATCAAGTTGGAAGCTGTGTATGTAACGCTACTGTCGCGTGAGAGGCTGCCTTCAGCCAAGTGGAACGTGCTCGCTAACACTGCACGTGCTTCTCACGTAGTCTGCTGCTAGCCCCTCCTCCTGTCATTGCTTTCCTTCTGCGCGATCGAGATTTTTTCCCCTTCTTTTTTGTTAGTTTAACCCTTCATGTGCCAGATCGCAGACCAGACAGGGAGATGAAGCTTGTTAAAATCATCACCAGTTTTTACCTGAGGGGAAGTGTAAGTCAAAAACTTCGTAGCCCTTTGGCTAGTGAAGCTTCTGTGAGAGAAACTACATGAGAGGCACTAGTGCAGGTCTCACGCCTGATCGCAAAAGGTCACGTGAACACCTTACTCTTGTGCGTCGTACATCCCGTTCTGCCTTGCCTCTCCCATCTCCCATCTGTTACGTTGCCAGTTCTCATTAGTCTGTATCTGGGGAGCGGTTTCCCTTCACCGAAAGCTGAATAATCGCATACTTCACGCGCTTTGGCCTCGTGGTTATTGGCCTTGACCCACAGGTTGAATGAAACCTGTCTGGAAGGCCCTGCGCATATGTATTAAAAAACAGGAAACCATTAGGGGATCAATTAATTAGGTTAGCGACCAGTCGGGCAATATAAACATGTATGAGGTGTAGTACGGACTCGGAGAGCTATCAGAGCATGCAGGTTGACTTGGAGGCTTTGTATGGACATTTAGAGCAGCCTTCCTGTAACCAGTAAAGCTGGCTGTACACATCCTTCCTTCCGTCTTTCCTTCCTTATCCCTCGCCTTTCCATCTCTTCTGCCTCAGTCGGGCGCACGGACATGCCTAGACGCCTCTCAGCTGACGAGAACGTGTGCGCGTGAAGATGAGAAAGAGAAGCTCGGTTGTTGACGGTGGCACAGTTGTGTCAGGACAGAATGAGAGCAATCGATTGAACACTTGGCAGTCAACAAGGGAGGTGTTTGGTGTTTAGTGAAAATGCCAGACGCCACATTCTGTCACCTGCACGCCGTGTGCTCTTCTTTGCAACTCCCTCTGCGCGTCTTACGCTCTTCCACCCAGCGTGAATAGAGAAAGTATGAGTGGGTAGGTAATGAGTGTGGGTGGATGATGTTGAGGACTAGCGCTTGCAGTAGCAAGGAGGAAGGATGTTGATGTTAGAAAATGTAGTAGTAATAACTCCTTGTGTTGATAAAGAAAGCAAGCACCATCAAGTATCCACCCATACACGGTTGCTCTAGCACTCAGTAGTACAATGATGACGATGCCCTCTCTCCTCCCTCCCCCCCCCCCCCGTCTCTAGTCCTTTTGTTCTCCTGACTCTCCTCCCCTTTTCCATACTAGCCGTGCGGTCCGACACTTGTGCTCATTGATTGTGTGGTCAGGGTATATATATCAGATAGGTATTGCCCACTCATTCCAGACATCGCTTTTCTCAGTTGCTGGCTGCTTTGTTCTACCAACTACCAACGTTACGACTAATCGGGGTGGGGTGAGTCGGGTGCGAGGCTGTTAAGGCGAGCCATTGGTATCTTGCTGAGCAATGTTCTGTCCTATTATGGTCTCTTCTTGGTTATATAAGTACTTGATCACTAACAGTGAAGCTATCATAGGTGTACATGTCCGCTTTTTTTGTTTTGTTATCTTTCATGCTGCACACTTGAGAGATATCGGTCTTTTGCTTTATTCTACTATTTTTTTTAAAGGAGCAGACGACATAGACTTACCTCTTTCAAAGTAAATTAGATATAAAAAAATAACAACAACAACTCAAGTAAAAGACGAATTTGTGTTAGGTCAGATGCTTTTGTTGCCTAGTCGATAGTAGGCTGCATCGTGCTGCTGTTGCTCAACCTTCATATGGGTCAGTACAACCCTCGCATATATTTAAAGGAAAAGGCTAGTGAAATGATACCGATGTTCTGAATCGTTTCCGCTCAAAAATTCGATTTAGGGCCGTGGTGTAGGGTCATCTTATTTTCCTTCGAGGAAAAGGGCAGCTAGTGCTCAGCTGTGTTTTAGTCGCGACTGTGAGCAAACATTTCGTTTGAAACCAATTTTTTTTTCTTTTGTAGCAAAAACGGTTCCGAATGTCAAAATCTTATCAGTTAAGCCCAACTTTTCGTGTCACTTGCCTTTTCCTTTAAGGAATTGTGGATGGGGGCTGGCAGGGTAAGGGGTGATAGTGTGCTCGATGCCCGACTTGGATAAGGCTTATCTTTGTTAAAAGGAAGGAGCGCTTTCCCCTGCCTTTAGCCAGACGACTTCAGTTGTTGACCCCAGTGTATATATATTTCGTCGATTGTTAAAAAAAAGTACATTTGACACGACCCTTCTCCCTATCAATGTAGTGAGTAATGTTTAGGAAGACCCGAGGTCTGTTGCCTGCAGTAACAGGAACAGGTGTTTGCGAGTGTTGCTGTGAAGTGTCGTATCGTTGTGAAATGGGGACAGAGAAAGAAAGCTTGATCCATCCAGTGCCGCCACACACAGTAGCATTAAACACGACACCCGGCAACAGGAATTAGCTTGCTGAGGTTTAGCCAGAAGCGGCCATGAAAATCAAAGAGGCTTTGTTGGGACACTGCATGCGCCCGTCTTCTAACTTTCTTGTTTATGGTCGTTGGCGCGGTATTGTGGTATCCGCGTGCTGGTGCCAACCCCACAGGGCATGTCAGAGGGTAAGCGAGCGGGTCAGGCCCGGTGAGTCAGAGATGTAAATGATCAACTCCACGTTTGCCGGAGGTTTGATTTAGGGGACATCCACAACCATCTGGAAGCCCGCTTGAAACGCGGTAGGCCTGCTCGTTGTTTTGTGTAATCTTTCGTTAGGTGCAGCTGGCGCTGAGCGATAGAAGTCTTAATTTCTTCTTCGACTCGGGAACAGTTGGCCCTCCAGGTCCGTTTGCGAAGGCAAGGGCCCTTATGTTGGAGTTGACGGAGCTGACGAGTTTAGACGTCGTTATTCGGGCTCGGTGATTTTTTTATTTTATTTTTTTCATCCCCGCGCGGCGAGAGGAACTGGGGCAGGGGTAGGTTGCTGCTGACTACCAGGGGACGACTGAATTGTTAATCATGCTGATAAGGCTGCAGTATGGATCGGTGTGGAACCTGACCGAGGGACGGGTGGATGGGTGGGAGATGGGAAAGCCGCTGCGCCTTCAACAGATGTCCTTTTTCCTGGCGCGAGAGTGTTTGGCCAGAGACTGAGTGCAGCTCAGCTATGTTCCTACAAAAACAGAAGACGGTCTAGATTGCGTGGTAAATCATTAAAGACCTTGTATCTGTCAGTCTTTCAGGGGTGTGTGGTGGGGATTACCATCCCGCAAATGTGTGAGGAAGATTACTATTCAGTTGCACAGGTCACTGTTTGGCCAGCATCGGGTGCGGGATGTAGAATTTAGACAGCAGAACGGCCAAAGCGCACGCACACACACCCACTAGCTCTCTCTCTCTCACCCACAAAGAAAAAAGGAGAGAAAGTTCAAGCATCGACATTCTGACATGTGCTTCAGTCTTAGATATCGTGTATAAACATGTTGGACAAGTTCACAGGTGTCCCGTGATATACAGACCGTATATAGAGAGAAAGAGGAGGTGGTGGTGGTGTGTGTGTGTGGGGGGGGGGGGGGCTTGGCGATGTTAGTGTGTCTAATGTCCAAAATGGCGTCATCATTTTTACCCCTTTTCTCTGTATGTCGCTTTTTAAAAATTTTGCATCTGACAAACTGACGGATTTTATTTTCGTTCATATCTCTGAAATGCCTGTCTACTTCACTAAAACCAATCTTTTGCAAAAAAAATAAATAAATTAGCACAAAGCTGGGTTCTTCACTGACTCCACAGTAAGATGGCGACTCGACCCGTGTTGCTGTAGCAGATCAAAATGAAGACAAGAGACTGACGGAAGTAGGGCGGGAACAAGTTAGGGGAGGGGTAAGGAGGTTATCAGACTTCTGACGTGGTGGCTGAAAAATGGCTTGGCATTACGGGCGACCGAACTTGATCCTGCGCTCGCGTTTCCCTTCCTCGAGCACGGCTGGAGTCCCCCTTGGGACGGCGCCTCTCTGATCAGCTGGGGTGGGGTTGGTTGGAAGTGGGGTAGGGAGGAATCACTGGTCAGTACCGCTCCGTCAGACGACCGTATTGGTGGGCCGGGGGGTGGCCCAATCCGTCGCCACATGTCCTGCAATTAATGGCGGCGGAGCGGCGACGTCTGCTGTGGGCCAAGGACTAGCGTGACGACGGCGAGTCGGAGAGAGAGAAGGGATGGAGGAAGTCATCGATTGCGGCCGGAGCGTGCGCCTGGTGACGGACCAGTAACTCGGATATGCACTGCGCCTTCTGGCACCGGGTACACGTCACGGTGACGCGCGCTTGTTGCCAGGGCTCGAAAGTATTTGCGAGGTCACGCGGTCAATTTTGTTTTCTCCTCTCACCCCAGGACCAAACTCTCCAGCATGTGGTTCCTAGCGGTAGCGGTTTTATGGGTCAGAGATCGGTCGTACACAAACCTGTCGTCGAACAGGGTGACGGGGGAAGGGCGACGCACCCGATTGTTGTGGCAGCTGTCTACGTGTTAGCCATAGATACAGGTTAGGAATGGCTGTGTGTGTGTGTGGAGGGGGAACGGAGAGAAAGAATTGAAGATGTCTCGCTTGAACTCGATGTCAGGCTTTAGTGTCACCACTTTTTAACACCACTTTGACTTTGTCATGTACTAGCGTATCTTTCTAGCCATATCCAAGCGGGAAGAGCTTGTGAAAGAAGGGGGGATATAAGGCTGCCCATCCACTTTCTCGATTGGACCTTAATTTTGAGAGGTTAGTGCCTGGTGCACACGCGCTGGGAGCATAAAACTGGTCCAAAGATAAAATTGGGGTGCTGGGGGAAAGGGTTTAACTCCCACTGTTCACATGTGTTCACTGGAAGTCAGCTAGACTGCAGCTCTGCGTGAACAGAAGATATCGAGCTGATGCCAGCGGCACCCCCCTTCACGTCCTCCCGTTCTCCCCCGTTCCCAGTCCTTCGTGATTGCGAGTAGTAAATCAGTTTGTTGGCCCAGATGAGGCGACAGGTAGCAGGATGTTTGTAAATCAAGAGTGGGACGGCACCTGCCGGAAGACAAAACACGCTTCGACAAGCCGCCAAACGAAAACAAACGTCGGCAATCGTGTGCCGCAGCTGTGTGGTCACGACTAGCCGCTCATCGGGCCCAAGTACAGCTTCCGGAACACCATCGCCTTCTCGGCTTCTCGGCTTCCGCCGCCAGGGTAACAAATCTAGGTCAAAGGCCAGCGCCACTGCCACCCTGTGACGTCACAGTGCCTGCCTTCAGAATAGTGGTGGTTGGGGAATGAGGTCGCTAACGGCATGATTGTTACCTCGCCTGTGAAAAAAAGTTATCTTTCACTCTTAGGTACCCGTCGCAACCTCTCATCAAAATAAAATTTACGATGAGCATTTGTAGCTGAAATAATGTCAGTGTACTGTTCAAACCAGCGGACAGACTTGCTCACGAAAATGAACCAACTTGCATATTTGTCAAAAAACAGTCATCCACAGTATGTACGTTTATAACAGCGCTTGTGCATGCGTGCATATCTTTGTGTAGTCGGTAGGGGAAGAGGAGGAATATGCAATATAAAAAGTGAATTTAGGGGACGTGTTTCTTGTGAGAATAAAGATATAACTTTATCGTTAAGTTTTATAAATTTCGTTGAACCATGTTATTTATGTAGGTGCTGACACGTTCCGTGCTTTATTTTCACACTCTCACACTCTTTTTTAAGCCTTTCGAAAGTAAAAACAGCTCTGTAGACTTCATCAGCAAGTGCAAGGCAAGGGAGGTAATCGCTTAAGAAAGGTTGCTGAACGTTTTCATCAATAGTACCGTCCCTTTACTGGATCCCCGTCTACTGTTTCCACTCCAGCTGTATTTGTGTACATTAGTATTTACATTTACCGTAATGATGATTGTAATACCTGTTAATCGGTAACTATATATGCATAACATCGTGCAAATATATTTATAAGCATGACAGTCGGTAATTATACACTTTCCTGTGCGGGCGGGTTGGAGGAGAAAGAACCTAGGCGATTTCACGACAGGAAGACATGAAATGAGAAGAGCCTGCTTAGGAGTAAGGTTCAGAGAACAGCGCTGGGTTCTTGCCCACAAGGCTTCTAAAACAGGTAGATAGGTACTTACCGACAGGTGTTAGGTAGTGTTAGGCTTTGGCAAGCGTAGTCTGATCCTTGGCACTGTCTGCAGCAGACTAGGCGACATGATCACAGACCAGACATCCTTTCGTCACTGTACGTGGAACATCGTGGAATAGTCTGGTCACTTTAGCGTTCGGGTCTGCAAGCTCTTGCGCCACAGAGATGGCCGGATCACAAGCACCGTGTCTGCTTTCTGTAGCTGCGCAAGGAAGGTACGTTGGCAGCAAGGTATAGCGACCGCCGCTGCACTAGCTGCGCATCACCCGAGTGGAGGGGGGTGGTCCTGTTGATGTCCAAGTTCAGGTCGTGTTCTGGCGAAGGTTAGAAAGTCTGAGGAAAGTACTTGTCATGCAGGTGCCACTGATGACGCTGAGAGTCACAGTCCGGTGCCACTGGCTATCTGGCATGCCAGCTCCAGTCACTGTAACTCAGGGTGAAACCCTGAGTCACTGTAACTCAGGGTGAAACCACTGGCATTGGGCATGTCGGGTGGAACCACTGGCTCTCAGGTATGCCTGTGGAACCACTAGCACCCAGACATGTTGGTTTGAGCTGCTGGCACTCAGGCATGTTGGTTTGAACCACTGGCACTCAGGCATGTCGGGTGGAACCACTGGCACTCAGGCATGTCGGTTTGAACCACTGGCACTCAGGCATGTCGGGTGGAACCACTGGCACTCAGGCATGTCGGCCTGAACTGCAGCGACGGCGGCTATAGCGCCTGGAAGAAGTTATGATAGGCGGAGTAGATGAAGGTCTGCATGCCGAGCGCTCCCCGCCAGGCCCAGAAGATACCGCGCGCTGGAGTCTGCTGTCTTCTTCTGTTATCAAACACCTTCAGCCACGCGAGGAAACAAGCAGTGCCTGCGCGTGTACTTTGTGTTCGTGTGTGTGCGCGCCTTGCTGTAAGCATGCATTATGTCGCACGTATCTTTGCAGCTGTGCTTTCCGGTCTACAGTACTTTGTATAACCATTATTAACTGTAGTACATTGTATAATTATTATGAATTGTAGTCAAGGATAGAACAAGGTATAACCATCACACCGGACGATTATGCTAGACCACAGTGCCGTGGTGCCTGTGTGTGTCGCTATGCTCAAAGACCTAAGGTGGCGACATTTGGAGTTCCTCAGGAGACAGCAATGTAGTGCGCACATCTGCCATAGCGTGGCACCAGTTTTAACACTGAGTTCGCTGCTTCCAGTTTCATTATCGGCTGTAGTTTCAAGAACTTTAAAAAATATATATCATTAAAACAAACAAACAAAAAAGCGTTATCATGCAACATGTCACGCATAATAATCTCCTGCATGAGATTTTGGTAATATACCTTACAGAAACTGATAAATATACAGACTTATTTCAGCGCGTGCATGTGTGTGTGTGCGTGTGGCGAAGGTGGAGGGGAGGGTAGGGTGTGTGCGGGTTGGAGAATGAGGCTGAAGAAATGTGGGGTGGGAGGAAAGATGGTTCTATCATTAGCTCTTTTGGATTGTTTCCAACGAAGGTGCTGTGTCTTGTGAGAACTCCATGCAGGGTTTCGCTGTGGCAACTGATATTGGGGTGCACAACAAGATTCGCTTAAATTAAAAAAAAAAAAAAACCCGCAGCCTTCCACATCCATCAGCACTAGCTGCCATCATTTGCCAAGAGCCTTTCCTCTTGTGCACTGAGATGGATTACAGTCTATCTAAACCTCCCTCCCTCTCCACTTGAACCTCCTCGTCATAGTTATTTGCCAACTATTCCTTGTTTTAATGTTTTCTTTATAAGATGTGTAGTAGCATTAAGATTCAGGCCTAATCTTGGGTTAAAGATCGTCTCGGCATTGCTGCGGTAAGAACTTTTGTAACCTTGATTGACTGGGGCTTAATCCTGAGATACTGGTCTTCTCATCCTTGGCTATACGAATTCAGGATTTGAGACTTTCTTGTTTTTCCTTTTTTAATCTGCTGTCATAGACGAACTCGGGTCAGGTCAATGTGAGGCTACTGCCAAAAAAGTCGCACATAGCTAGGTCCTCCACCACTTGGGTGGGTTGGTAAGGGTAGCACGCTTGTTTGCCTTCTTTTTCGGCTTGTTGTTTCAGACAGATTCTTTTCAATCAACCGCTCCCCCCCCTACCCATCCAGCCCCATCCAGCCCATAAAATCCCTCAGGCGTCGTGCGAACCCTGATGACCGACGAGAGTTGCTGAAATAGCATGATAGATGCAGGTTACAGGCACAGGAAGAGGTCGTGCTTTTTTTTTTTTTTTTTTTAAGTCGTCTTATTTTTTTCTTACGACTGCGTCTTCTGTTTTAAGGATCGACTTAAAGTTTTTTGTGGTTTTAGCCGCTTGAACCAGCATTTCCTCTCCTCAACTCCACAAAAAAGTAAAAGAGAAAAATCACACGGAAAGGTGCCGTGCTGCTTATTCAAGAAGAAGAAGAGGAGGGATAAGAAAGAAAGAAAAAAGAGAGAGAGAAATAAGACGAAAGGAGTGCTTCTTATCAGAATTTTGCTCTTGCTGTGGTCTTGTAGGTGATGGAGTGTAATCGCCTTCATCAGCGTAACGGCGGAGCAAACAGCCTTGGCGGCGGCACGAGTCTTGCATCTTATCCTCCCTCCCCGCTCTTAGTAAGTGGCTTACAGTCCGCAATGCTTCAAATAACTAACATCCATGGCAGCCAGCCTTCCCCCAACAAAAACCCATTCACCATTGTCTCCTGAAGATGCACACATGCATCACCTCCGTCCCAACACACACACACTTCCTCTGTCCCCATAATCAGCCTTGAGTCGTACCATAGCTGTTTCATGTTTCGATGATGACTCCTAATGTCCTCACTTCACTCAAAGTCTTATCGACTGTCCAAGGGCCTCTTAAACCTGACATGTGACGCAAAACTGACAAAATGTTGGAACCGAACGTGTGCATCTTTGCAGTGAATTATGCGACGGGCAACGGACGAGCAACGCCACTTCTGACATCATTATCAATTAGGATGATTGGGAAGAGGAGTGGCGGTGAGGGAGGGAACTGCCTTTTTTATTTCCTCTAAGGTATTTGGTGCGTTCACCCTGGATTCTAAGAGCCGTGGACGTGTAAAACATGGGTGTGGAGCGGGTGCGGGTATTTGGGGTGGGGGACGGTTAAAAAAAACGGGGGGGGGGCGGTACAGATGTAGTGCGGGCAGACTACGAGTCTCCTCCGCCAGACAATGATAATCATTCTAACTCCGTGCAGCACGGCCCTTGCTTGGCACAGTACACAAGCCCTGCATCTCGCTGTCGGTTGGGCTGTGAACGACTGCACGTATCAGGACAACAGGTGTGTGTGTGTGCGATTACGCGCGCGGTCATGTGAGCAGATAGCTTATCCGCCAAAACGAGGAACGAGTGGCCAGGAAAATGTGGCGGTCAGGGTGATCAGGTATCTGATCTTTGCGCTCTCTAACCTCCGGCGTGGGTGGCCACTTGTTTAGAAGCACGAGGACGAGAGCGGGAGGAGGACATCGCGAGAAGCATGTCTTCTGATTTCCAGGTAACTGCAGTCTCGACGTGCGGGTTGAAGGGGACGCAAGCAAGTCGACAGACAAACGCATCGTTGGCGCCAGCATCTTGTGAGCCCAGCCAGGCACTAACCGCCCGCACCGTTTGGCGCAGCGGAGCGGCAGGTGTACCATGAAGGTACAACGGAAGGTAAAGGTTTGAGGTTTGAGGCCAATGCTGCCCTTGCAATGGTCTTGGACCTAGCAATCCTTGGCACAGTTGCAGACTTCTCGGTCGACTGGACCGGTCCTAGGGCCTCTGAGAGCTGAAGCACTGTGGTGTGGAAGTTCCGCAAGGTAAATAGAGCGGATATCAGTGGCTGGCTGCCCCGGGAACCGCTACCACGCTGTTCACGGCCGCACGGCAAACAAGTGCTCACCCCGGAGGTTCTGCTGCTGACGCTTGTCCTCCACAAACAGTTCTAGCTCCATTCATGACCTTTGCCCCGGCGTCCCACAGGGACATAGCTGGCGAGACGGGCAGCGATGGAAGAGCTTTGATGGGAGCGGAAGTTGGTGGTGTTGGTGTTGGTGGTGGTGTTGGTGTTGGTGTTGGTGGTGGTGGTGGTGGTGGTGGTGGTGGTGGTTAGGGGAAGGAGGTTGGGAGGCCGCTTGTCTGCAGACGTCATATGACGCCATTGGCTGCGAGATCTTCCACGTACGTTGTTGATTTGTAGTCTACTCTCACACCTCTACCAGCAACTTGCCAGTTCGAGGGGCCGTGCACCCTGGCAGAACGCCAGTAGTAGCGATACTCTGAAATGCGAATGCCAGAGTTTGGACATGTTTGACCTTAGTCGACTTCCCTTTGGCCGATCTCCATTTCGCGCTTGCAGATGAAGTAAGAGGGCAAACGCCAGCTGTTAAAACCTAGTCACCTGCTGACAGTCTTACCACAACAGCTGTAAAGCACTGAGAGAAGAGACGATAGAAATGTAGGTCCTTCCCCGCTTTCCTCCATCATTTATATGAGACTTGATTCAGTCTTTGAAAAACCTAAATCTCTCTCGTTGGGACGAGGGCGCCTCTTCTCTGTTTGTAATGTCACCTGGCCGTCGTGTAATGCCCGCCCACAGATGGATGCTGCCTGCAGTTCACTGTTCATGTGAACCTACATGTAAACACCAGAAACGCTAGCGTCTTATGAGTTAGGGTTGCAAGTCGTTGAAGCGACTGAAGTGTACCTTTGATTAAAATTTTTCATCATATAGCATGCTGCGGAAACTGTAATACGAAGCTGTGAACTTAGGTCAACTTAGTCCTGATCGCTCTCATTCCCCCGACACCAACTTGCAAAAAAAAAACAAAAAAACAACAACAAAAAAAAAAAACAAACAAAAAACAACCAAAAATCAAACAAAGAAAACACTGGCGGCTTTGACCCCAGTGGCATGACTTGGCAGCAATAGCAGCAACTGCAGCAGCCTGTAACCTATGACCTGAGCAGCACGACGCCGCGGTGTGAGATGACAGGTGATGGCGGGCTCCTGTCCAGGTGCTCGTGCTGCAGGACGGCCAGGTGGGCCTAGCTACCGAAGGTTCCGCACGCGACTTCGCGAGTTGGGAGCAGCAGCAGCCTCCACGTGGGCCCTTCGTCAGGTGAAGGATGGAGAGAATGACAGCCTTGCCTTCGAGGGACTGTTGGCTGTTCCTTCCTTTAGGAGGAGAGTTCAGCTCAAGCACCAAGACGACGAAGAACGGTTGAGCGCTATTTTCACATTGTATATAAGTAACAATAACATGAGTTATTGAGTGTATTATCTCTAAATAAATCAGTTTCTCGGATGCTTAGTCTAGAAATTTCTGTTGAAGCCGTGATTGTAACAGTAGGCCTTTCATGACTTCTCGCCACAGAGCTGGAGTGAGTAGCATGCTTGAGATGTGCTCATCTCCCATAGACCGTGCGCCTACCTACCCACCCGCCCCGACTCTCAGGCTTTCTGCACGCCCCGTGATCGGATGAAAACTGCTGTGTGAAAGTTAATACCTTTGGCCTGTATCTTCCCTCCGAAAGATTTCTTGTGAGATTTTTTGCGTTTTTATAAACAGCATCGTTATAAACAACTGCAGGTTTCATGGAAGTGGGAAAGCTGCGCCAGAGAGAAATAAAAGCCACGGATTGTAAGTGCCGTCATTATTTGCCGACAGATTTTTAGTTCGACGGGTAGAGATGTTACAAGAGATGTGAGGAGTGGTGGTGGTGGTGATGTGGTGGTGGTGGTTTGGTTGGTGTGTGTGTGGTGTTAAGAGCAGAAGGAAAAAAGAAGAACTATTCGGCGAGTGCAACATCTTCCTGAAGCCACTTTCTTCCCTGCCTTCTTCGTCTTTTTCTTCGGCAACGCAGACGAGCAGGAGCTTGTCTGACGATAATGTCATCAGCGGATACCCTGTTTGAGGAAAACATGTTGCACATGCTGTTTGTAAGCTCGTAAACTAGCGGTTTGTTCTGAGACCTTCAAGTCTTTAAACCCTTCCACTCGCTCGTTCGTTTGCCATTTCCCCGCCAGGTTTTCAACCCCTCCTCCCATTTGATAGCAGGTTCTTTAGGGGCATCGCAATAGAAATTGCAACTTTACAGCCACAGAAAAAGTCTTGTAGGTGAGGGTAGGCAAGGCTGTACCAGCTTCGTTCGTGAAGTTGCGTTCATTGGCCTCTGAAGAAGTCAGTCCGAAAAATGTTTTTATGAAAACGCGGAGCCGCACGCGTGAATGTTGAGACACACTTTGTCCTTCTGAACGAGCGCTTGTGCTCACGCAGGTGTCAGGCACGAAGGACCTAAAAAGGTTAACAGAGATGAATGATAGGAAAAAACGAAACAACATGATAAGAGAAAGAAAATGTTTATACACCTGGTTTGTTAGTGAGAGAGGACTGACGGAGAATCAGGTGACAGAGTGATAGGAAGTGTCGTGCATTCGTCGAACAGCATTGGACACACCAGTCAGCAAAACATGTCTATAGAGATGTATGCAATTCTCTCTGCATCTTCCTCCACCCGACTCCCTACGCCACCCCATTCCGCCTACCCAGTGCGCACCTCCTGTGGCGGCGTGGAGCACAAAGAGAAGATAGCATCTGACAGTCCCGTTCAGTAAATATCACCGCTTACTCTTCCTGCACTCCTAGCTCCTCCTCCTCTTCCTTCACTTTTTTATGTTTTCTTCTTCTTCTTCATCTTTTAGTGTTCCGTTTCCCAAACACTTTGCTTCCTTCCCTTTCGGCTGACTGCACACCGGTGTCTGTCAAAAGCACGCCAGTTCACCGTGTCTCTTGTTTGTTTTTTCTGTGGACCCATGTTTGATGCCATCGGTTCTTTCCTCATCACTCAGCCTCATCACTCATCACTTAGATATGCTGTTAAAAAAAAACTGAAATGGCAGGAAAGAGGCTTTTGGCTTTGTGCACATCAATCTTGCCACGCTCGACATCTACACAACGAAGATGTATACTTTTTTCTTATCTTCTTCCCCCTTACCCAACCTCCGCCTACTTCTCTTTCGTATCTGACAGTTATAGTTTCATGCGGGCAGAGGCAGCGGCGAAGATGGATGGCGTAAGAATTAACCGTTTTCGTAACTTTACAACGCAGAGGAGTGAACACTGTTTAACTGGAACCACCTTCCTTCCCTCTTCTTCCCTTCCTAACACAGAAGCGGTCCGATGGCGCAACAGTTAGCGCCTGTCATCAACTCTGTGAGGATTGGCTGTCTCCGGTTCAGATCTCGTCGTAGGCACCCTGCTCTTTCTCTGCATGTGGATTTGTTTACAGGGCAGGCGGCTTTGCCGGGATATAGCCGTAGTTGCTGGCTCGGCATAAAAACTAATTCCTCCTCCCTCCTTCCGTTTACAGATTCGTCGTGAGCAAGTTCGGTCGCCAGTTAAGTTATCGGCGAGTCAGCACGTTGCCTTTTTCTTATCTCCACTCACGGGTTCTTAAAAGAGCCTGTCTGCTTTCTTCCCGAATTATCACTGCAACAGATAGTTCGAAAGATGGGCATTTAACCAGGTGTGATGAAATGTGCTTCGGCCCCTAAACTTATCTCTGTAACTCTGCCTGCTGACGTCAGCGCAATTACCTGGCCAGGCGATAGTCCTTAAGGTGTGGTATTGCTACAGGTGATACATGGCGGAGGTGTAGATAACTGCACGGGGATGTGAGGCTATGAGTTTCTCTGAAAATCCCGACATGCAAGGTATGTTGTCTCTTGCATGTAGTTGTCAAGGGAGGATGCATTTTATCGCTGCCGAGACAAGTTCGAGTCCAGCAGATCCCGGTGTCTTGGTCGAGACTTCTGAATGAAGACAGACTCTTTCCTAGGTAGCCTTATGTCTACGGCATCGTACTTACCATCCTTAGAGTGCAAGAGGTTTTCATAAAATTTATTGGAATTGTTTTATACAGGAAGTGTATTAATTACTATTATTAATACGTTTGTGATCTTCATCCCAGAAGTCAAGAAACTGCTTTTATCATGACTGTGTCGCTTACAGGTGACAACAATTAATGAAATACCAACTTTCATATGTTTAGAGGTCTTACACAATGGCTTACGGATGAGACTTCGACCCCAAACTTGTTTCAGTTTTAGACCACCGACACCAAGGCAAGGATGATCACTGATCCAAATGGCATTTTCTTTTTAATTTTTTTAACGATTTTCGCATATTTCATCGCGATGGGGAATGACAGGTGATGAGTCAGTAACCAGACTGCTCAGACCCTCAGTGCTGTCTAGAACAGATTTTTACGAGAACTTACAATGTGGAGAAGACAAGAAAAAGCATTTATTAACGTACAATGAAGTTTCCTTCCTTCAAAAGGAACTTACTGTCTGACAGACGACAAGTCTTAACGCCCCTCCCCTACGTACATCAATGAAACCCAGAAGTGGGCCTGTGAATTGTTTGAATCCATCAAACGGTCGTTTTCGTTTTCCTTGAAAGTGATTGTTTATGCGTCACGAGCGGCACTCTATCATTTTTGAGGTTGGGGTGGGGAGATGACGAGAATAATACTTATGAAGCAACTTTGGAAACACATTTCTTTTATCTTTTTAAAACTTACAAAACAATCGTCCTTAACTCCCCCTCCCCCTTAAAACAAGTCAGTATTTTACTTTTTAATTTTGTTGTTGTTCCCGTAGAAAGTATGCGCTCATATTACAATTGTTTCAGCCATCAAACCAGAACTCTCGACGGTTTCTATGCCTCTTCCATTGAATTACTATGTCCCTCTTTCTTCTTCCTCCTGTATTTAATGCACAATATCTAAAATGCCGCAAATCGAGTGTTTAATCGTTTGGTTCTTTTAAAATACACCGATTCAGTCTTAGATTTCTACTGCCGTTGTTTTAATTCGTAATTCGGAAAGAAGATTAAGCCAAAGATAGAACGATGTAACTATGATTTGTTTTAAATTTAATAATAACTGGTCTTCTCGTACCACATTGCAAATCAAAACTATTAATAATGTACAGGAATGTAATGTACAGGAATAGACCGACACTTTTTTGTTAGAAAAAGACACTAACCAACAGAATACTGTCATAACGCTAGGCTTTAAGAGGTGTAAACAAGCAGAAGCGCACTTTGTCCTCTAATCATTGACGCCACCTATAAAGTTGTCTCCCCATTTTCGCCCAAATATAGCTCGTTGCTGTTCGTAAAGCGAGACGCCAGGCTGGCCGAGCTGCTCGTAAAGCGAGACGAAAGACGCTGTTATAAAAGTATCCTGCGTGTCATCACTCCCACGCTGGGTACCCAGCCCCCAGAAGGGCCGGGAGCCAGGCAGACCCGACCCCCAATTTATTTTTCAGGTAGACGTGATCGGGACGATTGTATCTACAACGGAGTCGTCTTCCCATTTACGTGTTGCTGCTATGGCAATGCTCGCGGCCTCGTGTGCATCCGATCTGCTGCCGTATTGCTACTAAACGGTGTCTGCTTACTGGGGGAGGGTGAGATGAGCAGGGAGGATACATCGCTTGTTTCGTCAGAGATGAGTCGTATACGGGCTTCTTTTTTGTCCTATCATGTTTCTATGTCTGGAATATGGCTGAGTACTGGCACTGTAGACGACTAACGCAGAAGAGTAATTTGAGGAAGGTTTGAGTGTCTAAAGTTGACCCTGAAAAAACGAGCTGCTGGGGTTAATGTCAGAGTAGACATCGGTGGCGAAGTGGGAGAGCAACGTCGTGCTGTGTGGATGAAGATGTGGATGACATCAGATCCGCAAACGGTTATAAAAAAGAAGAGATGGAAGTGGCCTTCCTGCTGGGGCAAGCTTGACGATGCAAGTTATGACGACAAGACAAAAGCGACCTGGAAGCTTGCAGGTTGTCTTTGCTGCTTGATGTCGAACAGTCAAATCTTTTCGCGAAGCACGAAAAATATTGTACCACTGCCTAGCACGTAGTCTTAAATGACATCGTGACCAACATCACCACCATCATATATCACTGAAAGCTTTTTTGGGATGGGTGGGGAAGGCTTTTCCTTAATTGTTTTCAGCGTTATCAGCGAGCTTGTACCCATGTTGCCATGGGCATTTACTGTCTTGCGCGGTATGAGGAGTACTGTGGAGTGTCTGTGGGAGTGCTGCCTCAGCTCGCACGGCGGGTGCTATCAGGGGAGATAAGGCGAGGAGCATGAACCGTGCCGGGCTGCCTGCGGTGTATTAATAATCTGCAGCACGGCGCATCTTCAGAGCTTCATCGCCCTCTCCTCGCTGCCTCTTCCGATGCTGTGGATAATGATGGGAGATAATGCCCCTCCACTCCACGCACGATGACTTGTACTTTCATTTGCCCGCCGTGTGCCACCTTCAATCCTTGACTTTGTCTCGGGGCTTGAAGACTGGCTTTGTCGTCCGGGAAATTATGTCGGAGGCGGCTTTCATCCGCGCTATCTTTCTCTTGTTTGTTGTACATACTGTTTTCATTGATCCTGCTTCTTTGAAGTGGGGCGGAACTGTTTTGTTTTTATTAGTGTTACGTGGTTTGGCCTCTTATGTAGTCTGTATATGTGTGGTAGTTGTATTATGCGTTGTTACACTTATCCTGTGTTGGACCTAGTGACTCATCAATGTTTTCTTGTGGGTGAGGAGGATGCTCACGGATTCGCGAGGATTTTTTATTCAGATTATTATTTATCGTGCTGGTGATGTTTTGTGGTAAGCAAGAGAAAACGATGAGTAGAATGGAAGACTGGAATGGTGTATGAAGTAAGAGAGTGTGTGTGTGTTTAACGAGATGGAGGATGGCCTGTAGGTACTGAATGCACACAGCTCGTTGGTTCCATCACCGGTTGTTTTCGAACAAGGATCGTAAATCACGCGAGAATGGAAGGAGTAACGGTGGCGTGGCCTAGAAGGTACGGGGGATATTGGGAGGAGGGGGCAGGGACATTTTTCAGATGAGGCCGTTTGCTATTTGCAGACATCTGTAACGGCAATCTACCATCTGTCATGTCCACTTGTGTTCAGCTGCTCGCTGCCCGCGATGTGTACGTGTGGAATACCGGGGGGAAAGACGTGGATGCCTTCACTTTTAATAATTGATAGTTGTTTTTGCCCTTATTTATTTGATCATCTATGACAAGTGTCCAAAACAACAAAATTTCCCAGCACCCAGAGCGAATGCTCTCGGAACTCCGTTCTCCCGCTCGCTTGAGCTGGAGTGGGAGATCGTCTTTCATCTGATGTTTTTCACAACACGATCATCACCCTTATTATCGCGCTGCGGTGAGACAGGTCCACTTGTGTGCTCTCGAGATCACTTTCTTGCCGCCAGCTAAAGACCTGGTCACCATCTTAGATGTCAGTGACTGGCGTCATTACTTACCGCTGTGTACTTACCAGACAGAAGTCAAGAGCCTCTCTACGGCCGCCAATTGTTTCTGTTTTGTGTAGGAAAGGCGGCTGAGTCTTTGGGGGCTAGGCAACAGCAGTCATGTCCGAGAAGACGGTTTTTGCTATAGCAGCGTGTCTGAGGCTGACAGGTGTTCCTGGTCGCAATGTGTTCAGCGTGGGAAGCGGGGAGGGGCTGCCTCATCCTGCACCTCAGCCAGTTCCACGTCTGGAGAGCGATGCTTACCAAACGGTAGCGGCATATCGTCTGCATCTGCCTTACTATCGGTCCCTGCATCCCCCTGGCGACTACTTCTGTTTCATAACAGTTTCTTCACGCAAGGGAAACATTTTCACTGCAGTCGGTAGCCTAATAGAGAGCAGGATCGATGATGAGGCTACGAGAGAGTGTGTGCGCGTGCGCGAGAAGGGCGGTTAGTCGGGGGGGTACCTCGTGACGAGTGATGCGGGATGCCCAGCGGTTCTCTGACTTGTGCTGCGAAAGAAATTTGTGGGGGGCACCTTCAGTCACCCGTAGGGACTCACCAACACACCGCCATTTGAGGACAAATCAGTTGGAGTGTGGGAGGGAAAGAAGGTGGACGACGACAGATGTAGCGGTAATGGTGTGTAACCCAAGTAATAAAGAGGATAGATAACTGGTGTTGCGTCGTACAAAATAAAATTGTCGGGTGGCTTGGTTTATCTGGAAGTAATAAAGTTGGCAGAAACTCGGTTTCAGTAGTGTAGTAAATACCGCGTATTACATTGGCTAAGTACCTGTTCAAGGTGTAGAACAGAGAAAAGAACCTGAAGGTAAGGAGATAGCGATGGAGGCGAGGTTTCCCCCTCTCCAAAGATACAAACGATTTCAAGATGTAGATGTTACAGAGACGGGTGTGTGACGTCAGAGGTGTAGTAATTACCAGAATACCGGCTTGTCAGAGTTGTCTCATCCTGTTGACTGTAGGCGCGAATTCCAGTCTTTTGCTTGGGGTTTTTTGTTTTTCGAAAAAGGTGGTAAGTGTGAAATTTGTGTGAAATAAGCAGACACGTTCTGATATTGCCAGTCTAGATGGTGCTACGGATTATTACGATATCTGCAACATGCACACCTTTTGGAATGTTCGGCTACATGTAAGTGGAGGGGGATTTCAGTACAAGCGCAGAAAGCTATGTCTGCACCCTGCTTTGTTACCTGTGCAAATGTTATCGTTTCATCGCTGTCGAGAAACGCAGCGAACGTCGCAAGGAATTAAAACTAAGTTGGCTTCTGTCCACGAATGTAGGTTCACAACCGCGGTAAGTATGCTGTCGAGATGTTGTGTGGGAGGTGGACGAAGTCTTGCCAGCTTGAAGAGTTCCTTTATTTGATGCTTGCTGGTATCGCTGCTTTCACTGCGATGTGATGGTAATCTGCTATTGTTCCAGACACCCACCCACTCCTCTGGTATTTCCCGCTGTGTCACTTCATTTGGAGATGCAACAGCTTTTCAGTGCATACGAAAATACGGTAAAGACTCGGTACATAAAGCAATCCAGTTTCCTTTTGGTAGAGTCAGGTGATCTTCTTCGATGCTACTTTAGTTCTCATCTTAAAATGGCCTCCAGAGTGGGTAGCTAGCTAAGTTCAGAAAGGGGGGGGGGGGAGTCGGAATTCTCCCGTACGGAGCTGTGAGTGGCTAGGTTCTCATGCTTCTGCTTTTAGTTTCTTTCTTTAGTAAAATGATCGAAAGTAAAAAAAAAAAAACAACAAAAAACAAACAACAACAAAAAAAAACCCTTTGTGTTCTTTCCACCACTACCACCCTTCCAATTCTTGATATCTTGGTACCTTGGCATGTCATCGTTCCATTCATTAGAGTGAACTCGGGTCGTACTTGTCGCTCCCGACATGGCATCTGTAAATGCCGAGGGCCTCCTGTCGCTCAGTGCTGGAGAGATCAGAAAAGGACATCAGGCCTACAGATTGAGTTCTTCATACCAGGCTACAGAAGGACGGCTTCGTGGCCGGCTAATTGGAGGACGAGTGCGTTGGCTGTCGGTGGACGACGTCTTCGTCAAGCAAATGTTTTGTCTGATTGATTGCATTTTGGTGTGGTCTGGCAGCAAGCCTCTTTTCTTCTTCTTTTTCTAAACCTTTAATCGTCCTCTGGAGGCGTGTTCGTGGGTCGAAGTCCGGAGTAATTGGTGTTTCTACAGCCAATGCAAAACGAGTGGTCGGACGTGAATATTGGGGAAGGGGATTGAATTAGGGGCAGGGTGGGGTATAGGGGCCAAAGAGGGCGAGATGGACTTTTTTGTTGTCTGTAGCTTTTGTGGGGTTTGTGCCGTTCCCTTTCGTGAGACTCTCGATCCTTTCTGTTGTGATTAGGGGGACACGGTGTTCCGCGAAGTCGTCAGGTCAGATGATCGTGCTTGAGCGACGTTGGAGCCGAGGAAGATGAAACCTCCAAGGCTTGTTTCTGTCCATTGTCCTTGCTGCGGTTCATGAAATGCCTGGACAGCCGGGCGGAGGGTGGGTTGTGAGAGATTTTGGTAAAAAGAAATTCTGTCGTAGCCGTTTGCCAGGTCGATGGTGATGTGGGCATATTGATCTCCTTGCTAGCCAGGAAGTAACACAGACCACGTGACCTTTTGATCTCTTGGTTGTCTGTCTTTTTCGTAGTCATTAAAGTGTTATTTTGTAGAGAAATATTTAGCGTTTGTTCACTTTGTCGTTTGTTTTTCGCGAAGATTTGACCCTCAGCCTTTTTACTCCTAGCAATTCTTCATTTAGTCTCCTTCATCGACAAGACGGAAAAGTTATATTTCTTCAAAAGATATTTTAAAATTAAGTTCTGACTGGTTCTCTTTCTCCTCGGTCTTCTAAAGAGTGTTAGAAAAAGCCTGGCAAACTCCTGATCTCCAGGGTTTCAGACGCGCCTGTTCCAGAGGTAAATCCATCGTTGGTGGTGTAGAACTACCACAAGATGAGCTCGCGGGGCCGGCTGTGATGATGTGGGACGTGTACATAGTGCAGGGGGACGTGGTTTACTGTCTGAGGATGTGGTTTATTGTCTGCGAGCGAGTGGTTTACTGCCTTGGTGTGGTGGGTTGATCGTTCAGGAGGACGTATTTTACATTTGTAGTTCATTTATAGGTGTTTGCCTTCTGTACAGTCTCACCACGAAAGCGAAATCTGATTCTGCAGTTACAGCCCAGAAATCGGTCCCCTTTTTTTTTTAACCCCCCTCCCAACACACCCACTCACCCTCACGCCTGTTTTTGCACCTACCTGTCATATGTGGCGGTCTCTCAAAACACACACACACATTCAGGGCATAGCATTGTACGCCGTTCGGCGCATTTACGCCGACTTGACTTCTGACTTACGCCGATTTCGAAGTAGCGTACGCCGATCGCGCTCGCCTCGTCAGTAGCACATTTTGTACTCAAACGGTCTCCGGTTCCCAAACGGTCTCCGATTCTTGCATTTTGTGTTACTTCCTTTGCGCGCCACACGTGTTGGCTTTAGTCAGTTCTTACGCTGCGCGGCATTTGCGAGTACAAAGAAAAAAGCTTGTGGTACGTTCGACGATGGCAAGATCTGACATCGTACGGCGCGGTGAGCTATTCAGCGATAAGGGTTCCCGTTATTCGTGGAATTGGGAATGGCTTGAAAAAGAATACAGTGTTACCGTGTCGGAAAAGGAGGGGAAGAAAGGAAAACAGACCAAGATTATGATCTTGTGCTACGATCATTGCATTAAAAAACTCGCAACATGGATGTTGACACATACATGGCCATGCAGACTGTGAAGTCAAGACTGGCTACAGCCAAGAAAACAGCAGTGGAGTACTTTGCTAAGGCAGACCCCATCAAAGAACCTGTGAGCAAGCAGCTAGTTGAGAACATGAGGAATGCTTGGATTGACAATGAAGAAAGAAAAGCCACAAACCAGGAAACCAGGAACAAACTTTGCCATGAAATGGGCTTGGAACCTGATCAGAAACTGCCGTCTAAAGCAAAAGAAAAAAGGAAATACTGGATGAAGCAGTGCTCGAAAGAAAATCTAGCAAGAAGCAGAAAACAAACAGCCAGAATGACAATCCTGACCAAGAAAGGGTTGTCAACGGCCAGAAAGCAGATGCTGTCAAGGATAATGTTGTCAACAGCCAGGAGGATGCTGGGGAGGATATATCTGACC
Source organism: Pomacea canaliculata (assembly GCF_003073045.1). Taxonomy (NCBI): domain Eukaryota; kingdom Metazoa; phylum Mollusca; class Gastropoda; order Architaenioglossa; family Ampullariidae; genus Pomacea; species Pomacea canaliculata. The sequence goes on along the minus strand of NC_037592.1, from coordinate 16,957,458 downwards.
AATTAGTTGATGTGGCAGTTGTCGCAGACAAACCAAAGAAGCAAGCAAAGCTGTCTTCATTCTTTAGATTTGACTGTGCATAGAAAAGAAAACAATGCAAACTGATATTGTGACAATTCCTGCTAGTTTTATTGACAGCCTAGTAAAGTGGTCAAGGATAATGAAGATGCTAACCAAGGAGTGAATGTTGTCAGCAGCCAGAAGGTGCTGGGGAGGATATTCAAAACGCTGACCAAGTAGTTGAACATTGTGACAGTTGTCGCAGACAAACAAAGAAGCAAACAAAGCTGTCTTCATTCTTTAGTTTTGACAGTGCATAGAAAAAAAAACCAACGCAAGCTGATATTGTGACAATTCCTGCTAGTTTTATTGACAGCCAAGTAAATAATTATATAAGTATAATTTTGTGTGTGTGTGTTTCATTGGTCCCAATGGATTTATGTTTGGTATACATGTGTGTGTGTGTCTTGTTAATGTTATTGTGAATGAAAATATTTGCAAAACGTTGCAGGAAAAGGGTGAAATTAATGCTTCAAAAACTGAAAATCTTTCAGCTGACCCCCAGTAGGGTTTTGCCCCTACACCCCACCAGGGGTACGTCGGCCCCTGGACCCCGACCCTGTAAGCGGAACTCAAGTTTTCCAATGCTATGCCCTGACACATGCAGACACATGTATAGAACATGCTGCAGTCTCTACTACATGTGTGATATTTGTTGGGCTGCGTGAGGTGGGTATCGAAACTCCCACGTTCAGCTTGACTGGCTGGAAGGTTATGACGGATGATGGAAGAAGCAGCAGTGGGTGGCGGTGGGGATGAGGAGCCTGTCCTGGGAGGAATCCCCGAGTGGCGGGGGAATGGCTGACGCAGCACTGGGCTCACTGGGCAGCTAGTCAGCTTGTCACACTTGTCTGGGTCGCGCCGTCCATCTGACGGAGTGAGGTCGTGCCCGAGATAGATTTTCCGCGTCTGGCGAGTAATTGGCCGTCCCGTCCTCGGAAACTCTTGCTTCTGCAATCGATACAAGGCTTGGTGCCAGACCAGGGATGAGGAGCCTTTCCTCTCCACTGAAGCTTTTGACTTCTCAGCCAGTGTTGCAACCGCAGCTTGAAAAAAAAAATTCTTTTCGAAAAGCTCGGTTCGAAATACGTGCCATGGCATAATGACATTTCATGAAAAGAAATAGCTTATTTTTTAACAATTCCTTTCTGGCTTGGTTTCACGAAAAATCTTCAGATCTGACAGTGAAAAAAAAATCAAGATAAAAATACTGAATAAGTAATAGTCCCTTCTGTGTTATCTTTTTTGACATAATGCACGGCAGGGAGTTGATGCGGATAAATATGTCCCGTCAGGTGTTGAAAAAGTCAAGTGAAGCTCTTGTAGGTTTTGTAGATTATTCGTCTTGCGCAGTCCCACCACAAACACCCCGCCATCCCACTACAAGACCTTACTTATCTGTCTGTCGCCGAAAATGGAAACAGTAACTGCTCTCAAATTGGGCCGTGTGATACCGGGCCTTCCAGGCTAGAGATTTGTCATCTGTTAGCTCTGTAGTTAGAATTCACTGAGGATTATTCCTGGTCTTCCACCGTCACTCCTTCCTCCTGCTGCTGTCTCTCATCCTGATCTTTCTTATAGTTGTTGTCAAAGGAAAAATGAAAAGATAATCTTTGAGAATTTCCTTGACAGTCCTCTCGCTCAAAGCAAGGCCGGGGTAAAGCGTTTTCCCAGATGCATCAGAGAGGGGCGAGGGGGAGAGATAAAGGTGGACTAGCATGTCAGTGTGGTCAGATTTATTGTCCACGTGTCGTAACTCCATCATGAGGGCACCGGCCGCCGGTTGTGAGTTTGCAGTCATCGGTAGTGTAAATAACTGTGGAGCTCTCTCCTTGAGCCAGGTAGACTTGTGCACTGGCTGCCCGCCGGGGGCCAGCGGAAGTGTACACTGGTTACGGCGACTTAACGATCTTTATGCGGGTAACAGGTGGCGCGTGCCGGCGCCGGGTGCACGGGCTTGGCCGGCCAGGCGAGAAAGAGCAGCAGGCACTGAGTCACGTGATGCCCCGTGCACTCCCGCCCCACCCGCAACAAGGAGGCAGTAGAGACGAGGACCGCTGACCTGTTAGAGGACACTATCATTGTATATTACAATATTATACAATATTAGTTCATCAGAAAAAATTGTCAGCTTTCGATTTTGTTGGTTGTTCAATACTGTGCTTTAAGTCTGGTGTCCTGTAATCTCAGTCAGTGGTCAGACAAATATTCGCTAAATCCTGGTTGTCTCCTTCATTTATGCGACAGAAACACCGGGATTCTTGGGATGTACAGATGTGTTTGTTGAACACCTGTTTTACTGCTTGCTGTCTCCCCCTTTCTCTTCTTCATCCATCCAATCTTCCTTGATGTGTGCTTGAGAGTCGGGGAGAGGTGGGGTGAGTGCTGTACTCGCCCATGTATAAGTGATGATCGACATACTTTCATATAGTCAGTAGTTTATTTTGTCAGCTTGGTTGTCCACCCCAACACCCTCTTAAAGGCAGTCCTCGTGTTTGCCGTGTATTGTGACTAGTCATTAAGTAAATCTCATTGAACTTACCGCTGTGGGAGGGTAAGTGGCTATAAAATTGCACTGTTATTCTCATTATTCCTTGCGGCAAGAGAAAAAAGTCTCCAACCTGTGGAAAGGGTTTAGGAATTTAAAAAAAAAAAAAACCTACCCATTCTCCCTGTGAGTGTGTAGAACCCATTACAGTAGTTGTAAGAGCTCGTGGGAGTGTGATCGTCGAATATCACCATCTTCAAAAGGAAGGAGAGCTGGCAGAGGAGTGATAGGTAGGCTGTGTCAATAATCGTTTCACGCAGGCCAGCAGGCTATGTGTCGGGAGGCAGGCTGGCGAGCGAGAAGCCGCCACGGTGCGGAAAGGAAGATGGGGTGGTGTGGGAGGATGGTGGCTGCACTGTGGAAGAGTGCTGCCGCCTGGCGCTAGTAGCCTCCCTTTGCCGCCTGGCCTGCGTATCAGTGCTGTAGTAACTTTCAAGCCGCAAGCTAGTGCTGCTGCTACCGACTGGCCAGGTAGGGAGGGTGTGGGAAAAGGCCTCGCGTACTGCCATCAGTATGCGCACAACCGCCCTCACTTCCGCGTGCGTCACCTGCAGGCTGGCATGGCGCAGAGATCGGCGGGAGTGCGCAGCAGCGTCCAGTTAGCGGCACGGCAGCATCAGACCAGGTCCCGTTATATAAACTGGACATTTTTCAGGTGGGGAGGGGAAGAGAACGGAGTGCTGGAGACAATTGAAGCATCTCGTGGCTGAGCGATTATAATGCGGCAAGTGAGGCGTTGTTAAAAAGAGAAAAAGGTGCCAAGAGCGCATGTGCTGTGACGTCACTGTCGTGAAAGCTTGCTGCAGTGTGGTCGTGCGGACGAGCAAGGACCCGGATGTGGCACTACGGCTGGGCCGCGTGCAGTTGACAAGTAGGGTGAGTGGGGCGCCGCCAAGAGGGCGACGAGCATCTTCCGGGAGATAGGGACCTGTCCGCTGTTCTGGCTAAGTTGCTGACACTGGAACTCCTCCTCTTCCGGTAACCGCCGCGGACTGCTTGGACAAGAAACGGCTTGGGTGGGGGAAACGCAAAGGACTGACTGCCATGAATCGCGAGTTCCTGCACCGGTAAACCTATTGCAGTTCTTGAGGGCTACCACGATACTGCTGCATCCTGTGTGTGGGCATGATGGGGAGGTATTATGAAGCAGCGTTTGAAGACGTTAGGCTGTGGCGTGGCTGTGTGAGGGGTGCTGACGGTGAGTTTCACAAGAAAATGGTCAGGATCCAGCGATGGTGAAAGAGTGTCCTCGGAAAGGAGGAGAAGAATAGGTGCAGGCACTGCAAGAGGACACTGTAGCCATGAGCAACAACGGCAACACCAGCAGCACCAGCGGCGCTGGCTCCGGTCGCCAGGGGTCGAGCTTCATGTCGTACATGTACTCGTCGGCGGAGAGCTTCATCAACAGCGCACTGGAGGACATGTACCAGTTCCACGCCAACACCTTCCACTTCGACCACCACCTGCACGGGGGCCACGCTGACACCATTTTCGACCGCGCCGGCTTCTTCGGCCGCTTCCCGATGGACCTCAGCTGGGACTTTGACCGCCTGAGCCGCCTGAACAACAACTGCTTCGATTTCGCCAATCAGTTCGACAGTCTGGGCCGCCACCATCACCATCACCACCATGCCTCGACTTCGGCTGTCACCCAGACGTGAGTTACAAGGGAAAGAGGGGATAGCTTTAGGTTTTTGTCTTTTGTTTGTTGGTTCGATGGCAAGTCTTGACATGGATAGTGGCTGACGACATGGTTATGCACGTAGAAACATCTATGTGTGTATGATCTCTCAGTAGTTTCACTTTTGTGCTTTCTTGTCACAGATACGGTTGTTTTTTTTTTTTTTGAGGAGGTGTGCTTGTGTGAAAGAGATATTGCACACCTTTGAGGAGTAGTATAATGAGGGGTGTTGTGTTTTGGGCAAAGTGTGCGTTTTATTCAAAAAAAAAAAAAAAAGACAGAAAGAAAGAAAGAAAGAAAGAAAAGGAAGAAAGCAGGTTATCGTGTCCAAATTCAGTCAGTACTGAAGTGTGTTTGGCTTGGAGAGGCCAGGAACGCCAGGCATGCCGGACCACGGCCAGTATCTTATCACCAACTGTGACAGTTTTGTCTCGGTGTGGGCTGTAGCTAAACAGCAGACTACTTCAGTCTCCTTGTGGCTCGTGACCACTTTAATGGTGGGTGTATAATGAGACCAGATTACACCACAGTCATCTCTGACCCCCAACCCTCCGTTTTTCTGCTTTCTTACAGAGGCTTATAAAAATTGAGATGTCGAAGGGTTGGTTGGCTAATTGTTGTATGTTTAATGAATGCTGGTATCTGCAGAAAAAAATAGCTGCGACGGTTCTTGTGTCTTGTATGTAGACAAAACCTATGGACAGATAGCTTGGACTTCTTGCTCCTAGTCTTCACCATTATGGCTCCCGTTGTAGCCTTATCACACAGCTAGGAAAGGCGGGAGAGGGGGAACCTTTTGGATCCCGGTGTTCACGTCTGCTCTTGCCATTGACATGCCACTTTTGTTTGTTTTGGTTTTCCTGTGTTTTTTTTGTTTTTTTTTTTTTGTCTTCCTGTTTTCCTTTCAAACTGGGATTTTTTTTATTCTTTTTTCTGTTGCCCTCGCTAATTTTCTTTCTCACCCTCCCTTTTCCGAAAGACTTGTGGCAAATCTTTTAGTAACCTGTGTTTCCCCGTCTAGCAAGAAACAGTACCGGCATCTTAATCATATTTAGCTTGTTTAGTGCTGCTTTTGTTAATACATGTATGTCCGTGTAAGTGTCTTTCTGCATTTGCAAGAGGACTGAAGACTTTGGATATGAATGTGTTGGTTATCCTGAATGTTGAGTGCAGTATACTTATACTAGCATAAAATATTTAAATGATAAATCGTGAAGGGGAAGGCGGGTGGGTGTGAGACTATGTGGATGAATGAAATCTCGTTAAGCTTTATGATCTCTGTAATGAAGATATAAAAAGCCGCTTGAGGTGTAGGTCTGAGTATCAGGCAGGAGGAAAATGTGTTGGAGGAGCTTTGGCTTATGTAGCTACCTGGCGCGCTGTTTACCCGAGGTGAGATCTTGTGCGGAATCAGGCGGGGTGTGCTGTGATGTCCTCACTTTATGGCGTTTTTACGAGTGCTAGGTCTGGTCGTTAACTTCCTGTAACGATCGTAGGAGACTAGTGTCCGCCAGAAGGAAGAGAAAGAGGGATGAAATTGTGGCTGGAGACAAGGAAAGGCATATTGGTAGGTCGACATTACAACAGTCAATTTTTTGGGGGGAAAATAGATAACAAGTGATTTATTTATTTAGTTTAATATGGTGGCTCTTTATCATCACGTGCCTATTTGCTCTTCGATTCCAACAGTAGCTTGCATATAAAAATGTCATGACTAAACAAATTAATTTCATTTTCTGATGGGCTGTTAGTTTATCAATCAAAGTCATATCATTCTTCACGAATTCAAACCAAAATCATGAAGTAGAAAATTATTGAAAGAGAGAAGGGAAGAGAGCTCTTCCGAAGTATTGAGTGGTTGCACCATGTCAGGTGGGTAGTCTCTTTTCTGCTGCTGTCACCTAGCGGTCTGTGATTGTGTAATTCCATGTGTTAACTTGCAATCACTAATTAGTAAAATATATATAATAGAGAGAATGTCGTGTAGCCGGAAGTCCTTAGAAAGCAGCAGGTTTTTGTCAAAGGTTTCCAGGAAGCTTTTGCTACTTCAGAAGACAGGATGTGGCTACCATTTAGGCGTGCCCCTGGTACACGTGCAGATGTAGGACAAAGCGAGAAACAGACATCCGACAATCCCACACATCTTGCACAAGGGATTCTCTCCCGCCTGTTTGTGCTCCTGTCTTCCTGGACTTGTAGCCTATCGTCTGTAGGCCGTGCCCAGCGGGAGGTCGTCTTCGTGGGGAATCGCGGCACGTGTTTTCGCTCCGGAGCGATCTTGTTGCTAGGCGCTCTCGCTCCACCGCCCTGTAGGCTATGCTAAGTCTTGTAAACGATATGTTTACGTTGCTGTCATGTCAACCATTTGGGAAACTTCGCCAAACGGACTATTTTTTAAAACACGCTTTTAGCAGCGCGGATGGATACCATTTATACATGGCCTAGATGTGACATGCGGGCGCCCCATCTCACCTGGCGGAGGGTAATTAACTCACGCACTGCATTCCTGCCAACGCCCATTCGCTCATCCCCTCCCACCCCTGTAATAATTAGGGCTGGAGGGGCAGGAGAGGGCGACAAGCAGCTGCAGCAGCGAGTAATTCTCTTCCTCTTTACGGCCTTCAGGTACCCACAGGGGATGACATCAGTAATTAATCTGTTGGACAGTACCTTACCTAGGGTGCGCGGCACCACGTAATGGTGGCGTTGTGAGTTGACACGTGATACCGCTCGTCACGTAACCGTGGCAAGGTGGGGTGTACTGCAGATACCGGCGATGACTCAGCCCGAGTAGCGGATCCGTCGTGGCTCATTGCAGGCGGTCGTCGCTTGATGGTGCGGTGCGAGCCAGTTTCCTGACCATCGACCACTTCAGAGCGATTAGGGGTGGGTCGGGGTAGCGATAGAACCGACTGGAGTTCACTGACCTTTGGAGCATTCCACTTTTTTGGTAAATCACGACCTCCCCCACCTAACCATTCCGTCATCCCACCTGCACTTCATTCTTTCGTGCTCCATCTCTCGCACCTTCCTGTCGCTATCTTTTTTCTCCTCGTGGCTTATCTCTTAGTAGCCCCACCCCAGCTCAACCCTCTCCTTCCCGTGTTTCTTCTCTTCCGTCCCAGGTGAGCTTAGCTGACTCACCCCTTCTGAAGCATCAGACCTTTTCTTCGGGGTCCTGGCTCCGCCCTTTGTCATTGGTGAGCAGCGCTGGACTGGCCGTTTCTTGTCGCTTTGCTGCAGACAGACGGTGGAAGAAGCGCGCTTTGATGTGGTCCCACCAGCCACATCTTTCTTGTTCCGTCGATACTATCTGCGCCATGAACAGCCGCGACTTGCACTGCACGAGCTGTCTCGCTGATAAGCGGGTCGGATCCAGGCGGTGGGAAAGTGTCTCACCTTCCAGAACTTACCTGTAGATGTGTGGTATCCGATGTTGTCTGTGCCTGCTGCCTGCAGCTGCTAAGTCACGTAATCACTGTGGTGGCAACTCTTCGTTTTCTTTACCGTTGTCTTCTCTAACCCCGTGGTTAGTGAAACAGAGAAACAGTAGTTCGAATCTTCTTGAAAATATTCCTCAGTCCACCAACACCGAGTAGGATACCTGATCTTACAGGTCGAGGGAAGGAGAGAGTTTGTATGTAGTTCCCTAGACACATTGAACCGCTTACAACACGCACTTTAAATAACTGTTTCTCGTGCTCCGTAGTCACCAGGGAGTAGGGAGATGATTAGTGTTTGATGCCTTCAGCACCTAAGGTGATATCAGGGTAAAGCAGCCGGCCCTGTAAACAGGTGCCACATGCAGAGAAAGAACAGCGTGCCCGAGACGAGATCTGAACCAAGGAATGCGATTGCTGTGTAATGTGGGTTGTAACAGAGTAAGGAACATTTGTTTCGGTGAAAGGTAGTCATCTCAATAGTCGCTACATCATACAAACCTTGGCAGCAGTTGTGCTGCAAACCGTCTAGGTGTATGTGTGATAGGTTGTGGAAAATTATGGCTATTTTGCCTTATCTCCAAGCATAGCTTGACTACCACGAGGAGCAGGTAGTCCAACATATTTTAGAGATGCCGCGTCGTTTTACAGAATGTCTTTAGTACGGAGATCGATGATCGAACCCTAGCTTCCCTTGTTGCCATGTCAGCAGTTTTATCGACATTGCAAAGAGGACAGCATGGAACCTCATTTTGTTGATTACCTAGATACCTAAAGTTCAGCGTCTGACACATTGGGCGTTATGCGTCGGAACTACAGCGCGTGTATGTTCGTGAAGCCACAACACCCGTTGTATGACACGTGTGAATGCGTGTTTGTACAGTTTGACCTACTAACGTGTCACGTTTGACGCCAGTGTTTCTACAATATGGCCTACCGCACTTCCGGTGGACTTGCGCCCCGACATTCCTGGCGCAGCTTTACGAGAGGCTGGCGTTGTGTGAATACCTCCGTCAGAGCTCGTGTCTGGTCGTTATATGCTTGTGTCAAGACAAGGTTCCTGCTTCTGTCAGTTATCTTTACTTCTGTGTGCTTCTGTCTTTCCTAACGCCATCACGGTTCTGTACAGAGAGAGTGGAGAAGTTTCTCTATGAAAACTGTAAACTGAAATGCAATGAATATGCAAGAAAAATCGTGGCAAGGAAAAGTTAGGTTTTCCTGGATTGTTGAATGATTTTGTCGATGACTATCCTTGTCTCATCTCGTTGTCAATCACAGCCCCCTAGATATGTAAGTAAGTGAAATGCAGTAAGTTTCAATTTAATGCGGTATACTGATCACTGAAAGATTTGTTTATTTATTTCCTACTCCGCATTCGCAGTGCAAAATATTGGGTTTCCTTAGAAAAATAAAAGATTAAAGTTTCCAAAGTCTTGATCCCCCTCCCCTACTACTCCATCTCTCTTTTCTCTTTCTTCTCGTTCAATCTCTCTTTCTCTGTTTTCTTTGGCTAGTCTGCTTATTTGCTTGAACACCACTGACAAAGTGTTTGGTTTTTTTAACTGCATGTTGTGTACTTCACTCGTGTGCGGTGCATCGAAGAGTAGGGTGGAATGGCAGTGCTGGACGTTGTGGCTTGGACACAGAGTTCAAAGTGAGCGGGTCGACCACCCGTTGTTACTCCGAGTAGCCAGAAAAACTAAAGGGAACTAGAGAGTAGTCTGAGAAAAGGATCGGAAGTCTGGAAATAACCCTGACAAGGGTCACCGTGTTCCTTGCCAACCTTGTTACGTCAGAAGGGAAGAAAAACAAGCAGTACATTCATTTCCATTTTCTCACGAATATCACAAAGACGCATCTGAGAAACATTTTTGTTAATGGAAAAGGGGTTTTGAGAGTCGCTCCATCAGTGCATGGATGTTTTTGAAAGTCGAGTATGCTGGTGCCATTCCTGGTTTTGCTGATGCATTTTAAATGCACAAGTGCGCCTTGATGGTTTCGATCCCGCGTCTAAGGTTTTTCAACTGTGTTATTAATGCCCTCTTTTATTAGCCTAATGAGAAGAATGGGTAAACACTTCCTTTCATCCCAAACCGCTGGAGCCGCTGGCGGGTGTGACGATCCAGTCACGCCTACTCATTCAGAGCCAGAGGTGCGCGCTTTGAGCGACCTCTTTACCTACACTAATCAAGCTCGGAAAGATGTTTTGTGGGGGGGAAGGGGGAAATGGAGGCAGATATTGTGGTAAATCTACAGCTTCTTCGACCTAAAATCCTGTGGATGTACACCACCGCCTCGGTGCCCTAGTTTTTCACTAAGAAAAATACGGGTGGGCGTGAAGATGAGTAAGGGAGAGAACCCATCTGTGCCGCGTCTGCGTATCGGTGGCTTGCTGGCATGTGAGCTGTGTGCATCCCACTCGCCCCTCCTCTCTCGTCCCCTTGTTTTTTTTTCCAGCCTGACATCAAAAGCGTTGCAGGCAGGCGAGTCCAGAGCCAAAGCTAAACACGGGCAAGAGTAATTGAATGTGCCAATATTGCTTCAGTCTACGTGCAGGCAACAAAGCTCTGCTGGTGATTATAAGGCTGTTACTGCCGCTCTCTCACACCAGTCTTGTCACGTGGGTGTGCAGCCGAGTGAGGAAGGTAATAAAACATACAGATAGTATTTATGATGGGTGAGTGTGGGGAACAGTGGTGGAAATGGAATCGGCAAACACTGACCCGGCAGTGGAAAGGTGAAAGGTCGGACAAAGCACTCGCCTACGAAGCGGCAGGTGTAGACTGGCTTGTGTGCTGGAGGTTGGCTTGACGATTGATCATCATCATGGCTGGCGCTCTGTCGCTGTCGTTGATGATCTGCCCAAGTAGACCGTTAATTCTGGAGAGGAACGTTTCGCAAGAAAGCTTATATGTGTGCGCCAGCGCAGGTGTCTTCTTTCAGGGTAACTCTCACATCGCTCACTCCCTGAAGTTCCAGTCTTTTCCTTTTCTCTGTGACGAAACTGATATTGTTGCTCTTGATTATTCTTCACTTCGTAGTAAGAGCTGATGTATCATTGTCTCTGCTGGCCTGTTGTCTACAATCGCGCGCATATGTGTGTGTTTGTGTGTTTTGGCCCATTCTTCATCCCAGTCGATTTAGAATGGTTCAGAAAATCATGATTTGCGCTCAGCATGCCTGGCAGTCATTTTTCTTGTCCTGGGGCCTCGTTTACTAAGCGGAAGACGATGCAAAATAATCTTTTGTTAGTTTCCGGTTACATTTTCTGTGCCTGGGCAGTCTTTTTTATATTTCCTAACTTAGAAGCAACTATATCAATATTGATATCACCCTGATGTGGTCGATACGTTGAGGTTTGTCGAGGTCATCAGAGCTCACTCAAGGGTTTGCTGTAAAAGCACTTTACGGAGGTGAGAAAGTATGGGAAAACGATTTGACGCTTAGCATCGACCAGTTTTTTGTGAGCCTTGGGTTGAAACATCCTGCGATACCTTCTGCAGGAGTCGAAGACTGGATTTCTGACATTCACCAGCGATTGCAGGATATAAATCTCATCGATGACATTGGTGAGTAGCAGTCACCAGTGATACTGGCTGGGAACCCTTACTAGTGTATCGCTATGTCATTGAGGCCATTGTATCTGAGACTGAAAACAAAAACAACCGCAGTCGCGCCTCAGTTTACCCTTATGAGCAATTCAGGTTACAAGCAAAAAATTATCGGAAAATTCGCCGTATTTAAGAAGATGGTTGCTAAGGACATGGCTTCTAAGGGAAGAAGGATACAATTTTCATAGAACTAAAGAGATCATAGGAAAACACAAGCGTACCTCGCCTACCACTCCGAGAATCCACGAGTTTTCATTGTTCTTTGTTAGAAAAATGCGATGTTAATTGATTTTTATTTTGACATTTTTAGGGTGAGGAACGGATTAATTGGATTTCCATTATTTTTAATGGGGAGATTAGTTTCGAGATACGAGTTTTTCACGATACTCGCTACGTCGACTTTTGACGAAGAAGTCGAGGCCAGCAGTGATCCTCGGTGTGGAATCATCGGCAGCAGGTAGCAGGCAGCAGGTAGCAGGAGGACGATGCAGGAAAGGTGGTAGTCGCCATGCGGGGGAATGCCTGGTGCCGTGTCTGTGGTTAATCGACGTCCAACGGCCTGCCTTCACTTTACTGGCGAGCTGCAGCGGTTGTTGGTGAGCCTGTGGGTGCAGGTAACTAAAGCCAGAGATGGCCGAGGTGTTGGACCGAGGTTTCAGGGCGTTGTGCGGTTTGGCGGTTGAAGGGCAGACCAGAGAACGGGAATAGGTCACAGGTCATCGAGTGATCGCCTCACGCAGCTATGAAATACAAACCTGGATTGGAGATTAGAGCTGTGAAAACCATATGTACCTGAAAGTATGGAATGTGAAGTTAGAAACGTGGGCGATAAGAGAGCAAAAGAAATATTTTGTACCTGGGACTTTTCCAACATAAAGAGAGAAACGGAGATTTTTCAGAGATTGTCGCTCTTTTTTTTCAACACCATTCGTTTACAATTTGCTATACAGCAAACTTTTTCCAAAAAAAGTCCCCTTGTTTGCGTTATAGTTTTTGTTGTTGTTACAGTGATACATCATCTTCCTTCTCTCAAACCTCATCGTCTCATTTTCTCCCGAGTTCCTGCTTTCTTCCTTCCGTCTTTTCTCCATTGTTTCTGTTCGTAGACTTTCCTTGGAAATGCAGCTCCACGGAACCTGCCAAGATGCAAACTGACGGAACTTCTTCATACCATATGTCGTGTCTTTCCCTTCGGTTGTGTTTATTTAAAATAAAAAAGTTGATCATTCTTGTCTCTTGTTATCACAGAGTGTTAATCTTGCCGCTGTCCTCCCCCACCCACTCCTCCCTCCTCCACAAACACAAACACTCATAGTCTCACCCAACCTTGTTTTGGCGCACCGTGCGAATACCCTGCTATCAGAACAGAACAAACACCGCTGTGATACCCGAGCCCCACACCGAATACAAAGCTGATCTGTTTTGTGTCCTGCTTGATGATCTCGGCGATGATAGAGGTTATAAAGGGTATCGTCACGGAGTGACGGGCTGGGCTCAGCTCGCAGACACGGTGCTTGAAATAACCAGAAAGATAGTCGCGAGCAACCAAGAGGCCTTTCAGGCTTGTGCAACTGGTGATGAATGCGAGTAGCCAGCAGCCAGGAGCTACCTCGGCGGAAAGAGACGGATTACAGATGTAACGATGCGCAGTTTAAAGTCGCCGTTAGCAGACCTCGGGACTGTTTGCGTCAGATCTCGCGTTTTCTCGCTGCTCGCGAGTGTTTGCACGAGACGGTCCGTGGAACGCAGCGAGAGGGCGCGCGCATTCCTTCGTGTCATGCTGCTTGGTTCTCTCCTCGCCTTCCTCCGCTGGCCACCCCTTTAAGGCAAGCCCCAGAATTGAGACGGAAAGTACTTTTTGCTTTGAAATACGTCAGTATGACGGCGCCAGCACGTCACCCTTCACGGTACTGTTGTATGCACGATGATGAAGGTTTGGAAGGGGGAGAGGTGGGAGGTCAGGCCAGGATGCTGTGGAAAAGCTCTTTCCTGCTCCCTTTCTCTTCCCCTCCTCAAGGTTACCCTCGTATCTCCGAGACCTGGAAACGTCTGCTTTAGACAAGATTTGTGTGACATGCAGTTGCGTGGCGTCACTTGCCGTCAAGTGTGAAGCGCACTTCGCGGTTGCAGTGCGTGGGGTGCTGCATCAGGGTTTCTTTTTTCCTTTTTTGTGCTTTCCTGTCGATACATTTACGGTCCCGACACCTGGAAGCAGCGGCGGTGATGGATTTTTCGTCTTGTTTTGTTTTGTTCCTTAACATAGAGATGAGGCGATTACAGGAGAGTGCGGCTAACCATTCTGGCATTCTGTGCGCGGTTACACCTGATGGCATTGCGTGGTTTGAGTTTTTCTTCTTCTTCCTTTTCTTCTTCCTCGTCTTTTTCCTCTACTTCTTCTTCTTCTTTTTCTTCTTTTTTCTTCTTCCTCATCGGTTGTTAATGTCACAAAGGCTGCATTCCTTGCTGCTCATCTGGTGGACTCATAAACTAAGCGATTTTTTCTGCTGTAGATAACGCAAAACGGGTTTTTAAAGGTACGTTTAGTATCAGTCGCATGCATGCACATAGCGCACCATAACGACTTTTTGTGAAGGTGAAGATCTGGGCATGCAGCCTCTGAAAAGTACAGAAAGTGTGTGGACATCCGAAGGACAAACAGTGCGGGAAGATCAGTGCCCTTGTTGCTCAGTTCATCGATAACTTGAACACTCCAAAGTGCCGCCGTCTTCGTGGAAGCATTTGAGCGAAGAATAAGATTGTAATTTTCCACATTTTCGCAAGCCTCCATGGGTGGACACCAAGACTCCCTTTTCCCTCTCCTTCATCCCAACCGTCCACATGAGGTAAGAATGAAATTGAAGAGGAACAGATTTACCTCAAAGGAAACTCAGGGACCAGTGGCATAAAAATATAGCGTGTTCCGTCCCTCTGTGTGTTTATTTAATTTTCTGTTTATGTCTTACTGTGCGTCATTCGTCTGAGAATGTTTTGTGTGTGATGCTTGTACAGATGTTTAGTTTCCTCCATCAGCCCCCTTTTCGGGTCCAGTCCCTCAGCTGGCCATTGCACTGGCGCGTTCTTGGAGCTGTTTGACGGGGCGAAATCAAAACGAAGACATTTTTCTGGTGTATCTTCTTTTTTTAACTGCGAGGCCGTGCACCAGGTGTCCCGCCTCCACTCCATTAAACCTGACATCTGCATGTGCAGCTGCTCCATGCTTCACTGGCTTTCTCCAGGTGTCTGATTAATGGCGAGGAATGCGAACACGTGAAGACAGCTGTAAGACAAACAGAACATCATCACTCAGCAATAGGGACTCGTGACGGTGGTTACATCACAGCTGTGTTGAAGACGAGTGGAACATGGGGCCAGAAGATCCTGGAGGGCAGATGAACACCATCAGGTTGTGACAGAATCGAGAGGCATCTTCAACGACTTACCTCCTCGTTTTGAGCTGCTGACAGGGACGGTCATGGTACTAGCATTCTGCACAGGGTAGGAGGGGTAGCGAAGGGGACATACCTACCATACATATTTTCTCTTGGCGCCAGATGCGTTTGCTGGTTCCTCCGGCAGGGCACTGGGTAACTGGCAAGGGGAAGAAAGAGACAACATGGTCATGCATCGCTAGATGCCAATAGGATGAGCGGCGCGGAGGCAAGCGGGCCGCAGGTGAGACGCGCTTTATCTTTTGATGGCAAGCGGGTGCGGACAGGCTGCGGGCCTCTTTCCGCTCCATCTGACGCCGTTTATTTTTGCTGGGAACAGCGCTGCCGGCTCCGCACTTCTTGTCGCAGGGCGTGCAGTTTGTGTGCAGCGACTGTGACCCGACACGATCGACATGCTGACATTTCTCGTAACCTCCTCCAGCAGTACCGAACATCGGTGGTGATCACTTGGGGTAGGGGAGATTTTTCGACCCAGCAGCAAACGCAAAGAAGCCGGCTCTTTAAGCAGACACCACACACACACACAAAGAAAAGTAAAAAAAAAAAAAAGCGTGTCCGAGACGAGATCTGAACCCTGAGCACCCGATTCTCACGTTATTTGGTGATAAGCGCTTAACCTTTGTGTCACAGAACCTTGCTTCCAAGCGTCTTATTATTTAGGAATAGTAGTTCATGATGTCGCCATGTTTCCCGCTGATTACCTGCCTGCTTTTCGAGGCATCGCCCAGTCTTTAAGCCGCAATCGCACCGAATGACAGTCTGTGACATCACTAGCCGCGGAAGCAAGCAGCAAGCTGGTGAGCGGAAGGTCAGGCGCGGGTGGTTTCGGTAACATTTTTGGTCGGCGATGGCCGCTGGGTGCTGGGCTATCTGGGTAGAAGGTCTCCAGGCGGGTTTTCCCTTCTTCTGCGGCCAGCGCACGCGTCTTGTTCCAGAGCCGTGCGTGCGGGAAGTCTTGTTTATGGTTCCCTGCAACGGCTGCCCGAGTCTGCTGGGAAGGCAGAAATCTTGGTGGCCTTTCGATTGAGAAGTCCGGTGAAAGGTCGGCCTGAAATTGCCTGCGAATAGACGATGTGGGCCTGGATTTTGTCTTTGATAAAAAGCTGGGTGTTCGCGGCGAAAGTTGCTACTTTCATTCATCTTGCCTCCCTGGCCTGCTGCCACACGTTCTCCCCCCTGGCGAAGGACAATAACCCTGTGTCCTGCCGTTGTGTGCAGCCTCCCTTCCTCCTTCCCCCTACCCCTGCCTTGTTGCATGCATCACGTATCAGGAGATGCAGTGGCGGCTAAGAGACTCCGTTAAGACGGTTTTAATGCTGCTATTTAGGGATCTTATGCGTTTTGTTGGTAGGAATTCTTCTCGTCCTCCCACCCTTCCACCTCCACATTTGCTTTTATTGCTTTTTCATCGGCGCCTGTGCTCGCAGGGCATTTAAAAACAAGTTTTCTGTGTGTGCAAGAGTGTTAAGTACAAAACAGATTATACAGTCTTCTTGCACAACTGAACAGCTGTTTTGCTGTCGTTGTGCACTCATCCCCACCCCCTCTACACCTCTGAGTATACGGAGGTGGGAGAGTGGAGGTTGAAGTTGAGCCCACTGTGATGGATAGATTTGCACTTACTTTTGGAGAAGGAAACATACAGGGTTTGTATTTTTTTTTTAGTCCATCCCATCTTCCACCCATCCACATACCTTCGCCACATCCCCACCACACATACACACTCCCACCCCAGTTCCACATTCCCTGCTCTCTTCTCTTCCCACTTCCTCTTCCTTACGTGTGTGCGTGTGTTTTGGAAAGAGGGGGTGAGAAATGTTTGTTTTATCTTTCCTCCTTCGAAATCCGTTGCTTTTATTTCAGTTCTTAAACGCAATGTCCCTTAATTCACTTATTTTTGTGAGTATTGTGGCTTGCAATTAATTTCCTAATGGATACACCAGTGATGCACATACATAATAATGGCTCACCGTGACTGTACCAATGCCGCACATACATAATGGCTGCATGTGAATGACACGAGTGTCGCCCGCTAAAGGGCCATTATCATCGCCATTTAACTTATTTGGTTTCACTTTATATATAGTAACCACACACGAATACATTAAGGACCATGTAGAACCAAATTGGGAATGGGTAACATTCAGCAGTGCTTCACGATGACGAGCGCTCACTGAGAACAGATATACCGGAATGTAGAGTTCGTGACCGTGTTGCTTTGCCCAGGAACCCCCCCGGCTTTTATTGTAAAGCAACCGCCTGAAAGATGTGAAGATCGCAGTCCTTAATGTCTGAAGTAAAGAAGGCGACTGCAGTCTACACGCCAGAAGAACCGGGTAGGAAAGAAAATTAGGGACTTGATGTGGTAAGGTATTGCAGTTTTTGAGGTTTATTAAGAGCAGGTGAGGCGCACCCGGTCTCTCGCACTCTTGTGAGCGAGACCTGGGGGCACATTTGCTATGGAGAAAGGGGAAGAAACCAGTTTATGCTGAGGTCGGGTGTGTTATAGATTTGTCTTCATCCTTAATTCACTTACTCACGCAAGGGGTGCTGGAGCCAAAGAACGAATTTGAACGGAGGGTGAACCGAGGTCTTCACGTTGCTCCTTGCACGTCACTAGGAGGATGTCAATCAACAGACTGAAAGTAGATTGTCGCACACAGCATCAAAGCCACGTGCAGTGTGCATTCGGTCTCGGGCCTCCCGGGAATTTCCATGGGCGGCGTACAAAAAAAGCAGTTTTAGTTTATTGATACAGAAACCACGGCACGGAAAGTAAATACCTCCCCACATTCTTTCTCTCTTCCTCCCTCCACGTTCTTCTTTCTGCTCTCTCCCTTCTCCATCCTAATAGTCTTGCAAGCCACTGGAAAAGTTTTCAACCGGGTAGGATGAGCACTGACAAGCAGGTAGTAGCTAAGCAGGTAGCTCACGGACTGACGAAACAACGCTGGTGAAGGCTATTCACTGCTATCACATGTTGACCCTGCTGCCCAGCAGGAACTCGTGCGCCCCACACGTGCACCGCCGGTGTGGAGAATCCCCTGCGCCCTCGAACTGTGAGAAGACAAGCTGCTTCTCGTGTAAAGCTGGAGATCGTCACACCGGTAATCAGATGAAGTCCCCACCCCCGAAAGTTTCAGGTCTTGGTGCAACAAGTGCCCCACACCCCGAGTCATTTCCATGGACAGGTGCGTTTCGTTTTTCTCACCTGTGCGCATGACCCTTGCTGCATTGCTAGCATTTTCAGACACCAGTGCTGGCCGCGTCGGGGGTCGGGTGTGGTACTCGCCAGGCTACGGAGCTTGAGGGAGGATCATAGACGAGGGTCTACATGTGACACTTAGCGTGCTGCTCGTATCCAAAAGTTTGCTTGCTGCGCTTGTCTCTTGGTTATAACGTCAAAGAACAACAATAATAACAACAAAATTGAGTTGAATGAGCGAGCAAGCTTCAAGATTCTCTCTTGTGTGACCCATTACCTAATTTACAAGGCACACAGACAAGCTTGTGCTTGTAGAGATATAAGGGGTCTCATGTCCTAAGTGAAGTATACTGTAAGTGGTTTACCGTGTCAAGGATTGAACACGTGGAACGTAGAGCCCTATTCTCACTTCCTGGTACATAAAAAAAAAATTATTTCGGGTACCATGTGCTTTGGGATGGGGCACTTTGCTTTTTCTACCGCGCCCTGTCTCTGGCCGCAGTGCATGGCGTGGAAGTGCGGAATGGTGGAGATGCCGCGACGGCAGGAGCAAAAGTGAACTTTGCCATCGCAACCCCCTGATGACCTTACTTCTCTTTCATCCTACAGGCTTTGCTTCTGTCTTTGGTACATCGACCCCGTGACCAGCGAGACCATCGTGGCTTGTGATCTCTGCAGCCCCGCCACCATACCATCCCTCCTCCCCGGAGACCGTCTGGTTAGCCTTGTAAGCACTCGGTGCCTACTGTCGCTCCTTTGTGGCAGAGTTAAATCAAAGGGCACGCCGAGGCAACAGCGCGAGGATGCAGCTCCAGAGGGACCCAGGGGCTGAAGAAACCCACTAACCCCTTATTCCTTAATATCGAATGCCTGGAATACAATGTCTGGAAACGATCTGCTGGCATGAGTGTGTGTGGAAGGTTGAGAGAAGCGCAGTTAGTGCGAGCTCCTCCATCCGCGGCGTCTCCTGACCGGGGCAGGCCAGCGCCAGACGTAACGCGATTCCCTGTGGATGCTTCTCACCGAGGGGTCGCCGAGGTTTGGCTGAATTTCTCCTCCTGCGATAACGACTCGGGTGCATTTTGTTTTAGTTACACCTGAGACAGGATTGGATGTCGCATGCCTTGCTGCCTTGGCTTGGTTACGCTGCACGCTGTGTGTTGTTATACGCTCTGGCATAACACAGGTGTATCAGGGTCGAGCTGGAATGGGGGCAGGGCACTCTCAAAAAAATGAGGGAGCTGTATTGGGGAAAAGAGGGTGGGCTGGCAAGAGTTCGTGGGCCTTGTTGGGAAAAGGTACCGTCGTGTGAGATGGCAAACATGACCACTGACTCCTTCTGAGAATAGTGAAAGCGGAACCAAGAATCGGGGTCGCCTCACAGCATCCCTCAGCAATTGATACATACAACTACGGTCTGGCTATTTGGTTTGTCGGGAGCTAGGGAAATTTTTTTCTTGTTCTTCTGCCTGTCTCAAACCCTCAGCATTTAGCACCGTAAGTGTCGGATTATTTGTCGACACACCCACACACACACAGTCTGGGTTCCGCAAGAAGAGTATGTTGGCACTCACGCGCCGCCATTGCTTGTTACGACACTAATTAGCGGTTATTCCCTTGGTGCTCGCCTGCCAGTCAGGGTGTTTGCCTGACACATCAGGACTCCTTTCGACTTGTTTACACCGCCAAGAGCTTGATTCTTGCCAGATGCTTATGTCGCTTGTAGTTTAAGGTTGTTGTGAATTGTGGGTAAGAACCGACACATCGTGCCGTGTGATAACAAGCGGGTTTATGCTGTTCCACCCTTGGCGGCGCTCCGGCTCATAACTCTACCCGCTTAACACTCACTTCCCACAGTCGCTGTCGTCGTTCTCCCCCGCTCCCTTACCCCACCCAGCTTTAACAATTCTAAAATGGTCATTACAGAAGCTGTTTTATGAGGAAAGGAGGAGGAATGAGCTTTATTTGCACCCCAACAAAAACTGTCAGATAAATTTTACGAAATGTATTAGCCGCAGTAGAGAGTGCCGTCATAAGATATTTTAAGGGTAGAGCACCGCGTGCTCCTGCCAGGTTCGCGTTCAGGTTCGTATCCAGTGGAAAGAGCTCGGGAACAAATCTTCACTCGTCTCCTCGTCGGACCGTTAGATGTCAGGGGATAGTTCCGTCATCATCTAGTCAGCTTCTTTTTTTTTCCCCACCTCAGTACTGTTTCTTTTGGTGGGTGGAAGGTGGAATAAAAAGAGAGCGATTCCTATCTCCGTGCAGAAGAGTCGCCTCGTGTAAAGCGCCAAAGAAAGTTGGCGCGGCAAAGCAAGTGATGTCGGATACGGTTCCACAAAAACTGGTTATCCGCGGGCTACAGGACTGCAGATCTGCATGCTGTGCAGTTCCCCGAGCTGCCTTTCCGCTATCTCCACACACGGCTTGACTGACTGCACGGCCAGGACCTTCAGTTGCTGTAGGCGGTGACCTGCACCCTGCACCGGGGTGGTGCATATGCGCGAGGATGGGGCAACAGTAGTCCGGGGTTTAGAAACACCTTCTTCCCCTTTCCTCCTGCCTCCAATGCCACTGTTTAAGTTGATGTGCCGGACATTTTCATTCTCGCTTCATATTTTTTGCTGTGAGATCTCATAAAAGATGTATCGGACGCGCTCACCTCGTGCACAACAAAGAGAATCCGTGTCTGATCAAGCGGTCCTTCAACACCCCGCGTCGGTAACCGTCTCCAAGGTGAAGCGTGCAGTCTGCAGGTGTCGGCCTACATCCTGGTCTTTAGGCTTGCACGTGGCGTGGGTGTCCGTGATCTGTGTCAGGGAGGTAGCAGCGAAGTATCAAACCTCCTGGTGCTAATCTTAATCCCGGCAACACTCTCTCTCTCTTTTCCTCGCTTTTCTGTCCCTTTCCCTTCTCTACCGCTTCGTGGGCGGCCGGGTGCCCAGAGATGTGTCCTGTTAGTGATGTGTTGTAGATGAGATGGAGTGATAAAAGTGAAGAGAGATGTGAAGAGAAAGCAGCTTTGTTGACAGTAAGAGAAGCGGTGCGCGAGTGGTCTGGTATTAAGAAAGTTTAAAATACTGCTGTCCGCTGTCCGAGACTGTGTTTACATAAAGTCTCTCGTTTTTGTGTTGATTGTGTAAACTCGGGAAAAAATGTCTCGTCTCCTCTTTGTGTAAACTCTCATTTACTTGCAGTGTCCCGTACCGTCTTTGTGTAAACTCATCTCTGTGATATCTCGGTGATAGCTGCGCGTGAGTGGTCTCGAGACCTCGCGCGAGACTATGACGCGACCACGCGTATCTGCGTTTCTCTGGATTTTTTCAGGACCGCAGTCAGGCACGTGGGGAAATACATCGATGTTTTGTGTTGGGTCCAGTCTTACACCGTGTTATCTGTAGTCGTGGCCCGCTTGTCGGCTACCGATGTCGCCATAATTGGAAAACAAAGCTCGAAGCTTTGGCAGAGATATGGCAAAGCTTGGCACGATTTTTCCCAACCTGTTTCGTGTACACTGATGCAAGTTAAGGAAGCTTATTTGATTGCTGATGGTCTTTACAGCATGTTGCCCTCGTTATATGCATGTACTGTTAAATATCAATGTATTATCAGCTATCTGTATAATAATATCGATAGATTATGACCAAAAGGTCACTTCCTGGTAAGGTCAAAACTAGGCTGCCATTATGTATACGATAACTGAGGGCAACTTGAGGTGGCCGAAATGATTGTCTGGCTTTGTGTTTGGATGGAGACCAAGAAACTACCCATTATGGTGGACAGTTGTCTGGCGAAGGAAGAGACGAGCCGTAGAGATGTAGCAGGTTATGCGCGCACATGGCGAGGCAGAGGGTGGCTCACCCAGCCCTCAGTGCTGCTCTGGTTTGTGTACCTGTCGGTGACAGCACGGCGTGTTTACTTGTGTTAGAAAAACACCTCGTTCAGCGGCTGACCCCAGCGGCTGACCCCAGGTTACGACGGCGATTACACTGCGTCAGGAAACGTAGGTCTTGGCGCAGCTTTATCAGCTTTTCCGGGTTTGTGCGGACATCGTCTGGGAACTGGAGAGGGCGGTGAGAGACTGGTAGTGTCGACACCCTGACTGGTCTGAGGTAGGAGGTTCACCTGCTACCTGAGGGTGGCCAAGGTGACGGAACATCCACCATTCTCACCAGCAGCTTAGTACCAGGTTGTCGCTGTGCATTTTTTAAAATTATTGCCGGCAGACGGCCTACCTACATGTCCAGATAAGATTGTCCATGGCAAACTACACTTTCAAACTAAGTTTTAGTTAAGGCTGTCTGTATGATTGCATGTTACCTACCCACAACCCATACACCTCATTCCAATTATTTATTATTTGCTATTATTTGGACTTATCCTTGTCTCTTTTGTCACTATCCATGCCGCATAGTTTCGTTTAGTGTTTGTCTTTAGCTTCTTCTACATGTTATGTGCGTCTGGAATGTTATACCCATAACTGCTAGTTACAATACTGACAGTTGTACATTGACTAGTTGGGCGACACAAGGTAGCACGCCGAGCTCACCTGTGCTTTCTGTTTGGATGTGTTGCAGAAAGAAGACGGACGACAACCAGTGGTGGGAGCTGTTCGACCCCAACACCTCGCGCTTCTACTACTACAACGCCACCAGCCAGAAGACAGTCTGGCATCGTCCCCACAACTGTGATATCATCCCCCTCGCTAAACTACAGGTAAGTCTACTATTTCCTCGGGAACGGCACTTTTGTGCAAGTCTCTAGGTCCCGACAGAAGATGATTTTGGCTTCCACTTGTTCTCACATCGTTATGACACGGGACAGAATCTTTTACCGACATCCGAGCCACATCCTCAAGCAGAACGTTTTTCCCTCTACTAGTTACTATATTTTGAAATGATCCTTGTTTGCGGCGGCGAGTGTAGTCGATAAAGATGTAGTCGAGGAAATCGGGATTTTATTTTTTTTTTTCATTGTATCCGGTATTATTGTTGCTGAGTAAGTGCAACTGAGTGCATTGGGGTCTTTGAAGGAAACTTGTTTTTTGTTTTTGTTTTGTTTTTTGTCGCTTGAAGTGAGCCTTTGTTGTCCGGGTTGTGCGCGTGCACTACATCTACCTGTTTAGTCTTTCCTCTGATAGCGGTCGTGGGGCAGTTGAGGTAAAAGTCGAGGAAAGCGAGGCACTGATGATGTCATGTGTTTGTGGTGTCGGCATGACTAAATGTCATGACTTGTGCCATAGGCTGGTAAACGTATCAGTTCACACACGGTGTATGAACTGACTGAGTACCTGCACCTGCTGTCCATTGCGTTTGTGGGAACCGGCTGAATACCTGTGATACACTGCATCCCGCTGCCCTGTGTCAGAAGCACCGAGGGATGAGTTTTTTTTCCAGTTGAGGCTTCAAGCATTCTTTGAATTTATTTACTCCGCTTATTCGCCCATGAGAAAAAAATAAAGCACATAAATATATTGAAATATAAGCGCGCTGAATATACACATGTCCTTAAAGTCAACATGAAGACAAGTTTCTCATTACATCCGTCGAGCGGAGACGTCGATTTATAAATAGTTTGCCTTTGTGTCCTGTCGTGTGGGTCTGGAACACAGGTGCAGTATATTGAGATGTATTCTCACTGTATTAAAGACCTCCCCGCCTGCAGATTTTTTAAAATGCACAGGTTTGGTTCATAGTTTACAGGATAGTTGTTCGCCATTTCCACATTACAAGTAAATCACTTCCTTCCGCTCACAAGATAAAAGCCTTCAGGCGTTGACGTTAGACTTTTTGGCAGTTGAGGATGCTTACGTCGATGTTAAGGGAAAGTAAGACGGTTGGTTGTCCCGTGTTTAAATTGAGCGACGAGGCATAAGTCCCATGCGCATATGTCGTCGTCAGTGATCGTTTCCGGTGCTTAATCTACGGTGCCAGCCTCTCCAAGAACCTGAGTCTTTGCAGCTGAAGATATTTCGAACAAAGAACTTTATTTACAATTTGAACAACAGTATCATACACGCTGGTTAATCAGCCACACTCTGGATAAACACAATCAGAGACACGCTGAGACTAGCAGCGACAACTGCTACTTCAACAGCGACAGGCGCTTCACTACACTGATCACATCGACTCTCGCTGACTACAGGCGACACACACCTGATACAATAATTAAAACTATCGGCGACACGCCCACAATAGCTTCCGCAACTGTTTACCGTTCACGCCACACGACTCTTACTGCGACTTCTCCTCATGCTCTCTCACTCAGGGCTTATATGAACTGTCCGAAGGTTATCTACTAACATCCAGCATCTTCTCGTTACACATGCGCTCTCTTGCACCCAACATTCCAGGACGTCAGTGGGTGTTCAGAATATGTGCTGGTTATCTTGCCATCTGCCAGTAATGTCGATGGTAAGAGTGTGCACACACTTGTCGCCTGACCGCATACGACAGCTGTAGGTCACCCTACTTGCCGCTTGTCGTCGTTTAAAGATGTCCTCTTGCGCATGCGTCCCCGCACGGGCGCGCCACCGCCACGCCGCCTTCCGGAAGCGACTTCCTAGGCGTTGATGTTACTGTGCCCGTGGTTCACTCAGCACGTGGAGGTAGTCAAACGGATGCAGTGTGAACACCTCAAGTTGTGTCGTGCTTGTAGTGATGGCGCAACGCCTTCCTTGACATTCTTCTATGTGAGTATGGTCTATTTATAGCTTGTGCCCTCGTGATGGTTCTTCCGGTTTAGTGGCGACTCCTGCTATCATTGTTTTTTCTCGGCGAGGAACAGTTAGGGGAAACTACCTGCAACCTCACCTTGTCATCGTAACATGAAATCGGATTAGCTCTATATCAGACTGCCTGAGGGAAAGTAAACAAACATATATATAAATATAACTCCATGGTCACGTTATTATTTATTTATGAGTATTGATGCGCGACCATGCATGAACTTACTGTGAGGGTCTAGTACTGCCACAAATTACCTGTAATCATTGATAAAGGATATAGACATGACTAATGACCGTATCTGCTTCGTGGCCCTCTGTCATGATCAGTGGCCTCTGCAGGCCAGCTCACCCCTGGCAGCAAGAATATGGTGACTGGCATACCTGTACGATGTACTGCGTATACCGATCTCGGAAATCCACGTAGTGACATAGTCTCAATACTGTTAACTTGCTCGATTTATGAAACAGACCTGTTTACTGTGCTAACTGTATTCGTTATGGAGATTACGGTTAGGGCTTAAAAATATTTTCCCGATTTTTTTACAACCGAGGCTTTGGTTGTTTTTTTGTTTTTTTCCTCTCTCCTTGATTGCATTCTGATATCTTTTTGTTTTCCTCAACACCAGTCGATTTGACGGAAGCAGATTGTCAACAGAAGGAAATTTTGTAATATTTTCTTTGATTGGCTGTTGGCCAGTCAAATTCTACACGGTAGTTTATCGAAAGCACAGATCACATGGTGGTATCTAAGATGTCGGTAAATATTTTAAAAAGAAAGCCAGAAGCAAAAGAACTTTGTCGGTGTCTTGAAAGATTCAGCATAGCAGCGTATTCTGTACAGTTTTGTCCTTATTACTGATGGCTTACTCTGTACAGACTAACCCTTAGCACTGGCAGCAGCAGCTCATCAATTTTTCACCAAAAGGATGCCACAAACCCTGGTAAACTGTTTACAGCTTATTATGCCCACAATCAAAGCTGTCTTTTCGAATTTCCAAGACTGCCAATTGTAGGAGAAATAAAACAACAGCAGGAAGGAAATCCGCTACAGCGGCAGTTTAATCGAAAGTACAGATATAAAATAAAGAATTCCGTTTGGGGAAACACACCGAAACAAGGTGATTCCCCCGGGATTACAGCATTTTCTCTCCGGAAAGTCAGCTTTCTGACAAATGTGTTGACTGTACTAGTCTTCTCTTGTCGTGGCCCCCTGTTTCCAGTTCTGTCCTGTCCTTTTCATCGTGTCCATACTTTCCTGTCATATCCTGAAGTATTACTGGATGTATTATGCGGTCTTAATAAAATCTTATAATCTGAAAGCGTCCTTCCACCAACCGCTCAGGTTTGGGTCTCCGGGCTGTGGTCATGAGATCGTCATGGACCTTGTATTCTTTATTCAGTGTCGCATTCATTTACAGCTGTAGCCTTAACACGAGTAGCACCGAGGGTTCGTATTCAGTATCTTTGGTACCTGCTGTTCGATTTTGGAATCGAAAACTCTTGCGGATTACAAAAAAAATGTAGCTGGAAAGAAGGAATTTCAAGTTTTTTTTCGTCGGTCGAATCAAACCTGTATTCCACCCGGGAAGTCTGTTTCTTGGAATATTAGAGTTGACGGCTTGGCTGTTTGGCGGCTGTACGAATGTTTTGTCAGTCAATAGCCAGCTTGAATGATGAGAGCAGTGGAGAATGTTGAATTATTTAATGTGGCACACCGTGGATCACTTTCTGTCAGGCCCACGAGCAGCTCACAGTCTTGTCCGGGTGCTCGGTGATGTCACCTGCGCCTATGCCGGTCGTCAGCGCTTCTGAGCTCAGTTCATGCAACCTGGACAGCCTTCCGTGGACAGATGGAGCATGAATGAGGTCAGAACCAGGAGGGACAGTCGATTCCCCCTCTCATTCTTTTTTTCTCTCTCTGATTTCTTTGTTTGGTTGGGGTATTTTTTAGGGTATTTTGTTTGGGGGTGGGTTGAAGTAACTGCAGCAAGTTGAAATCAGTTTCATGTATCCAATCATGATGCATGTCCTAGCTGGTAGAGACATCCGTAGACCCTGTAGTTTGTCTTGAGATAATAACCCCACCCTGTCTTCATGTATATGTACACCCTTGTAATTTCTGAGAAGAATGACAGCAGCCTGAACACAAACCATCAGCGGGTTGCAGGGTGTCTTCTCGACTAGGTCACGTCCTGCTTGAAGCTAGAAATGGATTCGATATCCGGTCTCACACTCTGTGTGTGTGTCATGATATGACATCTTTAATGCCACTGACTCATTGGGGAGATACAAGCATATTGACAATACACAACAGCATGTTCAACAGCAATCTTTAAGCAAATTTACATTTTTATATAATTTGAACCTAACTGTTTTCATCAGGCATATTCTCTTTCCAAATGGGCATGCTTCCATCTATCTATACATACACTGTGTGTGTGAGAGAGAGACTGCACCCTATCCCAGTCCCTTTGCACTCCACACCGGTTTACCCGTCTGTAGATTATCCGCCAGATCACCCTCCTCTGACACGGAAGGCTGTGGTAGATGTTGCACCCTGCTGTGTTTGTCTTCTGTAGCGTATGTTGAGGTCTGTAGGGAGAGAGAGAGTGAGAAAGATAAAAGCCAAGGGAGAGCGCCGGAGTCAGACACACCCAGTTCTATTTCTGACTTTTAATGGACAAAGGATGAAGGGAAGATTGTTATTTACTCAACACTTCCGTGTGCTGCTCTTCCTTGGAAATAGGACTTTTTGACCCGATTGAAAAATACTCTACTGTTATTATCAAACTTCCGTCCTCCTCCACCCAGCTACCTCAATCTCTCTTTCTCTCACACACACACACACGCGAATACTATTATGTAGACTTGGGGCTGTTGCGTGTTGTTTTATTGTTTACTGACTGCTCTTTCGTTCTGGATCATATCAGTCGGGGATATTTTGTAATTGTTTTCGTGTTAATGATAATAATGGCGGTCAGGGAAGCTTATCGTTAGGACACACACAACGGCGCAACCCTTTACAAGTCATTTCCTCCCGCCTTGTCGCAATCCTCCAGATGTTGGTCCAGTCACATGTAGCTTTAGGTTCTGTCCATGTTTCATTGAATAGATAGGGTGACGAGGCAGTGGAGGCGGAAACACTACTTCCTTCTGTCAAGGCTGTGCATAGGTTGATTTTTAATTATTTGAATTTTACAAAGTTTGATCTTACATTAACAAGAAAGTTCATCTGTCGTTCAGCTTGGTCCTTCACCTTTTGTTGTTAATTCGATAGTTTAATGAGGGACCTCGACGTGATCTCTGACAATGGTGATTTATCTGTCAGTAGACCCTCCAGGCTTTGCACACACACATAAAATTCTTTTGTTGATAAAATGTGGACAGAGTGTGATCAACTTTTGGATCACTTCTAAAACAGCATCTAGAGAGGTACACCGGGCCAAGACGGCAACTATTAACATGAAGTCCCCACTGACATGATGCCACGCGGTGTTGGGTTACCCATGTCATTGCCATCCCATGCACAGATCGCAGATGAATTGGCCATTCTGACACATCATGCGGTCACTGACGATATTTTCCTCCACCCACCCAGTGTTGAATGCCTCTTTTTTTCTTTCGAAATATGGTTTATTTGGTGGCGTTGCCAGTTTTGACAAGTTGTTGATACTTCTCAGCATTTTGCGCGCGTGTGTGGGGCCAGAACCGGGGGGGGGATCGCTGCTGAACACAAGTCATCCATTGTCCAGTGTTGTGCGTTCTTCAAACTATCGTCAGTCTAACGCTTGTAAATAAATAATCAGTTGCTATTTCTGTCCACCTTGCATTTGAAAGTCGAGAAAATCTTGTTCAAAACTGTTTACTTTTAGCTGCTGCTGATTAAGAACGACCTCAGTCAGCCAGCACGTGACATCAGCTACAGAAATAGCGGGAACGTTCTCGAAGCGGCTTGAGGAAAGCACGAGCAGCAGTCAAACGCTTTGAGTAAACTCAACTCAAAAGGAAATGGACACTGTTGGTCGGTGAATTCAAAGTTTGAAAAATCTTTCTGACGTATTCTGTGTGTGTTTGTATCATATTAACAAAGTTTGACAAAAGCTGTAAACTCTTCCGAAAGTAATCTGTGCGTGAATTTTCTTATTAACCAAGCTATTAGTAATACTGTGTGCTAGCTTAATCCATCAAAATTCAAAGCAAGAAAATATCCCCAAAGAAAAATTCCACGCTGTATTGGTGTTAGTGAACCAGTTTCACAATGCTTCATCCGGGGCTTGTTGCACAACATGATTCTAAAGTTGTTCTTAAGATGAACGTTTAGAAACGTTTTTAGAAAATCGTTCCTATGCCATCCAGATACGTTGAACGAATGCAAATGAAAAATTGTGCTGACGGGATGACAGTATGGTTTAAACAGTTTTATTTAAAATGGTTTTAGTTAAAAGCAGTTCTAAAATTGTGTTGAGCGTTTTAAATGAGAAAGGTCTTGTGCAACCTGCTCCAGAGGCCGGAGCAGCGCTTCCACGTGGAGCGACGGGGCATTGCAGGGGCAAGCACTCTGCTAGCTTCCGACCCGGACATAGTTGTCAGTCGGCATGGTGGAGTCTCTCTTCAGACAATTGGGTGCGGATGTTACTCCTAGACCTCGATGGTTTTCTTCCGGCAAAATGTGTGTCATCTTGTCCTCTCCTTTTCCTAATAACCTGCGACTTGCACAAACAAATAAGCCCTGTCTTTCTTCTCTCTTTCATCTTTTCTCTTGTCTGGAGTAGCTCAGGACAGGAGGAGAAGGAGGATCTAGTGTGTGCTCTGCATCTCAGACTCGCAGATGTACAGATAGATAAGTACTATGAATAATATTAAGGTTATTTGCCGTGTTAAGAGGTACAGATAGATACTCTGAATACCATGAGGCCATCGGTCCTTGTCATGAGTGTGGCGTCACATTGGCGTTGAGCAGTACTAATATCTGGGAATAAAATTATCACAACTGATTATACGGTATATATATATATGTGTGTGTGGAAGATGAAGGATCTGCCTGATCAATCTGTGGTTTTACACATCCGAATTTACTAGGTATCTTACAAAAAACATGCTAGATATCATACACAGTAGGCACACAACAACAAGAGACTACTATTCCACAAGCTTTTATTTCTCCGTTCTAGAGGTAGTTGGCAAGGCGACGTGCACTGGTATTAGTCACACGAACAGCAGAAGTTTAAGCTGTGCTTTTCTCAGAGAGAGGGATGAAGCCGTTTCCTTGCCCTCAGTGCTGGTGGCGCCGTCGTGGCTAGTCACTGGTGTCACCTCGGTGAAATGGGGGTCGAGGCTAGAGACAGCGGCCATGCTAGCCCTTCCCCAGTGTAGGGTTCTGGCACCAGGAAGGGTCCTGAAGTGATGCTTGCCTCAGTGCAGCGTGGCCTTGTTTATATATATATCGTACCTCGAGGACATATGTTGCTGCACGGCGCACACTTTAAACTCACGTGCACGCCAGCATCACACAGTGTGGCTCGTGAGTCGGTCGCATGTTGAGCGGTCCCTTGTGAGTCAGCCGGATGACAGGGTCTGTCTCACTGCAGGGACACGTCACTACAACGCCAGGTTTATGTAGCTGCTGGGGGACAACACAGGGGCGTTGTAGTGCTTGCTGCACTTAGGGAACGTTTCCTATGGAGGACGAGAAACTAGTGAATGGAGTGGCGTTTCCCACGACAAGCAGCGAGCACCGGCCATTCATTGAGCCGTGCGACACTCGCGCTTCACTCCCCTTGAGGCTACTCATTTCAGCAACAGGGGTGACAACTCGCTCACTTCCGAGACCTGCTCCGTCAAGTTGGGCTAAAGACCTTTTCAAAATAAGCCATACTTTTATTTAGTTTGGGTGACTTTCCAGTTGGAAATAGGTAATACATGATTACATTTACATTTATTATTATTGCATCTCTTTTTCGTTTTCCTTTTTTTAAACGGAGAAAGGAGGATAGTAGAGATGGGGAATAATAGTTACGCGGAGACTTTAGTTTCAATATGAAACAGTCCCAGACCTCTTACCTGCAGCCTCGTTGTTTGTCGAGACAATAAAAGTGAAGTTTGATGTCATTCTGAAAGGCAGTTGGTTTCCTCGAATGCCGTATTCTCACAGCAGGTCGGCAGCTAAGTGTTATGTTTTGTTGTGGGCACATCAACTCTTCACAGAAGCCGTGTGTCCAGGCTCTTGTGTCCCTTAACAACAATAACTGTCGTAGTTGAGTGCTTCCCCCTCCCCTCACTTTTGCTGACGTACTGGTCCTCTCACAAGCATTCCGATGCAGTCTCGTTTTCACACACACACGCACACACAGGCACACTCTCTTGTAATAGAAACGTCACCAACAGGGCTTCCCACGCATCATGAGAAGTGCCTGTGTGACTTTTATAAATAGACCGTCAGGTCCGTGAATAGAAGGCGGGGAAAAAGGCAAGAGGGAGCCAAGGCGGCTGTAGTCACAGCTAGAAGTTGTCGAGGTGCGGGAAGCTCCGCTGTCGTCTGGCTCAGTGTTCACGAGACTGCTGATGGTGGTGCCATGATTCATAGACCTCGCTGTCTCCTATCTGCTTGTCCATCTCCATGATCGGCAGTCGTGTGACGCTGGTGCTGATGTTGTTCTTGAATCACGTGCTGCCGTAAGCACTCACGCCTGAGAGGGTTTCTGGAAATATATATAAGCCCAGACACGAACGTTCTGGTCCATCTGATAACGGATCAAGAAGTCTTCATACAACTGTGGTAGATGTTGACGGACTGGGTGTACCTGTGGTGGCGACGCCATCACGGAGGTTGCCTCGCCTGCAGTGGGCGATTGATGGTGAGTCTTGTAGGCCTGGTGACACCATGTCTCATGGTGCCTGGGCTTATGGGTAGTCGTCTAGTGGACGACTTGCTTAGGCTATAGCGGCTATACGTTGCAGACTTGCCTTGAGGTTTGACTGATCATCTACTCTCTTTAGTAGTGTATAATTGTATTCTTTTCCAACATCGATGCCTTTTATCATTGCCGCCGGGGAATCTCTCTCTCTATTTACACACACAGAATGAGGCAGATTGAGAGAGTACGATGTTGATGTCTAACTAGGAATGACAGTGTGGATGTGTAGAAGTGTGCGTGTGGTAGCGAGCTGCTGATGACGGATGTCTATGTTTGTCTGTGCAGACCTTGAAGCAAAACACAGAAGTTCGCGACGATGAGCTGCGCCTGGGCTCCAGCAAGAAACGGGAGATGGGCACCCAGACCCCCATCACGACTCCGGTAAGTCTCATAGTCGTTCACCTGAGAGCTGTGACTGGGCTTATTGTTTTACGTGGGGCCAGAAATCACTAGATGTGTACAGGCACGAGTGTTTTGCGGAATGAACCACCTCAATAGGCGAAGGTCTTAACTGTATAAATATGGCCGAACATGTGGCCAAGTTTGGTAACATGTTTGCATGACCGTTATCAGATTTGCCCACAAGCCCGACAACATGAGTATTATGCTAAAGAACAGCGTTAAAACCAGTCACACATTGCCAATATGTGATGTTTGGCAAATGATCACTTGACAGTGATGCAAACATTCGCCAGACTGTGACACACTATGAACAGTTTGATTAAAAAAAAAACAAATTCTGTCTTTGGTCATGTGGGACTTTGCTGTTGGTTCTATCTATTCCTCCTCAAGAGCATCATCACGCAGTGCACAGTCCCCAGAATTCATGACAGTCATTGGAAATATTAATTTGCTACCATTTACTTTATATGTTTGTGAATGAGATAAATTTATTTGATTTGTATTATTTTATGTATGTGCTTAATCTTGTAAATATTTTAAATATTTTGGCATTTAGTATTGATGCTGCTATATATTTTGTTTAAATACCATATATGTTTTTGAATACTGCAATTACGATGTCCTGCAAACAGGCTGCTGCATCTAGTCTATGTTAACCCCAGCACTTACTCTCTCCCAAAGGATGCTACAAACAAGGCTGTTTTGATATCGTCAGAATAGCTGGTTGTTGACAGTTTTAATAACAGGTAAACAATGTTTCTCTGTCACCAGCGCCAGTCTGGTGAACATGTTCATCGGATTGTGTGCCGGCTTAATTATAGCATTAATTATAGCATAACATAGGAGGAAGAGGGGGGAGAATTGAACGGAGCACACCTTCGTTGGTCTTCATCACTCTTACACCCGAGCAGTATTTTTTTCTGCAAGTTTGCTAGAAGCGAACCATCGTTTCCTCCACAGTCACTCGCTGGCATGTGGTTCTCTCATCGTTGATTTATTCCTCAGGGAAGCGGCTTATGCGAGACCTGTCAGCCTTTCTGTTGGTTTAGTGATACTCAGGGATGTTTTACGGTTATCGGCACTTTATTCATCAGCAAAGATTAAAGAACATAGCTAAGGTAGATTGAGTTTTATAGTTCTTAGTTTTTGCTCGTGATTCGTGGTAGAACTGCCTTCTGAAGCCGTGTGGACTAAAAGATGAAATGGTGGCACTTCTCCTGACGACACTTACTATTTATTTTTTTGGGGGGAAGAGAATAGATTAATAATGATTTTCCAGTTTTTCTTTTTTTCTCGAAGCTTCCCACGGAGTGGCTCGTGCGTTTATAGCGTACTGCCGGCGATGACATGGAGCAAGGGAAATAACTCCTTACAGTCTGCTCCACGAGTTGTTTAGTCTCCCCTTAGTACTTTCTCTCTCTCTCACACACAAAATGTAAATTGACGCTTAAATATTTTATGAGAGAACGGACAGCATTCACTGCTTTACAGTTTTGGGCTGCATTATGAACTTCATAGAATCAGTATGAATTCGGATTATTTTCTTTTCTTTGGTGTGTTAAATGTATTTACACTCAAAGTTTCTTCAACATTAAGTGATGTCGGATGTGTAAACACCTAATCACTCAGGTGATTTTGAGCTGTCTTTGTTACTTTTGGGCCCTCGTTGAATATCTGAGTTTGCAGTCCGACTTAATTCGCAGCGCTCACACTTTCGTTGGTAATTACAGGCTTACAGTGCATTTGTCGGCGGCAGCAGCAGCGTAGTAAGGGTGAACTTTGACATTTTGAAGGTTATACAGCCCTATAATGGGCTGTCTGGCTTTGTCAGGAAACAGTTTTGCACATGAAATCAGGCTCAGAACTGGTTGGGTTGGTTTTGTCCTCGTCAGCATTGTCCCAGGCCTTTCTACTACCCCCTCTCCCAATCTAACTCCTCCGTTTTCCCTCCCACCTGTTCTGGGCAGCGCGGTTAGCGGATAGGAGGCGAACTCTATGGATACGTTACTAAGCTTAACAGAGGAGGGGGATGGTCCTGCTGTAAAGGCGGGGCTGGTTGGGGTGGAGGAGTAGGAAGGATGGTGGCGTTGCGTTGCAGCCAACAATAGTCGCATCCGCCCGCCTGATGTGTCGCAAATGCCCACGTGAATCATTAACACTGGGGTTAGTTTAAAGAGGATTTGAAACTGGCAGGTCACATCCTATTAAAATTACTCTTACAATCGCCATTAGGCCAACCTCGCATGCGTTTTGGTATCATATTACTGTTACTGACATTTACCTGTTCTTGGATATTTATCTGGAAAAAATCTGTGGTAATATCCTTCCACTTTCTCTCTTCCACCCCATCACCCTTTCCTGCACCAGATCGCGTTTCTGAATCTCTGAATGTTGTTATAGCTTTGACAGTGTGCTGTCGTGGCGACGTATGCAGCCAGCTGTTCGGTCGCCTGTTGGTCTGGCAGCACCAGCGTTGGCAGGGCATCGGGTGGCCATTTAACTGATCTTTTACAGCGGCCCACCCACGTATTAATTAGAGGCGTTGTCCGACCTACGACGAACGCAGCTGTCATTATCAGGGTGGTGGTCAGCATTCCGCTTCATGTCATGACCAGTTCCAGGCACTTCTCGCCAAACCCTTGTCAGCATACTTCGTTGGACATTTGCAAGAACATTTATTTCATGTCGGTGACGTCAGCGTTCTTGTATCCGCCAGCCCGCCTACACTTCTTTCTCTTTTTCCGCAGAATGATTATCCCTTGGGGGTCTTATCATCTGTTTGCTTTAGATGATCATTTGGACAGTTTTGTTGAAATCCTGGGGACAGTTTGGGAGCTTTGATCATTGTGATACGTGATTTAAATATGAGTTAGCTTTCCCACAAGGCACCTGTCCGGTGGGTCTGGCCATGTGGCAAGCAGTAGGAGTGGTGGAGTTCTGTGGGAGAGTACGAACGTCACACCCTTCGGGAACGTCACTGGGGCACGTTGTGACGCAGGAAGGCCACGTTTACTCGCAAGGTCGCATGCGCAGACACACAGCTAGATAACGATTCCCCCTCTCCCCCTTTACCGTGTTCTCTCATCCATCCCATCAAAAGGGTGGAATAGTCTCATTATAAATTATAAAAAGTAGGCATTGTCAGGGGTGATAATGACGGATAATGTAACACAACCTTGTGGAGGAGATAAAATATCGAGGGAGAGTTGAGGGGGAGGTTAAGAGCTGTTGCACTTTTTTTTGCGGGGGTGGGGTGTTTTTCACTCGGCGAAGCCTGGCACCTTTCCCCCTTCCTACCGGTCACTTTTACTTGGACGCATGTGGTAGCCGCCGATGGTGTCTCAGCCTGCCAGCGTCAACCACAAAGGTGAGCGCCGCAGTGTGGCGGCGTGAAGGTGGGAGCCGCCATGTCAGGGCTCAGTCCTATCTCGCCCGGTCAGCGCCACTGGTGGCGGCGTGCGGCCATATCTCTACCACTCACCGCTTCCTGGCCCTCGGTCTGCGGAGCTGCGACAACTGATGGCGACCGGCGTGTGCAGGCTGTGCGACAGTCTCTCCTCGGCTTCTTCCCGACATCGGCCGTTTCACCATCAAGTAGGTTTCCATGTCGAGGTCGAGTGACCCTCAGTGTGTGTGTGTGTGCAAGGAAATGGGAGGGGCAGAGTTGGTGCTATCGCGGCTTGTCGTCGGTTCACAAGGTGACAGCTAGCTCCCCAGTCCCATAGTCACTGAAAGTTGCCGCAGTTTTGTTGAGTGCAGCTTACAGCAGCAAGTGTCGCAAAGAACTCATCTGTGGAGCAATGCTCAAAGTCGCTGACTGCTTACAACAAGGCGGAAAAGCCAAGGCCCGACTATGGCGGACAGTAAGTCACACAGCTACAAAGCTGGGGAACTGGGTCACGAGTGGGACCGAAACGGGACAAGTCACGAGCGTCACGGGTCGAGGTTGGCGCAGAATGCCGCCACACATGCACGGAAGTTGTTTCCGTCCTCGCCGACTTGGCAACTGACCTTCTGTTCGTGCGAGGTTGACAGCGGCCATGTCCAGCTCCCTTGCCTGATGACGTCATGAGAGTGCACTCTGGAGGGCAGACCGGCTGCACCGTATGATCTCTCAGTTGAACAATCTTTAGTGATTATTTTTTTTTCATACATTTTGGCAAACTTTGCACGTGCATGCATCATGCATGCAGGCAGTATCCATGCGCCTGCCGGGGTGGATTGTAGTGCATGGTGACGCCATCGTGGCCAAAAGTGGCATCAGAGCTTCGGCAGTCATAACGACCTGATTATCGCCCAGAATTCCTCGCAGTGCTGCCAGACATCCTTCTTTACCGCTCGCCATCCCGCCAGGTTCTTGCATTTAGAAAGGTCTTGTTGCCCGCAAGGTGCGCTGTTGCCGGCCGCCAAGACCTGACTGTGCCAGCCTCGCTGCCTGCCGCTCTTGTCTCATCACCAGACACCTGCTCCTGGTCTGTGTCCGGCGCTCGGCAGGGAGTTCAGTGGCGGTGCGGCCAGAGGCAAGACCGCCTGGTGACGACGCAATGCGAGGTGTTTCAAACCTAATGGATAAACAAACCCAGAGGATGGAGGGAGGAGGAAAGATGAATGCGGCGCTTGACAGGCTGAGATGAACCACATGCCTGATGTGACTGGGGCATGGATCAGAGCAGCGAACAAAGCTCATTAGCCAGTGCGAGTGGAAGCGAAACTAGTTTGCATGTATCCGTCCCCGCCACCCAACCTCCTACAACCCCCTAACAAGGACGGAACTGCCATGACTGAGCGGAAAGAAAATATGGCATACTGAGACACGACCTCGCTCATCCCCTATTTTACCAGTGCGCAACCCCTTACTTCCTTCTGACCGAGAGGAAGGTACCTCGAGTCCGTTGCTACTGACCCTGTTGCGCCTTTGTCCGAGGTCACCAAACATGGCCTTGACATTAGGGGAGGTGATGTCAGTTCTTTTTTTTTCCACCACCATAGTTTGTACATCTCTGGATCAGGAGGTGGCCGTCGCTTCCCGATGCTCAGTGTACAAGTGATGCCGAAATGTCTTTCACCTTCTGACACTTGCAAGTGCTGGCAAGCTGCAGTGTAGTTGGAAGTGTTCGTGACCGTCCTGGCAGTTGGAAATATTCCGTGACGTGCCGGCGCTCAAAGGTTTCTAGCACTTGTGCTGCTCTTGAAGGAGGTGTTAAGTGATTGTGTTGCACTTCAAGAGGCTTAGTGTTAAGTGATTGTGCTGCACTTCAAGAGGCTTAGTGTTAAGTAATTGTGCTGCACTTGAAGAGGTTTGGTAGCAGCCACGCTTGGAGGTGATAAGTGATTGTGTAGTAGTGAACCGCACTTGGTGGTGGTGGTGGTGGTGGTGGTGAGCGGTTGTGTCACACGTGTTCAGTAAGTCGGCTACGCTTGAAGTGTTCAGTAATGTTCATTTGCATTTGTTGAGTGGATGGACTGGTGACGTGTCAACTGTAGAAACCAAGCTGTTGGCTGTGTGACGACGCCTGCTACTTTCCCTGATTGTGCCGCGTCGTCAGTCGTTACTACCGTGTGTGTGTGTGCCCGCCGCGCGTTTGCTCGTGTTGTAAATTCTTTACACACACACTGTGTGTTTTGAATAACAGTCTGACACGTATCGCACATTAGTAATCACTCACCTGACATGCGTGAAGTGTTGTGATTTCACGGGCGTACTCTTGATGTAGGTGGTTATTTCACGTGGGGTTTGTGTGTGTGTTATTTTAATGTTCGATTCCGCACGCGCGCCTCATGTGTGTCTGACACATGGTCAGCAACCGTGACCGCTCATTCTAAGGTCGTTGGTTCGGGTCAGGTCAACAGTGGAAAGACTGGATTTTCATTTTCAGAAGTTTCTTGGCCTCCGTGAGGACGCATGCACTGTGTAATGTCATTAACGACATTAGAGCAATCATGATGGTGGGCGCTTGTGTTTCAAGGGCAGGAAGGGGGAGTGCCGCAGGAAACAACGGGAGGTAAGGATATTCTAATTACTCCATGAACTGACAAGCATCATCATCAGCTTCACCCACCAGATAAGTTCCGCACTTTACACCATACATTACGAAGACAAATTGTTTCACGAGGAAGGAGAGGGCTTCCCTGTCACGAGCGTCTGTGATCTCACAACCTATTGTGACGACAGACTCGGTACTGCGGGCGTTAGAAGATTAATGACCCTGTGGCAGTCGTGTCACGTGAGCCCATAATCCGGACACTCACAGGTCTTCAAATCGGCTTAAGCTTTGCCACGAGCCAAACACATGGCCATGAGTTCCGTACACTAGGAGTCAAGTACCTCGGGTCAGGCAGGGTGTTGGCGACAGGTTCTACAGTACAGTGTGTGTGTGGATGGGGAGACAGGTCGCGTGGGAGGGAACCGCGGGTCAGATGGGAAGATGGTCTATCATGTACTCTAGACGACGGTCCGTTAGATGAGGGCACGCTACTCATTTGCATACATAATGAATGTTTTGGAAGCCTTGGCAGCACAGTTCGTATCGGGTGGCAGACAAGGCCGGTGAGGCGGGTAGCCAGGGCTGGCACTCGTCACTTTGTTGGGGGAAGTTGTGTGTGTGTGTGGAGGGAGGGAGAGAAAGGGGGAGACGCTGGCTACCCTGTGTTGCGTGAGCCGTCAGGAACTTCCTTGAGGGGTCTGCAGGGGTGTTGATGCCGGATGTTCTTAAACTACTGCGTAATAGATGAGAACGGGTGTTCGACGACTTATTGTGATGATGGTGGTGGTGATGAGATTTTGGTGACAGCGTTTGATCACTCACAAAACGGAGTAGATGACATGTACAGTGTGAGTGTCGTGTTTTGGCGTTGTTTTTTTTTTTTTAATTTCTGACGCCTTCGTTGAACATTGCACCCGAGCGTCCAGTCCAGGTGTACCCAGGTTCCGTTGCAGGTGCTGCCAGTGGCGTACCCATCGTCTATTATCCGTGTTCGCGCTGAGTTGACAGTTCCGGACATAATAAAAACAGGGAAAGAGGATGCGTGTGCCGGTGTGATAGGATGTAGACACGGATACCAAAGGAAAGGTGTGCGCGCGCCAGTGTGTGGTCTTACTTTTCACCTTGCCGTGACTGATGACTGTCGTCGAGGACAGTTGCGGCTCGATCTGTCTTGTCGACGTCTTGATTACAGCTGTTTATTGTGTCAGCGATCTGTCTCAACTGTGTTGCTTGTGCAGCCTGTGGCGGGGGCCGTCCACATGGACGTGCACGTGACAGGAGCTCGTGGCGCCTGGCGCTGGTGTTGGGTGAGCGTCGCCAGGAGCTGTGTCCGTCGTCGCTGTGTCTAGTGTCCGCATCCCTTGCCACGAATAGTCCTCGCGCAGCGGTATGGCACCGAGAGGGGAGACAGGCGTTGCCAATGGTGACCAAAAAAAGAGTTTGAGAAGGGCAGGGGGAGTTGGGAGGCGAAGTAGTGGCAGCCAGAGACATGCGGGGGCGAGGTAACCTGTCGGACACGTGCCCCGCGGTGGCCGAGCCGCGCTGCTCTCCCTGCTGCTGGATGGCTGAGGTTCGAGACCCGGGGTACGGCCTGACGCAGCCTTGGCCACCCCGCCAACAGCATAGCCTGGTGCAGGACATCGGCTTCTTCTTGCTCTTCACCTTCATGCCCTTCATCTATGCTTTCTTCTTTTTCCTCCGCAAGCGGCGCGAGCACGGGCGGGCCTCCTCCCTCAGAGCTTCATCATCGGGACAGTCGCACACCAGTCCTCGCGTGGCGCGCAAGGTGAGTGATGATTAAGATGATGATCTCTCTCCTCCCCACTCTGTATACACACACACTTTCTTGATTTCTCTATCTTCGTTAATGTCTTCCACAGATGATCTTTCTCTCTCTCTTCCTCTACCACAATTTTTTTGTTTTTGTCCTTTTTTTTAAACCACATTTCCACATTTATCCCTGGTATTTTCGATCCTTTCTGCACATACCCCTCCCCTATTGCCGAGTTCCTGCCTTTTTGCAGTTTTACGACAGTTTTCGTTCAGGCCCTCCCCCTACCCTTGTAACTTTGGTCTCTTCTCCTGTTTCTAAATTGTCTAAAAATGTCCTCCGCAGGGCTGTGTATTTGTGCCAAAAACAAAAGCATAAAAGACAGAAGCAGATACAAAAGCTGAATAATTTAGAATTCACGCTAATCGACAGAGCCAGCTGCCATGTAAATTACGGTTGATGCTTTTACTGCAAGTGTCCAGAAACTGGGAGATGAGGGGTGGTGGTCAGAGACTATGGTTAGGCACAGACTAGGCGTCATACGAGCGTGTGTGTGTGTGACGAGGGTTGTTATGTTACACGTAGCTATACGAGGAGAGTTTTGTTTTCGAGGCACCGTGCAGGTGTTTCCAGCACTCACCCCGCCTCCCCTCTTGCCCTCTGACCCCGTGACACGTGACGCGATCCCTCACTTAGCGGAGTCCCACGGCCTCCTCATTACAACTCTGAAGGCGGCAGATAAATTCGGCCTTTTGTTTACAAGGATTTAACAGATGTAGATGTTTTATTGTCGAGTTAAAAATTGTTAGGTCTCGTGTGATATGAAACATCAGTTTGGACAGAAATCCCGACACCGACTTTCTCCTCTCTCTGGGTTCATGTCGGCGTCATTAGGAGTGTTCTCCCTCCCCCCCCACCACCACCTCTCTCCTACAGTCGTCCTTTGCTTTGTATCGTTTTTCACTCGTCCTCTCGCTTCATGACTATAGCTGCGTTGACAGAGCTGATCCTCGAGTACCCGAGTACAGTGCTTCACACTTAATAAAGAATGAAGACTAGTAATTGTACCTCTCACCATCCACCCTATTAGTTCTGCCTTGCCCTGTCCATCACTGGGTCGAGTCGCAGTAAAGTGAGCATGCAGCGGGATGGGGGAGGAAGAAAGGGGGAGAACTACAATCAGCGCAATGACACGTAGACATCAGAGAAGTAGCGGCAAGGGACTGGGGTGGATTTCTCGTCACAAGCTCCTCGGTTATCCGGGTGTACTATTTATTGCTCTCCCCACGTCATACGTGATACCTTAACCAGACATGTCCTAGCATTCCTGTTAACCTCCTTAACGGTCACCGACACTTCCACCCTCCCGTAATGTAGCCACCCTCCATCGTTAGCACCTAGCGACATCAGTGACAGCAACGAACCCCAAGCTATCAAGACCGTTCGAGGAAACAGAGCTCGGGTGAAAGGTCACGCCACCGCTGCCGTGATCAGCAAGGGAGGTAAATGTACGGGTAGCGTGGGGAAGGAGAGGGGAAGGCGGGGTGGAACGTGTGAGGTCGGTTGCTTCACGCGTCATACCCCGAGCGAGGCGTGTGTAAGTGCAGTAGCAATACAGCACCTGGGGAGTTATGCAAGGGTTGGTGGGGAGAATGTGTGCCACTCGCCAGCCAAGGCTGTGGGCTTCTTAACAGCACCGGCAAGTACTGGCAGTGTTT
The DNA here is from genome assembly GCF_003073045.1 of Pomacea canaliculata. Lineage (NCBI taxonomy): Eukaryota > Metazoa > Mollusca > Gastropoda > Architaenioglossa > Ampullariidae > Pomacea > Pomacea canaliculata. The sequence goes on along the minus strand of NC_037592.1, from coordinate 16,915,948 downwards.
GCAGAACAGCAGACCACTTTTTTTTTCTCCTATCTCTACCCCCACCTCTTCCCCCTCCTGGTCACGTTCCACAACACTAACAGAGATCCGTCAACCACGACTACTAGCGGCTGTGACAATGGGTTTTAATTCATGCCACACACATGTGGGCAGTGGGTGAAAGGGTCAAGCTCTGGTGATTACAAGGTAATTTGGTTTTCACTCTCATAATTCGCTAATCATAGGGAATATTTGTCAGCATAATCTTCTATAAATAACCGTTTATTTATAAGGGCCAGTATGTCAGTGCCAAAATCATATAGATAAGTAAGCGCGAAGAAGTCAAACTTATAGTAAGCCAGCCTGCTAGAACAGGTTCTACTCAGGTTACCTTCCACACCACCACGGGGTTAGACCATGAGAGTCATACATATTTCATAAGTTCGGGCCTAGCCATAGTCTCATGATTATGTGAGGTAGGTGCAGTTGACTGGCAGGCAAGCAGTGCAGGCTCTTGAAAGTAAGGCAAGGCACAAATATTTTAGTCCACCATCAGTAATAGTTAAGCAAAGTGACATTTACTGTAATCTCTCATTTATTGCGGGAGATGTGTTTCAGAACCACCCGCAATAACCGAATATCCGCGAAATAGAATCAGTATATTGATTTCTGTATTTATACACTATATTAAGTCTTAAAAGCCCTCCCCCATACCTATACGCTACATAAACCTTTCCCATTTCCTTAATAACCATTCCCACACTGTTGTTTACGCTTACGAGTAGGCGCTTAGCATCTCGGGCAAGCGATGCTGATTCTTGTTTCAGAGTAAATACATATACTATTTACTGTAATGCATATTAATTTTATTATTAATAATATATCTTTATTAGCATTAATATTAGTAATATATTTTTATACACTTTGGGCTTTTTTATCTAAAAGTTCATAAAATATGTGTATCTTCCTTCCACTGATTGAATTTTGCAGAAAATCCGCGAAGAAGCGTAGATCCGCGAATCATTTTTCCCATTCATTTCTTATAAAAACCAGCAAAATAGTGAAGCGCGAAGTGGCGAGAGATTACTGTATACTTTGTCTTGAACAGCTGTCCTGATTTATGTAGGAAGAGACATAAAAAGACACAATTAGACATTGATAAAGTTATTTCCAGGATTTTTGTGATCTGTTGTAATCATCATCTTCTGTAGAATGCTTAATCATAAGCCTTTGATTTTTAAACATTGGTAGTAACTGTGGCATCATTATGACAGTCCCTGTGTACTTTCCATAACCATGTTTCCCCAGAGCAGCTTAACCTTGTGAAGTCTCCATCATCCCTTGGGGTCTTTTGTGAGTCTGTAGTGAGTGCATCTTGCAGGGCCCCTTGTAGAACAGTGACCTCAGTGGTTTGGGGGTTTTTGGTTGTTTTTTTTTTGGGGGGAGGGGGGCTCCCAATATGACACAGAAGCTTTTCTTCACATAAGCTACACAATATTTATTTTAGTGTGGGGTTTAAAGTCATTCATAACAAATGATCTCGCTGAACTTTATAGTTGCTTTTAGGACTACTGCCAGAGCTCTGACATCAGAGCACTAAGACTTTGCTAGTCAGACTTAATGTCAAATGTGGTTCTAGAAACTAGCCTTTAGATTGTTTCCCCATGGCTCAGATCAAGAAATATTTGCTTTCCTTATATTGCTAGAGGCCTTGTCACATCAAGTGTCACATTATACACATATACGTACAGTTGTTATATGGCTTTCGGTTGCTGATTTGGCACTGAACCAATGCCACCTCTCAATTGCATTGTACTTATAACTTAAGTAGAAGTCTACTAACATTGTAATAATTCTGAAGTAGCACTCGTGTCCCATGTTTTCCTGAAAGTAAGACCTAAATTGTTGAAATGCAGCAGATGTATTAAATTGTACAGTAATGATATTAATAAATATTATCATTATTACTATATTAAAAACTGCTTAAATAAATAATAATATTAATTCAACCAGGAAATGGAGTTGCAAGAAATTCAGGCCGATATTTGAATAAATGTAGATTTTCATAAATGAAAAATAAGACATATCCTGAAAATAAGCCCTGATATTTCTTTTGGAGCAAAATTTAATATGAAACCCGGTCTTATTTTCAGGGAAACACAGTAGTGTAAGAGTAGCATTGTAGTATTGCTCATCACTGTACTTGATATTTGCATTTCATAATCCATATTAGTTAAGAACTAGAAGACTGTTAAGGTAACCAGCCTAGTAATACCATGTTTTTCTTCAAATCAAGTAGGTTCCATGAAATCAAAATAAAATGATGCTTAACGAAAAATACCTAACTAGATTTAAAGACCCTCCTATGTGAACATGTGACAGACTTAGCACCTCACATGCTGTTGAAGTGTAATGAAAACAAACAAGAACGAAAAGAACATGGAGAGGTCTTAGATAAATATAGACTGGCATTAAACATTCATAACACCCAAAGAACTATGGCATACTAGACTGTCATTAATGGTAATAATAGTGGCAACTCGTGGAAATTCAAGATTGACATAAGCGAAGAGTGCCAATTGGATAGCATTCCCCTGAAAACCAGTCAAAACCAAAGCAAAAAACCATAAACTTTGCTATAAATATATCAATAAGTTTGCTAACGTAGCATAACCACATAATAAATTTAAAATATCTTTGAAATAAATTAAACTGTAAGAAATATGGGGCTCGTTCACTCATCTATAACAATAACCAAACATAAGTTAGGAAAACTATAAGTCTATTAATTGGTACACCTGAGGGTATTTTGGTTAATGCTATACAATAAGGATTTACTACAAATTAACGAGAACTGATGACACTTGTGGTTGCTACTTATTTAGTATATTAGTCATTGTATCAGCATTGTAACAAATGTTCTGTTTGTTGCAGCATCGATACACGCGACAGGACTCCATATCTTCACACAGCAGCAGTTCAGGTCGGCAGGAGAGCTCAGAGACCCATTCCTCCATCAATGGGGAGGTCCCCAGGCGTGGAAGTCACTCTTCACAATCCACCCAAAGTGACAAACTTGCCTTTTGCCCCACTGCCTCGCAGCATAGCAAGGAGGGACTCCTTTGAGATGCCCCAGCGTACCATTATTGACTCTCCTCGACCACAACGCTCCCGATCTCTTCACAAAACCACCTCTGACTCCAGCATGACCGGGCCTCATGGCAGACCAGGTCATCACCACCCTCCCATGGGTCCAGATTCCTTCTCTTTCCATCGCCAGGGCAGCGTGGATAATCGTTCCCGGCAAGTGGGTGTAGCGGAGGCTCATATACGTCAAAGCAGTCTGGGGGACAGTCCTTCCAGGCAACTGGCATATGGAGATGCACCATCTACTCCTAGAAAGAGTTCCCTTCAGGAACTGGGCACGCAGACCTCCCAGTTTGCGGTGGAAGCTTTCCCAGCATCAGTGGTATACGTTCGGCCAGACACATACCACCAGGAAGTGCCAGGCTCTGTCCGTGTTTACAGCCCAGATCTTCGATCCAGCCGAGAGGAGTATCTTGCTTTCTCTCAGGACATTGCTGGACAGCAAGGAAGTGGTTCTCCTTTGCCTGGAGTGCATAAATCTAAACCTCGTGCATTCCCACGAACTAACCCCACATGCCGCAGAGAGGGATCAACCAGCTTCAAGCGGGATGGTAACAGTGCAGGGCTACCTGGGTATGACGTGCCCTTCCTACAACAAGATCCTTCCCTTTTCAGTAGCACAGGATCCCAGTCTTCACAGTCATATTCTGACACGACTGACAGCTATAACTATACCAGACATGAACGCTCTGACAGTGACACTTCTCACTCTTCCAACCGCCTGATAAGTTTCCGACCAGAGCGCTCGCCAATGGATAATCAGATAATGTATTCTCGCATGCGGGAACTGTCCGACAGCCAGTCCTCACAAGGGTCTTCAAGGAACATGTCAGACACACATTCCTCACAGGGTTCACTGCGTAACCTGCAGGACAGTGCTGTTTCGGTGCAGGACAGCATATCCTCCAAAAGTGCTGGAGGGGGCTCAGACCATGACTTGACCTGTCAGGAACGCACAGACAGTCGGCTGTCTCAATCAGCAGCCAACATGAACATTTGTACTCCAGTGAATAGCTCCGTAAACCATGATGGCGAGCCAGATTACGCAAACATCCCACCTAGAACAACATACCTAGGCAAAGCAACCAACGGCTTTCAGTCTGCTAGTCCCATAGACTCCAGCTTGGGTCTGAGCAAGCAGGAGGTGCAACTAAGGCCACATTATCCAGACTATGAAAGTAAGAAACTAATGAGTTAAAAAATGTGATAGTTCGACAGGCTTTTCTTGCTTGGCATTGTAATATTAATGAACAATTTCTATGAAAACACTACTAGGAATAATTCATTTTCAAATTCTGGCTTCTTTCTTCTTTTATCGTGGGGAGGTCTAATTGCTTTGAGGTATTTTGAATTAGGTGATTGTTAGTGCATGGAGGTTCTAAAGTACTGCTTTAGTGCTTGGAGGCTTTAATTGTCTGATTTAATCTTGCTTAATTTTTATTTTCTACTAAATGGATGAAGATGATCATCAGTCTGCTCACAGAATCTGTCTAGACTATCTTTTTTGATTCCTACTTTGTGCAGTGATGTAGAAACTGATAGCTGCATCAGGCAGTGAGCATATTTTAGCACTAGCTGGAGCTCAGTGTTCGTTCCTAATGATTTAAAGTCTCAAACCCAATACTTTTAAGCATGAGTGTTAATTTTTCAAGCATGTTTAGTGTCTCAGGATAAAAGATCTTGGCTTTTCAAAGTCTGTTTTTCTGTTTCATGATGGTTTGTAAAATTTTATCATCCTGCTTCCACATTTATTTAAAATTGATGGAATATGACTGCGTCTGCTTGACACATCTTAATAAAAAGTGTCATATTGAAGTATAATTGAAATATTGAGTTGTCCAGTTTTGCTGTAGCCACAAATGTAACTTCTTTTGCTTGTATACCATGCACTTTTTTAGCTTTCAGTTTTTAATGAATATGGTGGGGTTGACATGCTAACAGGTGTTCCTGACCAAGGGTTTGAAGACTCCGACTCCAGCAGTATCTTGTCTTCTAACTCCCCTCGTGGCCTCATCCAGTCCTCACCCATCCCTATTTCCATGGAGACTCACCATGCTTCCCTGCGCCGCAAGAAGCCTGATAAAGGAGAGGCTAGCCCAGCTGTGGAACGCAGCCAGTCACTGCAGGCGGACATGAGCCACCGCCCATTGTCTATGGTGGTGCCCTCTCAGTCTGATGCCAACATGTCGCTCAGCCCGAGCACAAGTTCACTGAACAGACAGGTAAAGTATGCAGAATCCTAGGAGAGGAAAGGAAGTAGCTTGGCTTGGCCTACAGAGTTTACCCTAACCTAACCTAAAACTCTTAGAAAAAAAGAGATATTGTATTCTGTCATTGACATTCAGATTTACCACAAAATAATTATAGGTTCAAGTTTTATGGGTCTTCTGTGTTCTGTGCTGGCAGATAAGATCCTGATTGGTTTCTTTAGGCTGTATTGACAATAATGTGTGGCTTATGGCCAAGGGCAGTTGTTCATAATTCAACTGATGTATTTTAATCACTTCTATCTATCCATGCTATAATGTTTTTCAGTATCTTGTTAAAGTTGTTCTGAAATTGGGTGTTTATCTTTCTACTTTCTGAAGCTTTGTTTTATCAAGCATGTTTATGCATTGTTCTCCAAAGCTCAAAACAGTAAGGTGAAGTTTTGAGATTTCCATAAATAAGTTTTGATTTGCTGCTACTGGTTGTGTATGTATTGTTAGCTGCAGGACTTAAACCTAAATAAAAAGAATGTATGATCTAAAGAAAACCCTAATTTTTCGTGGTAATGATCAGTGGTTCGCTTTGTGGCAGAAGCTTCCCTCAGAGAGTGACATTGAGAGCTATGCCCACCAGCATTTAAACCGCCACAAGAAGGGACTGTTTGGGAAGAAAGTTTCCATCAACAACATGCTCACTTGGTCTAAGGTAAATATAATAACACCTAATGATGTGACTAGATCACTTGGTGTGGGGTTAAGACAATAACACAAATGATGTAACAAGATCACCTGTACATGTTAATTGTCAACCTTATTATAATAATAATAAACTAGGCAAGAAACTTTATTGTGATATAACAAGTATTTCTTCTCAGGATGTGTTTAGAAACTATGTAGACATTATGGTCGCCAAAAATGTTACTTTAAAACACATTTGTGCAATTCCGCAAAAAAAGAAAAGTATCTTTAAAACTTATTTGTGCAAGCATGAAAAGTGTTTATTGGTATCAGTACTATTAATTAACACATAACTAAAGAGCAAATCAGATTTCATAAAATCAATCATATCATTATTCTTTTGAAACATTTGTGGACTTCTACTCGAAAATAATTTAATGAGGCTGTACGTTGTAAACTTAAGTGAATAAAGATCAAAGACATGTCGATCTTTTGGTTTGCAGGACCCTATCCAGAAACCAATGATACGCACAAACGACAAAGGCATTAAAAAAGAAGCCTGTGATATCTTCAAATGTATCCTTTAGTGTGAATGAGAAGAAGGAAGGAGATGTGACACACGAGGGTTTGTTTTCAGCACATTCCATGGATAAAGCTAAATTTCTGATGTGATAGGAAAAAGCAGGCAAAACCCAGTGATTTCAGCAGCCTTGATTATCTATCAGACTGTCACACAAAGTGGAGAGCATTTCTTCCCCATGCTGACCCTTCGGTTTTTTTATTGGGGAGTGGTGGTAGGTGGGAAATAAAGATTTAAGTTGTCCTGCATAATCCACCTTACCTCTGTTACTACAGTGTCTGGTATAAAAACAAGAGGATTACATTTTAGTACATGTTAATAGACCCACGTGATGTGTTACTGCCTTGTGGGTCACTGCTGGTGGGTGTTTCCTTAACGTTGTATCAGTGATACAAGTGTACATGGGGGACAGACGAGGAAAGCAAGCGCCCATGAGTGTGGCACTGGACATCATAAACAAAGGCTGGTCGATGATCAACATCAGGGATGAAATCTACATCCAGCTCACACGCCAAACCACGGAAAATAAAAATGAGTATGTGTTAGCTGTTTGTCATTGTCTTATGTGCATAGGGACAGACGTAACTCAATCCGTTCTAACACTTAAATAAAAATTTTAATCAGTCCTGATCCTCCCTTCACACTGCAGCCTGGAATCAGGGAAATTTGACAGGTCTTGCAGGCATGCTGGAGCAGCCAAACCAGGCAGTACATTGAAGCCAAAGTTTTAGCCAAACAGTACTTCAAAAAGCTGTAGTGACAGTATGAAAGTGCTGCATTCAAAGGCAGAATAAATTCTCTATAGAGTAACCTACCATGGAATCTGTTTCTTGTATGACATTAGGATTGATTTTTTTTCCCCTAAGAAAATGAACGGCTTTAAGAATTGAGAAGAGCTGTACTTCAATAAAATGTGTTCAATAAAATGCTTTTTTTTTTTTTAAAGTAAGCATACTCATCACTAAAGGTATATTTGTGTGATTTGGGGAATGGAGAAGAGAAAGAGCAACAACCTGTGTTCACTGGAGTTCGTAATGTACTGTAACATGGTGCTGAAGTCTTAATATACTGTGACATGGTGCTGCAGGAAGAGTCTTCAACATGGATGGGAGCTTTTGGCCACCTGTCTCCATTTCTTCCCTCCGACAATGCGGTTCTACTCTTACCTGGAGGGCTACATTTCCAAGCATATTGACCACAGCTTTGACTTGCCTAATGTGAGTTAATTTTAAGCAGTTCTTCTGCATGCACATCTTCAAACTGTGGGAAATGGGCTCTTTTTTGCTGATTGGAAAAGGCCAATAATTTACGTAGGAGACACCATCAGCTCAAATCGATTTCTAAATTTCATCTTCATTTGATCATCTTCCAATTTTCATTGCCATATGATGCAAACTGTCATGAAAAGTACCATGTAATAATGCATAATAGGAAAGAATCAACTGCCAGAAAAGTATGTAGTCTGCTAATGATAGACCATACTGAAAATCACTAAAAGCAGTCTGTGTCGGTGAATAAAGCTGGTTACAAATAAAGAAACTTGAGCTTCTCTTCTTCTTTTCTGGTACCCTTAGCAGTGCCAAGATGTTGTCAGCATTAAGAAGATTGATTTATGGCAAACCTTGTTCCATTTGTTGTGTCACGAAGCAGATTAACATCATGTATTTTCTCACTTTTCATTTTTGTGTTCTCAAGGTACCAGTCAGCCACTTTGCTGTTCATTGTGCTCAGCGACTTGAACGCATCATGCAGACTGGTGCCAAGAGAGGCGTCCGCAAACCAACTCTAGAAGAAGTGGAGCAAGCTGTGGTATGGTTTCTATTTTTGTTTTTTATTAGTATTTTTTGGTGGGTATAAAGACTTTCCACACTTAATGATTTTTTTCTCCTCTGCTCTTATGGAAAAATATATATGTATAAGGAAATATGTTTCTAAAATGATAGAGTTTGTGGAAGTGATAACTAATTCATAAACATTAATGCTGTGGCAAAATTTGCATATTTTATTTATTTTATTTTTTTGTGTGTTGTTGCAGAAATCTATATTTCATCCTTCCATGTTTGGAAGCATGTTGGAGGATGTCATGCTGCTTCAGAAGGAGCGTTACCCAGACAGGCAGTTGCCTTGGATACAGACCACACTTTCTGAAGAGGTTTTGCGACTGAGTGGTACACAGACAGAGGGTATTTTCAGGTAGAACTTTTGATGTGTCTCATTTTAGCATCTTTGTCAGAGCTTTTGCACTTACATGACATTTATCAGCATTCCTTGGGAAAGTGTCCTGCATTTTGAAGGTATCATGCATCTCATTGAAAGAGTACAGAGACCTTGTCAAATCTTTGTTTTACAGCAGGCAAAGCTGGTGATCTTTGTGTGCATAATAATCATAGACTTGTATAGTCTGTCTTTCTACAGGACTGGCTGTGGCCATATCTTAAGCCTCAGAGACTCTATACTTTATTCTATGGATCTACTGTGTGTGAGGCACATGTCCTTCGCAGGAGGCAGTAGGTTCTTGAGCTTCCACAGTCTGTAATATTTACTGGCTTTCTCATGTTGCAGGGTACCTGGAGACATAGACGAGGTGAATGCCTTAAAGCTGCGGTGCGACCAGTGGATGCTGCCTTCTGATTGTCCTGACCCCCACATACCAGCATCGCTGCTGAAACTGTGGTACAGAGAGTTGCGCGAACCTCTTATTCCAACCCACCTGTATGAGGAGTGCGTTCAGCAGCATGCCAACCCACTAGCAGCTATAGCCATCGTCAACCAGCTGCCAGAGATCAACCGCCTGGTCCTCTGCTACCTCATCCGCTTTCTTCAGGTGGGTGTAAATAACAGGTTGAGGCATGGCCTCACTAATGCTGTCTAGGGATGCCTAGACATTAAGATTATAGTGTAGTAGTAGATAATGGCATTTAATGCTTGAATATGGACATATCAAAGTATTTGTCACTTTGCTGATGTGTTGTTTTATGAATAAGTGACAGAAAAACTAATGTTTCCTTTCAAATTTTTACATCTTAGGTGTTCGCTGCACCAGAGAATGCTGCTGTCACCAAGATGGATGTTAACAACCTTGCCATGGTGATGGCACCCAACTGTCTCCGCTGTGAGAGCCAAGACCCCCGTGTCATCTTTGAGAACACACGCAAGGAAATGGGCTTCTTACGCACTCTTATTCAGGCATTGGACACTTCCTTTATGGAAGGAATCGTATGAGACAGCTGCTTGCATCTGCTTAGGAAACAGGAGAAGGAGAAAGAAGCATGTCACACAAATCTGAAGTGTAAGACTAAAGAATCCTGTTAGAAACTTGCATGATTCTGTGCAATGACTGATGAATGCTGAGCGACCGATTCCTTTCTCAGTAAAGGCTGCATCAAGTGTCATTTTTTTTCAATGGGTATCAGGCATGCTTTTAAGTGTTATTGTTAACTGTTATCCAGTTTCTGCCTCCTGTTATTGTGAATTTAAGCTAACATTCTTTGAGTGCACACTGTGGATTTGTGTGTGTGTGAATAGAACATTTCAGAAGGTTAAAATGTCTTTTTAATGTAGAATAGTAGTTGTGTTTATTTAATTTGGCACACTGAGACTGGTTTGATAATGTCATGGAGTTATTTGAGAGATTGAGACTTACAGGGACATATTGAGACTTACACTGGTCACACAGTTATGTGGCTTTTCACGTAAAGCATTAAATGAGTGTCAAACAGCAAGACAAACTACTGATTACTAAGTAACAGATATACTTAAATGGATTCTGAGATAGATGGCACAAATAGAAAAATAGATTCTATTTATATATATCATTTATTACTAAAAAAATAATTGTTTGTATCACATGTTTGTTACTGATTGGGGGGGCTTCAGTAAGCTCATGTGTCATGTACTCTTGCTGTGTTTGCAAAATGAACAAAATCTTTGCCATTTTTAACTAGTGTCTATGACACCTTAGAACAAAATTTTACATAATCAAAACATATTTAAAAATATCAAACATTACTAGATTGCTTAATCACATCTTGGCTTTTCATGATGGATTGAGCTGTCTGACATGCCACTTGTTTTTTGGCATTCACGAGGCTGCCATCTTGTTCATGAGCATAGTGTCTCAAACAGCCACAACAATGTTTTTTACATTTTCTCAATACTTTCCCTGGTAATCACTCAGTTCTATCTTTGCTAGTGGGTGATTGCTACCCAAATGAAAAATAGTTAAGAGAGCCTCAGCTATTTTGGCTGAAGACCCTGTGATCAATATCCTAGCTCTTACTAAAAAAATGTTTTCTGCGCACTTTAAACACAGACTGTTTGCATTTTGAGTAACTGACCTTGTGGTTTGAAAAAAGATGCTTTTCTTTTCTGTGCTTGAAACTGTTATCTTTGTAGCATGGAGATGCACAAGTCTAGGGTTAGTGCATAGGGTTATCTGCTTATGGCAACTGTGCATAGAATGTAATATGTTACTTGTGGGAAAGAGCAGAAATATTTATTGATGATGGTATCACTCCAGCAACAGACCTTAAAAAAGAGGCCACTGGTGAAGCTGAATGTTTTCCATAACACAGCTTTTGAGCAGCCTTTCTAGAAGCTCTCCTGTGTTTGTTTCTTGGATTTCTCATGCTGTGGTTGCAATGGCAGTCACCTGTCAAGCCTGGGTCAGGTGCCATGAAGAAGCTACAGTATTGATGGATGAGGGAAATTCTCTCTGTATTTGTGTGAGGATGTACAGTGTTGGGAGGATCTGGAAAACTTACTTGGACAAGCACACACATCACAGCTCAGGTATTTTATGTTTGGATCAGGCCAGATGCAGAGTGAATGAACTGTTTTACCCTGTGAGGGATCCAGAAAGAGAAAAAAAAACAATTTTGAGCTTCTGGTACCCGTAGAAGTTCTCACTGCATCAAATGACGAACAATAAGCACAGTTTTCCAGAAAGGAATCTTGAAGGGGCTTCCATGTATGAGCATCTGCTGTTTGGGGAAAAAAATCATTCAACTGTTGTCTCCAGTGTCCATCGTGGATGAGAGTGCTAATATAGATCAGGGTTATGTTTATAGTTATTGTGCTAATCGCTGCTGTTGTGCCAGATGAATATCGGCCTGCTGCATGCATGCCTCTTTCCCTGTTCTCTTCACATCCATGCAGGCAGGCCATGATCATGCAGCTAGCTTCCAAGCTCAATGATTTCTGTAGAACACTGTTATCTGTGTTCTGCTTTTTGCATTTGTATTACATCTCTGTGCTGTGAAATTTGCTATGGTGAGGTGAATGTCAAACTTTTTATGTAAGACATTTTGGGGTGGACTTTTTGGATTTGAAATTTACTTCTTCAGAGTAGCATTTAAGGCAAAAAAAAAGTTATCTAGCTAGATCCATTTTACTACACCCAGATTTGACATATGAATTATTAAATTCTTCCAGTTCCAAGTCAGAAGAGAAAGAAATGGCACAAAGCATTTAAAGGGTTGTGACTGGAAGATTGTTAAACCATATGCACTCATCTCCTTATTTATCAAGTGTTCTTATCAGTATGGTAGTATAAGGAAAACTGGGATTGGTTCCTGCACTGAGAAAATGACTAAAGCATTCCTCTATGTTGACATGACCTTTATTTGTATTCGAAGAAAAAGTGACTTTTCAGCAACTTGCCAAAAAAGGAGTTTTTAAATGTCTCACATTTTGTAGCCACTATTACAAGTCATGTATAGCCCATTTTCATGATTATGATCTTTCTGAAAAGGTTAACTGCTTGTTGTAAACTATTGTTATTATGTCGTTTGGTTTGCGTGCAACAAATTCTGTCTCAGATTTTTTAGTGGAGCTGTCTTTGCTGCCATCACATTCCCTGTCCATCTTATTGGAACAAAACCTCTTGGAGCAAGCAGAAGAACAGAGCATCAATGCATGATCACTTGGAGGCTTTACAAGTTCAAGTTGTCTTTTATATAGGGGTCATTGTAAACACTATCGTTGTACTCAAATTTGATCTTAAGATGTTATGCACATTTTCAGAACCCTGTCACTTACTGTGCGGTCAAGATAACTTATGTGATTAGGATTAATAATCAGCATAGCATATAATATCCATATACATCTTTCTCATGTGCATATGCTGATCCAGGCATGTGTGTACTGCTTTCCAGTCCTACATAAACCGTACATCTTTCAGTCCACAGCTCATTTTGAGCTTAATACATCATACATACAAAGTGACATCATCATATTGGAACTGTAATTTCATAAGATCATGGGCAGATATCTGTAAGTGTTAAATTACAGTTATTGATTGATCAGAAAATTTCCTAATGCAGCTTAGTATGTGTGCAACATTTGGGTAGAGATGGTGGCTGCTTACAAAGTAGTTCTGATTCATGTACAGCATTTCTTTGTTGCTTTGACAAATGGGAGAACACTCATGGGTTTGGCATTTCCAGCATTTGTTTTTTCTATGGCATACAAAAAAAGTTTGAGCATTCGTGTTGTACTTCATGGTGTAACCTTCAACACATCTTGTCCATTATATCAAGGAAAATAATAACCACCTTTTAAAAAAAAAATTCATGCTTTCAGTTTTTGCCTGCTTTCATCTTACAATGTCTGTAACTGAAAGAGTGCGTAATAGTAATAATGAGGCTTGTCCACATGAAACAGACTGACATTTTTTTGAAAGAGTAAGTAATAATAAGGGATGTTCAAATGAAAAACTGCCTGATAGCTAAAACAATCTTTGGCAGCTTTTCGAACGTTGGCATCTGGTACTTTGCAGGACAGGTGGTACGTCAGCAAATGTGTTCTAAAGTCACAAAAGGATGAGGGTCTAGACTTGTGATCTGTAATTGATATTCCTTAAGTTGTAGGACATCTGGAGACTGTATCTCTGCTTTAGTGGCTGAACCATCTTATCAAACATGGATCTGCTGGAGATTGCTCTGCAATCATGGTTAATGACAAAGTGCATTTAACGATGTTATCCTGGGCCTGTCCAGATGATGGGTTGGCAACTTTCGATTAGTAATCGAAGATCATGGTCTTCATTCTGTGGCAGTGGTAGATGAAAGGGACTTTACGGGAGTGTTGTTGAAGGTTTGCTGGTCTGGTGCATCCTGCCAAGTCTTTTGCTTTCGTGCCTTCTGTGCGAACACTCCCTACACCATTAAAGGTGGAACTGTGTGCCAGGCAGGTTTCCTTAACATTCCTGCATAAGATGTGACCTGATGTTTTGTTTCTGTGTCACAAACTTGTCATGGTAAACCGTGTCTGCTTAGAAGTCTCTTTCACTACTCTTTTCACTTGAATGTGACCACATGCATGATGACACTGAAAATAGTTCATCTCGTGGGTTAAGGTTATTCTGCTAATATCCATTTTTTTATGCAGTCTGTTTCATTTGGATACCTTACTGGATACGATTACAGATACAAATTTATGAACTGAAAAGCAAACTAGCATGATCCTGAGATTACTATAAATGCAGGCATGACTACCAGTAATTTTCAACTTTCTGAAGCATGTACACAAACAAATGTTAGCTTCAAGATTTGGGAAAGATCTTTTGCTTCTTTAGTTTGATGTTTGAAAACGTCTTTGTCAAAACTAGGGATGGAATTGTTGTTGCCTGTAGTCCTTTACTGACCAAGCCTTTAGTAAAGCTATTGAGTATTGTCATATACCTTTTTGAGGAAAGATGTGCAAGAAGAGAACCTTTTCTTAAACTAAGTAGGAATAAAAGTCTGGCTGTCAATGTTGCTTTACACCTTAAGAAAGTTTTTAACAAAAGAAAAATCCTGAAAATAATGGATTCATCTGTGAATTGCCTTACAATGGACCCCATGATGATTTAGTATGTGTGCATGCATGTATACTTATGTATGCATGCTTGGGTTGCAATGGGGTGTGTGCATATTGGGTGGATATCAGTCTATACGTGTTTTTTTCTCCACACTTTGTGTACATTTTACAGTGCAGTTTTTATTCTGAGGCAGATGTAAATAGATTTTATGCATGCAATGTCTTGTACAGAATTTCTTTCTATTTTCTGTATATGTTGGTATGCCTGTATAACTGCATGATAATTGTAGCCATAATAATGTGATGTGTGATAATAGTTTCCAGATTGTATAGGTTAAGTAATACTAGATGTACAAGCAAAATAGTGAGTGTTTCATTTTGTTACCCAACATGCAAGCACAATCCCTTCGCTTACCCACCTAGACTTTAAAGTACTGTAATGTTTGTAAATGTTTATGGCCCTAACCAGTTATCATTGTGCTCAACCACACCTCTGCTTCCATGCATCTCTTATTTTTATTTATATAAAGAAGCAGACCAATTGATTCCTGTGAATACTTTTCATTGCTAAAAAATCTTATATCTGTTGCCATGTTGGCACCTTCCCTTTGTCGTCATCTACAGTCCAGTTGAAAACAGTAGTACTGTTCCTTTAAGAGATCCAGTGTCCACATTTTCCATTTGAACAACACTTGTTCACTTGAGTCCCAGTTGGTGCACTGTTGGATAGTAGCATTTATACAAGGAGTATAAAGAGGCATTTGCCTCCACCATATCAACTTAATAACTCAGCAAGGGGTGGAAGATGTGCCACCATGAACACAGAATTGTGTTGGGAGCATCCTTGCAGCAAAAGATCACAGGCCTGAGTTTTTTAATTCTTTTTCATACGTAAATGTCCCATTTCAAAAGATAAAGGCTTTTTGAGCACTTCTATGTATAGGGGGAAAAAAGGTACAAATGCACAAATAACTCAGTCCAGGAAATCAAGTTATACATCAACTACCAAAACATTGCTGAATATTTTTTTTCATTTTAGTTCTATTTCTGATGATGCATAGAGTGCACTCTGTGTACAAAAACCTGTAACCAAAACAATGGCTCTTTTTGCCTTTTCAAAATCTAATGATGTTTCAGTATTGCAAATATGTAGGTGGCTTTAAAGATGATTCGCTCTCACACTTCTGTTTGTGCTTTTGTCAACAAGGTATGATTTTTAATGTTTATTTATTGAATGTGATTGTGTTAAAAGTATTTTTCTGCGAGAGAAGTGGGACAAATATCAGGGAGAATGGATTAGCTGTGAGGCGTGTAAACCTAGTGCTTTCACCTGTCTTGTTCATCATTCTGGCTCATGTGTTACAATATCGGTCTCTCATGCTTTCTTGTCCATCAATTGCTCTTAGGTACCATGTCCTTTTGTGCATGAATGCAACATAGAACCTGGTGTCCTGTTTTTCAGTTGCTTCCTAGGGTATAAGTGTTTTCGAGTCATAACTTGGTCAAGTAAGAATGAAGTTTTATGTCTTTGTTCTGCTGCTGACCCCATGATGCCTATAACAACAAAAATACCCCCCAAATAAAACTTCTGGTCTCCAAATTTACATGTTGAAAACTCAGCATCTGAATATAAAATTCCACTGGGGGTGTTTCTTAAGTACAACATTCATTTAATGGTTTTGGCAATTTTAGATTGTCTCAGACGTATTTGCTTTATGTGACTTTGCTGTAAAATTCACTTTCATGAACATTATATCTAGTGAAGGAGATTTTAATCAATTCTATTATTTAAACCGAGAGTTCAGTACTTGCTTCTACCTTGTGTTTGGGAATGCATTCATGCACGCTTGTGTTGGTCCGTCCACATGCTTTCTAGAGATAAAAATATTGCTAGAAATCAGCAACAACAAAAGCCTCTTTCTTTTCAGTGAAATAAACCTGTGCATGTTGTGCAGTAATTTGTAAGTAAAAGTTACATTGTAGCTATAATTCAAGGAGTTCTGAACAATAAGTTGGGGACCCACAAGAACATTCTACACCCAAGTAATTTGGGTTCGGGTAATTTTTTTATAAGGGATTTAAAAAAAAAATTAACTGACCAAAACAACGTGAGATTTATGTGGTGACAAGTATATGCACATTTAATATACCTTGTGACTTGAAAAAGAAATTTTTTTTAAAAAGTCTTTACAGAAAATAGTAGTAGCGGATGAATAGCGAGGTGTATGTGGCAGCCATCTGGACCTACAGGTTAGCTTATTGCAAGTTACGCAGAGGAGCACAGTGGAGTTTTGTTGTATCTTCTTCAGCGCATTTTTGCAAAAGCAAATTTTTTTCCAGAATTTGTGGGCATTTTTAGTGCAGTTGCAAAATGTTCAGACTGCTACCATGATTATTTCGTTGCATTTAAGGTGCTAGAAGTTGATTTTTTTCTGGCCCCGTTTTTGTGCTCCTTGTATGGTCAGCAAAACTATTCTGTGCAGACTGTTTTGGTATCAGGACCCAACGGTGGACAGTGTCAACTGCTTTTTTTTTTTTTAGGGGAGGAGATGGGTTTTTTTTTTCTTCAGTTTCCTTTTGAGTATGTTCACACTAACAGACTTCAGGGTATCGTTGGTTTGTATGTGTGTGTTTTTATGTCTCAAGGCTGAGGTGCCTGCTCTATAAGAATCTAAGATAACTTATACTAAGCTTTTGCAATGCACTAATTCCTGGTAAAACATGCTCTATAATAGGGGACTAATATTCTCCTTTTTATTATAGGCAGACATCATATTTGAATCTATGCTGGACTAAAATTTGACTTAATACGAGAAGTTAATGGTCAAGTTCATGAAGGATGTGGCAGAAATGTAGTTTCTGTTTAAGTATCTGCTTGCTTACTTTTTATGTGTTTGTCTTTCAGCAAAATGCATAACCATTGTGGACATGTAGATGAATGATAACTGCATCAAGATGAATATGCATGACTTTGGTTTTCATTGTTGCTTTGTATCAAGTGCAATGCCTTACACTAAGGGAATGGGCCTGATGTGTCCAGTGTTGTAAAGTTGTCCATTGCTTAATATCAAGTGTGAATGTATATGGCTGGTGAGCTTTTGAGCTCGTACTTCACAATATGGTTGCCAAATCACACTACTGAAAGGCAGTCCTGTGTCAGAAAATCTATATTCATGTCAAGTTTGCAGATGTTATCCTCGAAGTCTGGTGATGTGAACCGCTGTATAACGCTGATCATTGTAGTCAATTTCTGGCTTCTTTTTTAATATTTTGCCAGAAATTTCCAATGGTATTTCCTGAACCAGACCACACTTTCATTTTGTTCTTGCTCCAGTTCTTGTACAGACCATTTACCAAAATGCCACCATGTTGTGATTTTTTTTCCTCCTCTCTTTATTTTTTATCCTCAGTCATGTCCATTTCATTGTTGCATTTCATTAAACTGGTGAACAAGTTCACCCTTGAGTCTGCGACTGACAAAGTGTGTAGTGTATGTTTCATAAGGCCGTGATGTGGCAAGGCGTGACTTACAGCCATGCGCTTTCTAACAAATTAAATATAGATTAAAATAATACCAATAAATAAAATCTATAAGTTACTGTGACCATTTGCTTGAATGAATATATCATTTACACACATTATCATTTAAATATGTATTATCCACAAAGTTCAAGGATAGAAAATTATTAATGGTTAACAAGTAGAAAATGAATGGTACTCAAAAACTTTTTTCTTTACATTTAATATTATGCAAACATATAATTAGCTGCTAGAAACTTTTAGTACTGCAAGTGGAAAAATGGTGCGAAGACAGTATATGAGAACCACAGTCCACTGTCTTTGGTGAAAGAATTTTACTACAGTACAGTGGCATTTACATTTGTGAATGTAATATATTTATTTCTGCTAAGCATGCAACAAATGCATTCAGATGTAAAGTGATAATAATTATTATATATACCCTAACCTAATTCAGCCCTTTTCCTTTGGTTGATTTTTTTTTTTTTTAAATGTGGTCCACTGGTTATGTTGATTTTCTGACAGTAGGCACCATGTCATTGTTATTGTCACAGTAAACCAGGCAGGCAGGAAGAGATCACAACTGAAACAATATTAGAATCTCTCGCTAGGTTTCATTCAATGCATCTCTGTTTATATGATCAATCTCTAGGCCATGATCACATTTCTGACAGTGTGTCATGGAATTAAAAACAAGGAGCCTTGGTAACTCAACTTATTATAGATGACATCATGTCCCAGCATGGGAAACTGAAAAATCAGGCAAAAAGACTGCAGCACACAAATTACTTGGCAAGATTAGGGGTGAAACCAATCACGATAAAGCACACATCTTCATTGTTAGTGTTTGTTGTCTTTGTCCTATTTTCAGCACACTTTTTTCACTATTTTGGAACAATGTTTTAAAACATTTGACTGTGATTTTGACCCTTTTACCTGTATCATGATCTTCATGGCTGTTGTAGCGGTAGGCAGTCACCAAGATGTCCACCATCGTGATGACTGCCCATCTAGTCAAGATTGCAGAGTTCAGCCTGCAGCCTAGGACAAAATCTGAAGTACAAAAATTCTTCGCTCTGATCTTACAGAGCACTGTGATGAACCATCATGCATTATCTGAAGAACGTCATTCTGTGTTTGATTAATGCCTGTGTATTCGAGTTTTGCATGGAAGTAGATATCAGTATAAACATGGCAACATGCAGCAGAGAGAATGTGCACTCTGATCTCTGGGTTACAACCACACACAAGGAATCAAAAAAAAAAGGGCACAGTACATTGTTGACATGAATCAATAAATTGTCTGGCTGTTTGTTTTTTGTTTTTAAAGAAACCATCTTACCTTTTTTTCACACTAGATTGTTGCACTGTCGTGCTGTTTGCTACTCAGCTACCAACACATTAGGCAAATTTATTAGCTGGCTGAACTTTCAAGAAACGTGTTTTATATGTGCAAGTATTTGTAGCTTCATTTATAATGTTGCTAAGCCCATGAGTGCACAGTGTGATTTTTGCACTGCTGACTGGCCAGCCAGCCTGCAGAGGGGTTTGTTGTCATCTTTTTCTTACAGCTCACATAGTCTGCGTAATTATTCCACTATCATCCTTAAAAGCCTGTGCATCAAAACTGGCATGTACATCTTACCAAAGATCCTTTCTTGGACAATAAAGCTGTGAGACAATTTTTTTAAGTCTGTCATTTGTATATGCAGCAGGTATCCGTTTTTGTGTTGTGTTGTGTTGCATTATAGCTATGATTACTTTATCATAGATGCTAGTTCTCCACAAATTTCTGGGTGAAGTATCCTCAACAATGTTTGCCTGAAAATGAATATCCAGAGCTAACATTCATCTTTCTTTCACATGGCTGCCACTAGAGTGTCTGTGTTAATACGTCTAAAGTTTTCTTTGGTGGAATGAGCACTACAGGCAGATCATGAAATTTGACTCAAGTGCACCAGGCTGTGAAGAGAGAGAACTTCCGGTGGGTATAATCTTGAAAGAGCTTTTTGTGTTCAGTTACTTGCCACCACCCTTAAAAAATGCTGATGCATAACAACACTAACCTTGTTAGTTGGCCTGTCCTTTTGTGTAATTTAGTAATAGTTTCCATACTAAACTGACAGTTCGAATTTGCAAGGCATTCATTCTAAAAACTATATTAGAATGTGTGCCATCAACTGAATCAACATGTGATGATCTCTTCAACAGTGTGCTTAGTATTGCAAAATTCAGCTGAGAAAAAAATCAAATATCATCCTAGAAAAATACACGAGTACGTGTTAAGCATGACTGTCCTTGCTTCGTAAAATAATCATATTTTTAAGACAAGGACAAATGTTATCATCAAATGAAGTGCCTGAAGTCTGCATTTTTCTAATCTGTAGTCTGTTACGTACGCTTAGATTTTTCTCCCATAGTGATAAAAATGAGTACGGGATAAGTAATCCTTTAGCCTAGTGCCCACGGGCAGTGAATGGGTCACCCTACCTAAAGTACAGGTGGCGTCAAACCCTCTCCTGCCACATTTACCTCCCCTGATAAATCAGGAACTCATTCCTGCTAGAAATTACATCCCCTGATAAATCAGGAGCCCATTGCTTCTAGAAGTTGCTTGGTGGACAGGGAAAGTAATCCAGCCACAAGCACAAGCAAGCCTAGAACCATCAACCTCCTCTCCACAGTTAACGCACTAACCACCTGGAGTCTAATTAAGACCGACATTAAAACAAATCAGTGACATTGTCCTTACACAAAAGTCACTAACCTAAATCATTGGCCAAACTCTTAAACAAGATTTATGCAGACCAAAGTGATTACTTCCCATAATAATGGAAGCACTGCATGAGCCACAAACTTTTCGGTGTAACTAATGCCAATAATCTGGCTTGGTCCCAGCGCATCTTAATAACAGGCAAAGGTATTTCCCAGAAAAATGACCAGCTGTCAAAAATCAAGGACTTTATATCCTACAACAACAACAAAATCACTTCAAAACACTTCTACACTGTCTAAATTCAGTCAACCATTGACTATGCTTCCACTCTGAGGGACTATGCTAGTGGAGCATCTAAATGGCCTATTGCAGGTGTTCAAAAGACAGTATTACTATGACCAAAAATGCTGTTTAATCATGGATGTCCGTGGTCTAATGATTTCATCTCTCTAGGAATCCTTCGACTAATGAATAGGATAAAATATAAAAGCACCTTTGTTTATAACTCACAGGTAAGCTGTCCCTAAACTCTCTTGACTATTTTTTACAAAAAATACATAAATATATCTTCAACTTAATATCCCCATTCCATGAATTTTACCTACCAAGCTTGAAATAGCATCCTGTGGATCAGACCCTCTCATCTCAGTTCGAACTGAAATGTCCAAAAGTGTGGACAGAATCAGTAATCGCGCAGACAAACCAGAACATAAAAGCTCTTAATTTGTGTCTTCTCATAAACCACGCGGAAATAACTGTGAAACCGAAAGCTGCCTGCTCGATTGCCGACATCCCTTCCCCGTGTAAAGCAGCTGACGTATCTAAAAGCTGGAACATTGGCGACAGGCTCAATGATTCTGAGAAGAGTAAATAATACTAAACAAATCATTAATTAATGCCTTGGAGGATTCCGGGCGAACTCCAATGTCGATCCGCCAGTGGCAGTCACGGTTGGTTGCATACAGACCGGAAATGATGTCGCTGTGACGTATCAAAGGTGGCCATAAGGGGACGCTCGGTAGTGTAGTGGTGAAAATACTCGCAAGTCACCACTGTAGTTTGGGGCCCTGTAGTCAGATCTCGTATCGACACGTTCTGTAGATGACATCAGGTTTTCTGCGAGTACTGCGGTTCCCCCAAGTGCGAAATCACCTCTAGATGCAAGCACTTCCTTGCCAAAGCAACCAAGTGAGAAAAGGCTTGCACACACCATGGACTATTACAATGCTGAAAACGTTAAATATATTCAAAAATAATCATCTATCTAGCGCATGGTGTGGATCATCGATGTATGTTCAGAAAGTGAGGGGGTGATATCGGTAGGACTGGACTCTACGCCAAGATAGCATGTGGCCTCATTGTGCAAGTCGACTGCTGTCAACGCTTTTTTTTTTTTTAAACAAGACAACAGGATCTGTGTTGCCCGATTTACTGTTTACGCGTCCCAATGAACGAAAAACATCTACATATAACCTCGATCCTCTATCGTTGACGCCTTCTTAAAGGTTTTATTTTCACACAGTGTAAGGTGCCACATCAACATGAAAGCTCTCCTTTTCGTAAAGGTGGCGACGGATCTATTGTTAATTGGTCCATCGGCTGGGTCTAGTCTCAACTCCGGTGATGTTGTTTTCGTTCGCCTAATTTTTTTTTTTTTTCACCACACTTGGAGGCCAGTTTTCGATAAAACTAGCATCCATCGGTCACCGGTCATTTCGCCCCAGAGACTGGGTCAAATCGTCCCAGCTATGTCCATATCGTCCCAAGTAAGACCACGTCGTCCCAGGCCCAAAAGATGAATCATTCACCGATGACACAAGTAGCTACTAACATCAAATAATATTAACAAAACCATACTGCTGCCCATTTGAAACAGTTGTTTGTTTTTTTTACTTTATCCTAACACTCTGCATATACTAATAATAGAGTGGATGTATACAGCACATTTCTCGACTGCAGGGTAGACGCAATACGCAAACAGTCAAAGTAAAAGGATGAGAAAATCTTCAGTTAAAAAATTGTTTAAAGAGAAAATCGCCGTTGTAAGATTGGTTGTTATAGTCCTGGGGCGAAATGACCGGCCCCGCTCCATCCGGTAACAGCGATTTACTACCGCAAGAACTAGGGCGCCGTCTCGTTAGCGCGAGCGTATGTAGATACACGAATGTCGCCAGACGTCACGAGAAGCCATTTGTGTTTTCACGACCAAGACAGCAGCAAAAAACAATCACGAATGTAATTGCGCGAGCTGAACAGTTTTTCTGATTTTTTTCCGAGCAGTTTTTAAAAAAGTCAATTGAAAGAGAACCCAAAATTGTTTTCATAAGCAGTGGTTTTGCAGGATTAAACAGTCATGTATCTGATAGCCATGTCACTGATGATTTGTCCCGAGAAATAACAATATGTTACTGTTGGAAATTTTTTATGGACTTAAACTTTCAGGTAAACCGACAATTAGTTCTTTACAAGATTCTAAAATATATCATTTTCAAGCTCCCTCACAAAATCAGCCAAAAATTTGTTCTCCAGTTGATGTGGTTAATACCACCTCCTCCTAACCTCTATATCAAGCCTACCACTGTACTACCCTCACCACCACTCATATAATGCCATGCACATAAACCTCCCTATTAAGACTTGCTAAAATTCACCTAATTTGGGTCATAACTAAGAGGAGTCATTATAGAGAAATCAACCAGTCTGCTTTCATTTTACAAACCATGACTTCAAGCAAATTTATACATGCATATTCTGGAACAAAATCAAAATTTTTGGGAGCCGGCCCAAGGGTCTTAAATCTGAATCCTAACCTGTAAAAATATGAGACCTTATGACAGGGGCTAAACACACAAAGGTTTGGACAGACACTCTTTAGTGACTACGCAGTAACTTTGAGGCCTTCACAATAAAGAGTTTCAGATAATGAGTGCAAATCCTTAGTTATAGCACAAACTCTTAGTAGCAGCAGCACATCTAGAAATGTAAAAGTGCATAGAAAGTTGTTCAAAATCAGATGTTGTAAAGGCAAACCCATTCCTCACAGATATTTACATATACTAATTGCTTCTTCAAGACAACTGGTACATTTTATATAGTTTGAGGTACATGGTGAAATATCTGCTTTATGGGTACAGCTCATAATCATCAAGACTTGTAAAGACAACCCAAGAGGAAACAGAAGAGGAACGTAGATCAGGCAGAAAAAATAGGCCAAGCACTTTCAAATGGACTGTCCTGCCATTCAGTAGATCCTAGAGAATGGCAGAGAACTGAAAGAGATGGTGACAGCTAGTGGTAAAATTGTCTGCATGCCAGCAACAAAATTAGAACTAAGCAATTCAGGATGTGACAGATGACAATAGTGAGGACTTAAGCTGCATTTCAATAGATGATGTCTTTAGCCGATGCATTAGCTCTGTTAATGTATATAGTTTAGTTTATTCCTTGTTGCTCCCTTGAGGAGCGTAGGGCCGCAACACCACCTTGCCAGTGGACCCGGTTTTGGGCAGCCCCCTTCAGTTGGGCCCACGTGGTTCCGATGTCCTTTGCCTCACTTTCTACTGCTCTTTTCCAAGACTGCTTTGGCCTCCCAACTCCCCTCTTCCCATGAGGGTTCCAGGCAAGTGCCTGGTTGGCAATGGTGTCAGCTGGTTTGGTCAGGGTGTGTCCTATTAAGCCCCATTTGTGCTTTTTGATGTCTTTGCTAGTGGCATTCTGGTTGGTTCTGTTCCACAGGCTGATGTTGAAGATCTTTTCAGGCCATCTTATTCCCAGAATGTGACGTAGGCATCAGCTGATGAAGGGGGGGAATTGGTGTTTTACGCCGTGCCAGCAGCTGAGGCTATATTACGGCAAGGCAGCCAGCCCAGTAAAAAGATGCCACGTGCAGAGAAAGAACAGCGTGCCCAAGACCAGAAATGAACTCTGGGCAGCCAACCTTCACTGTAATGGTGACAGGTGCTAACCGTTGCGCCACCGGACCACTAGCTGGTGAAGGTCTGGAGCTTGTTGATGATGGCATTTGTCACTCTCCAGGTTTTAGAACTATACAGTTGGACTGCCTTCACATTGGTGTTGAAGATGCGGTCCTACTGCGGAAGGATAATGCTCGGGAGTTCCAGATGGGGCATAGGCTGTTGAAAGCATACCAGGCCTTGTTGTTGAGGCTTTTGATGTCACCATCTGCTCCACCATCCTTGTTGACAATGCCCCCCGATACGTGAAGTGGTCTGTTTCCAGGATGTTCTCTCCTTGAAGTTGGATTGGGAGTTCCTGATTGTTGTTGATTCTCATCACTTCGGTCTTCTTTCTGTTGACCTTTAAACCAGTCTTCTCTGCTTCCTCTCCTAGCTTACTCAGTTTGGTTTGTGCATGTTGTTGCCGATGAGATAGGAGACTAATGTCTTCTGCAAAGTCCAGGTCCTCTAGCTGTTTGGTGAAGGTCCACTGAATACCGGTGTTGTTGTCTTGGGTTGTCTTGCGCATAATCCAGTCTATGACCATCAGGAAGATTTTTTTGTGATAATAAGCAACCCTGTTTTACACCGCTCTGCACTACAAAAGGTTAAGTGAGTTTGCCATTGTGAATAACTTGGCAGGACGAGTCTTCGTACAACTCTTGAATGATATGAGCTTAGATGGAATGCCGTAATGTATATAAGTGCAGTAGAATATAAACAGATCACATGTTTCAAGAGACCATCTAGATCACAACCATCACCAAGAGACAACTACTACAATAACTTGACCAGTGCCTAGACAGTATAATTTCTTTTGTCAAAAAAAAAAATGCTATGGTAATCTACATGAGTATTGATCACATCACCATTAATCGCCAGTTTAGGAAGTCTGCTGGATGTCAGAGTAAAGGGAGGTGCAGATGCAGCCACAGACCACCACCTGCTTGTGGCAAACATGAAAATAAAGCTGAGGTCTTTCCATGACACATCAGACAGACCGCACCACAAATTAAATGTGCAGTTTCTTAGAGACCATAAAAAGCAAGAAGAGTTCATCTGCGAAGTTAAAAACAGGTTTGCGGCGCTGGAGGGACTCCTGGAAAGAACAGTGGCCAACCACTGAACAGGATTACCTCAGACCAAAGTACTGGGAGATAAACAGAGAAGTGAAGAAGAGTGCAACAGACGACAAGAGACAGTTCGCACACAGAAGAGGAAGAAGGCAGAACAAGCAGCTGGGCAAAATCACACAAAAAGACTATATGAAATTACAAGAATTCTGTCAGGAAGGAAAAACACCGATGCGTGCAGACCAATAAAGAATAAAAATGGCAGCGTCATCACCAGGGATGTAGAACAAAGATCTCGCTGGGTGGAACATTTTGATGAAATACTCAACCGACCACCACCAACAACCACTTTGGATGTTGCCCCAGCCGCCGAACAGCTCAAAGTAAACAACCCACCAACCAAGGCAGAAATCATCAAAGCAATCAAGTCCTTGAATTCTGGCAAGGCGGCAGGCCCAGATGGCATTCCTGCAAAAGCACTCAAGGCAGACCCAACAGCCGCAGCGGAGATGCTACACCCCCTGCTGCAGAAAATTTGGGAACAGGAGCAAGTTCCAGCAGACTGGAAGCTTAGCTACCTAGTAAAGCTATCCAAAAAAGGCGACCTGACACAGTGCAGCAATTGGCGTGGGATTCACTGTTGTCCATTCTAGCAAGGTGCTGACCAGAATCATCCTGGAGAGACTGAAGAATGCCCTAGACAAGAGACTGAGGCAAGAACAGGCAGGGTTTTGGCAGGGTAAATCATGCACAGACCAAATTGCTACACTACAAAATATTATTCAACAGTCCATTGAATGGCAGTCACTACTATACATAACAACACAGGTATTCAGTGGACCTTCGCCAGACAACTTGATGATCTCAACTTTACAGATGACATCAGCCTGCTGTCCCACAAGCAACAACACGCACAAAGCTCACTTGGTTCACAGAAGAAGCAGCGATGACTGGCCTGACCATCAACATCAAGAAGACGGAGGTAGTGCGGGTCAACAACAAGCAAGAAGCCCCACTCTAACTACATGTAGAATGTATTACAGAGTCTGACTGTTTCACCTACCTTGGCAGCATAGTCAGCAACGATGGAGGTACAGATGAAAATATAAGAAGTCGAACAAACAAAGCCAGGCTTGCAACCTTCTGACCTATCTGGAACTCCAAGGCTTTATCTTTACACACCAAGATCTGTGTCTTTAACACAAATGTAAAGTCAGTCTTTCTGTATGGATCTGAGACATGGCATGTGACAAATGCCATCACTAACAAGATACAGACATTCATCAACAGATGTCTGCTCCACATCCTCAACATCAGATGGCTCGAGAAGATCTCAAATATTCACCTGTGGGAGAGGACCAACCAAAAACCTGCAAAAGCCGGCCAACAATTTAACGAGACAAGCTTTGGGCTGGAACCCACAGGGGAGGTGCAGGGTTAGGAGACCCAGACAGACGTGGAGGAGATCAGTCCACAGAGAAGTGGAGACAACTGGCATGACATGACATTTCCCAACTGAAAAGGGACACCCGGAACCGGGTCCTATGGCAGGGTGTGCTTGCGGCCCTATGCTCCACTGGGGGTGAATAGGAACAAGAAGAAGAAAAATGTACATGAGTATATGATATACTAAAATAAAGTTTGCACATAAAAAATGTAATATCAACGAATGAACAATCAAAGTGTTACCAGCTAAAATACATTGTTTCAAAATGTGTGGACCTGTGCTTTGTTAGTAATCATTGTAACCTCTTTAATAATTCCGGTGATAAACATTGTTGAGATCCAAACCATTGAAACAATTTCATTTCATCACATGGTCTTTTGTCTTCTTGTGAACATTTCGAGTTCTTATCCAAAGCTGATTGTGACAACTGTGGCATCACTGTAAAAAGTGTTTTGTCCAGCTCCTTGCTGGAATTTGGAAGAGAAAACCAACTCACTAAATTATGCTAAAATGCTCATTCAATGCATCCAAACGTCTTAGAATTGATTTAAAAATATATTTCTAATTTTATTTCTTTAGAACAGTTTTCAGTTTTGGAAAAAGCAACTGTAACTGCATGCCCTTAGGTTCTACCATTAAACTTCTGTGACATTTATTTTCTTTCACAACTTTTCATACAAAACACCTGGGTTCGGTTGACTGTATTAAACAATTGCATACTCTTTAAAAAAAAAAATTCATGATGAACTACAGTATGTTTACCTTGCAGTCTAATTTCATTTTTTTTAATTCATTATCGACGAATGATCAAGAAACAGTTTTGCAGAAGAATGCGTTTAACTAGTTACTTTGTCACACAAAGCATTAAGCTAAACCAAATCTTATTACTGCAGACGTCAATTTTTATTTATAATTATATTCTGATATGGGATTACGAAAGGCTATTGTAAACACTCGGCTTTGCAGGATGTTCACATTGTATCATCCACTACCCTCTGTATGATACGTTAACTTATTTATTACAAAATTCAAAAATAAACGAACATGCAAGGAGATATACTATATGAACCATGAATTTGTGAAGCTGTAAATTAAAACAACTTAGAAATATTAGCACTTCAGCTCACTGCAGCTTCTTTGAAAGACTTCCATGTCAATCAAAATAGACCGGACCGGAACGAGATCGTCGTCCCTCTCTTAACTCCGCCTCCATATCCCATGTTTCAATGCGTCCAAGCATAGCCAAAATGGCTACTGTGCCAAGCCTTCAACTGTTTATCACAGCCAGGACATCAAATCTTCAATACTGTGTTTCAGCTTTTTGCGTTGGAGATAGAAAAATATCCCAGTTGATTTGCACTGTATTCCACCGGGTTTTGTCACCGATCCGCAGACTTATATCCCAGTATGCTGGAAATTTTGCAGGTTTCAGGTACCGGCAAGGTGAAGTGACGTAACACAAGGCCATATGCAAAATAGGAAGTCGTGACCTCTTCTGGACGAACCGCTCGACTGCGTTGAACTCGAAGTGCGTTTTCGCTCAAATGCCTGACAGAGGCGCAGAGTATCAGAAACCGAGCTGCGACTGCTTGCTATTGTTTAGAACACGTCTTGCTGGGAAATTCATGTTATTATGGATGAAACTGAGTATACAGGTTGTTATTTTATCATTTACAGCGTTACCTTATGTAAAATAGCGTGTAAAAGTTGAAAAATGTTAGCAGTCGAGCTGGCTTGCACAGTTTTTGTTAGGCCATGATATCGCCATGACTGGATTTCTTACACCGGGAGGTTTTTAACTTGTTCACGTTGATCATAAGCTGACTGACGATGTATATTTGGACAAAACTTACACTTTATATTGTTAGGAGTGGGAAAAGTCTATTTTAGATGAAGCTGTTGAGTTGCATACCTTTGTTGTCTACAAAGAACGCACAGGACACCGAGTGTGATCGTCTCTTAACCGAATCTTGTTCTCGGTTTCAGGGCATGCTATCAAGAGGACAGGTTCTCAAACTCCAGAATATGAGGTAAACCATTTTATTGTATGACATGATCGTTATGTTGTCTGGCTACTTTTTCTTTCTGGAGTAAGTTGTGATGAAGCCCGAACATACGTGGTTTTGACGATCGTCAGCGTCACAGCTCAAATGAGCATATCGTAATGGCGACGATCCATATTGCCTGCTAGGTTGCAACGGATAGAACAAGAGAGAGAATCTTGATTTGTGCACTTAATTTTTACAGTAGGGTTGTTTGGAACTTCGTATAATTTATTCTGAGCACACGCATATTTGAACAAGCATTGCAATCATGATCTAACAGAATATACAAGGTTAGACATATTGATAAATTCTGTTCTGTAGGCCAGATTCGTGATCGTACAGCAGTTTTGTAAGATGAACATTTACATTATCATAAATGACAGGTTTATTTTTTTATACTTCGGATAGTGAAATTTCATTATCTGTTGATGTGCTTTCAATATTTGTTGTATCTTGCAGTTGAAGAGTTAAAAGTTTTTTTTCTGTTAAAAGTTTGCAGAGGCAAATACATCATTAAAACGACCACGGACCAAAGAAGATTTCATGGCATTTTGTTGCACAGTACTAGCATACACACAGTATGAACAGTATGAGGAATTGTCACAGGAGGTAAGCACAGAAGATTTCTTCTATTGCTCACTATTTAAGCATACATGACTTGTGCAATTAAAATTGCGAACAAAACAATGCCTTCAGGTAAAAGATCTGCATAACAACAGTCTTTCTAGAAGCTTATACAGATTTACCTAGTGCCATAAAAGTTGACTAAGTAGCATTTTTATACACAAATCTTGTCATTTACATTAGACAATTGAAACAATAGAATCCTTGTCAAATTTTAGGTAGTTGGCAACATCTATATCAGCTTTGATTACTTAATTAAAATGAGTGGTTATCTTGTATAATCTTTATTATATTTATTTGTTATTAATCTTATACAAAGAAACAAAAAGATGGGAGTAGTTCTTGACCTATATGGATATACTAAAGAATAGTTTTGGAGAGATGCAAGTCTGAATTTAAAAGTCAAGGACTATTGATGTTTAAACGTGGATTTGCTTTCATTGTTTTAGTTCCCTTTTCATAACCATCATGTCTATATAATATTAAGTGGCTACTGCTATACTTACATGCTGCCACATTGTTATTGTTTTGCAATTTCTCTGATAATCAAAAACTACTAAGCCATAGTGAATGTTTTTAAATATTTCTGCCTGTTATTTATACGTTTATACGACTAGTTAAATGCCAAGACAATCCATGTTCTGCTAAATGCCCTGTTTAAGAGCCTATTTCATAACCAAGCTGAATTTTAGGATACATGATTTAAAGATTTGAGTCATAGCATGTACTGTAAAAAAAGATGGCACAAGATTACTAAAGTTGCCAACTTAAATCATGTGGTACTTTAAACAGTAGTTTTGTTGTTTTAGTGTTAGTAGTATTGTATGGAACCCACCTATGCTTTGATCTTAACTTTAAATGTCTAGTAGAACCAGTTATTTTCACCACCACTCATTTTACTATGCCTCAGTGAAATGTGTAATGAAACGAGCTCTCATCTGACGATTCTTTAACTGGGCTGATAAGAGACAGGTGAAGATGACAGTGTTAAGTCTAGAATATCTTTGACTGTGGCACATTTTTCTCCTGTTTTATACAGTTGATACTGCCAAATAAAATTTGATCAACAGAATTTATTACTCACCTATAGATTCAAGAATTAGACCCCATGCTTGAGAACTGAATGGTATATAATATAAAGGTTAGTTTTCTTCGCCCAATTCAGTTTCAGTGAACCATTCCTAAAGCCTTCGTCAATTACTAAGTTTCTTGGCCATTCTTGTATGATTCACAAACAGGCACATCAGTAGTCTTATATAATTCAAGAGCTTTATCCAAATGTATAATTTTCTGTTTTACTATCAATGTTGATAGAACCTGCTGGTATATTTATGTGTATTATTAAGAGTTTGTGAAGGTTTGGTTTAGGCATGTACATTTATTGTGACTTCCTTATAACCCTAAAATTATTGATAAAGAAACTATTGTGAAGAAAAATGTGGGAAGATAACTATTAGATAAGCTGTATCTTGCATTATCTTTGGTATTGGTTATAGTCTTTGAAAAAGAAAATGATCGAGATTAATGGTGTTGTATTGCATAGACTTGCTTCACTAGGAAGTACAGACTCCATTTGGGGGGTGACAAGGAGGGTTGTATGCTGCTAGCCTGTTTTTTTCTTTTAAAAAAAATTTCGCTCATTTCCAGAAAACAGAAGCACGCAGATCAACCCCAACCCTCCTCTAACGTTTAGTGGTTATGAAATTTAAGTGTTTAGTTGCAAAGATTTCTTTTATGGCTTTCATAAAAGCAGCTTTGTGCAATTTTAGTTTGTCTCAGGATTATATGACTTTTTTTTAACATATACCAGAAAAAGGGTTAGGATTGGGACTTGGGTTGTAGTGGATTTTTCCCCCTGCTTTGTGATGCATGTTCTGATGTTGCTGATAGGCTGTGTCAGTGCATCATGAGCCCTGCCACAAACTCTTAATTTGTAAGCCAGATATCTCAACTTCCTTCACTTCCAAAGATTACTAGATATCCAGAGTGCAGAGTACTACTTTTTTGTTTTTGATCATAGCGAAAGGAATTTGGTCAAACTTGCTGTCTGAGAGAAGGTGACTGCCTCTATAAGTTTGTCGCAATTAAAAGGGGACTGACCAAAATTATTATTGTATAAACCCAAACATTTCAGTTATATGAAGCAGCATGCAGACTTTCCGCGTAAAAGATAAACTGTTATAGTTGGTGACACACTACAAAATGATCTTTGGCGTAAAATATTGTATTGTGGTTATATAAAATTCATATTTGTCATTTATTGTAAACTGATGCGTGCAGTTTATGAAACGATTTACGGAAACACAAAGCTGCGTTCTCTGGTTGGTCTAGTGGCTTTATTAATTTCATTCAAAACTTGCTTAGATCAGACCGAAGTCTGCTGTCCTAAAAAAGCTGGCCTGCTATCTTCACACCGCGACTGTCTGCTGATAGACAAGTACAAACTGTACAGTCTCGGTTTCTGTGACTACTCCCTTGCTTCCCACCCCACCTTCCCGTCTTTCCTCATTATCTCAAGGTGAAGGCCGAGTGAGCTAGACGAACTAAATTTAGCACAATGGCGTAATGTAACGATTCTTTGGCCGGTAGGGGCAGAACGATGTATTTTCTTTCCCCTACGAACCGCACGTTATATTGTAGATGTCTTACTCTCTTTTCGCCTGGCAAAAGCTTACCTTCAGCCTTACCATGCCAGGTTGAGAGGAATATAATCCACAAAGCTCATGTTGTGACTGAAAATCAGGCACTGCCTCAAAGAACAGTGCGGCAAGAGGAAGGCTAGCTCGCACTCCGCACAACCCGGCCAGTGACGTCAAGACTCGAGCACCACACGGGCCGTGGCAACATTCCAAGGTTGTGCTGCTGTTGTCACGTGAGAAGTGCATGCGCGATTCTTATTGGCTACTTTGTGTAACAAAGGAGCAAGGGATGGGTGGTGCGAAAAGGAAACGGTAGTTGGTCGCCGGACGATAGGCTTTGCTGGTTGCATGGATACGTAAAGCCTGCCAGTGCGGGTTGTCCTATTATTATTGTCGCGTCCTATAAGGCAGATTAGACGTTTTAGCTAGAAAAAGAAAATGGGTCGTTTAACCGATGCGGATCGAGTACTTTGGTATCTATAAACTGTAGCAACTTGTGCAACGTAATTCGTCTTTCGAAGAGTCAAAAGCTACATGCGTGGTGACCACTTTGACATCAAAAGGAAAATGTGTCTTTTTTGTAGTGTGTTTGAAAAGGAGACAGCAAAACTGCATCCCGGGGTAACATCAAGTCCACAGCGTGTCACGTCACTGATCCAAGCAAGGGGCTGTAGATCAAGCGAGAGTACGTTTTCCCCAGCAAACATGGGAACCTCGTAAAGTAGCGTCGCGACACAGCGGACTCGGCTTCGTGGTTATTGATGCCAGGCATCTTTGCCATCGCTTTATAACTACAGCTCTAGGGGTAACAACATCTGCTGGAATGGACACTGCTTATTTCAAAAACAAGACGCCTGTCCTTGAGTTAGCCATGTTGTCCCAGGGTAATACTTACCCTCGCTCCAGAATTAAAGCCCCGTAACATTGACGCAATGAGAAAGCGCCATTTTCGACCATTGAAAGTCACAGAATAGAACATGATGCATTTTCATAGCCGTTAAATGATAAACTGGTTATATGTGTCTGCATGCACGCATTCCTTAGAGTGACAAACACAAGCAGGACACATATATTTACCAACTGCCAATACTTATTTCGCCGTTGTACTAGTCAAGAAATTATATTTGTATCAGAATCTATGATGCTATAATTACTTGATTTAGTACCATTATCATCGTTTAAGAGATGTTTCAAATGTGAACTTTAATGTGGATTTTTCCCCTTGAAAATATGTCGTGAGAGTACAGATTTTTATATTTTTTTGAGACCTTGTACATCATGGCCAGTGGACTATGAATACCGCAGTATGCAATTTTCCAAATCTGCCATAATGTGCAATAGGCATGGTCACTTGTAAACAGCAAAAAACTAATTTTGAGCAAATTTTGCAGATATAGACTTTTAGTTCATAGTTTCAATGCATAGGTGTAAAGTTTGTTATTATGGTATTGATAAAAAAAAATTTCAATAGATAAGATTCTTTACAAGTGTTTTTCTTTTTTCATTTTGAGAACATCAAGAGAAGTGACAACTTTGACTTGAAATGCATTCCTTTGCCCAATAAACTAGGTTTGTTTTAGCCACATGTCACTCATCTGTAATTTGGGTTTGTTTGGGTTTTTTTAATTTAAGGGTTTATTTATGTGGCAGGGCATGCGGCAGGATAACAACATGAGCCCTTTGGACACAGACAGTGGGAGCAACAGTTCAGAGAATCTCTCAGACTTGTCATCCTGCACTGCTTCTGATTCAGAACCTTCACCCAACTCCACTGCATGCACAGATGCTGGAGGTGTGTACACATTTGAATTTATCATTGACACTTTTGCTTTAAATTGGGTGTAAAAAAAGTTACTTTTTTAATTTATTGCCTTGAAAAAATGATAATTCTAACTATTGTGTGACAAACATGTTTATCCAAGATTTTATTAAAATCATTTTAGAGAATAACAAAGCCTGCAGAGGAGAGGCACTAATAAGCCAATTTGTAGATACATACCACAAAATTGATAATAACAGAATTGTGAACAGCTTTGTCGTCAACAGAAGAAATAAGTCAAGGAAATATAAATTGACAAGAATAAGTAGTAACACTATAAAGCAAATCATTTGCACAGAGCCTATCCAATTCATGAAAGATTGTGAAATTCTTTTTTTAACAAAATCAATCACTGTTTTCTTGTTTTTCGTTGCAGATGATATTGACTCTATCACTTGTTACTGCATGAAGCCTTTTGCCAACCGTCCTATGATTGAATGTGATGAGTGCCAATTATGGATTCACCTTTCATGTGCAAAGATCCGCAGAACCAATATCCCCAAAAATTTTGTGTGTCAGCCATGCAGAGACGCTAAATATACAGTGAGAAAATCAGATCGACAGAGGACAATCAAAAAACGTTGACAGAGATTCACAGTGACAGTTCTTCAGAGACATATTTTGGGATTATTCTTGTCAGTTTCCATCAGGGGAACAGTTGTTGGTGAATTTTACATTTATGACCCCTGTCTACAGAATATCAAGGACAATGATTGTTGTCTCTGCAAATGCGAGTGACTGTGGAGAATACATGTGTGAGATTTTTTTGGTGGGACAATGGCAGCACAAATGCAAATTATATGTTGTTGAAATTTCAAACCTATACCCATTTACCTACAAGAGATTGTGTGTGTGTGGATGTATTTCAGCAGTACTGTTTCGCCAGCTGTTTCTTTAAGGATGTGCACCATGAGCCACAAACTTGTGATGTTATTTAAGCGACACTTAAAAATGTAGTCTAAGCTTTAAACATTAGTTTATGTCAGAAAATTTCTAGTGTAGCAAGTGATTGAAAAGGGCAATGTATTCAGCTTAAAGCTCCAAACTTTAGCTAAAGGTGATGTAAACTGCACACCTTTAAACAAACTTGTCTCTTACAAATGCGAGTATGCTCCCAGATTTCGGCACATTTCCTGCCCTTTACTGACAAGTTGGGTTTAATGAAGATCATAAAATGGATCAATTTTGGTCATAGCCACTCTCATACCTGTATGTATTCATGGAGAGTTGATCCAGTGAATTAACTAGTTATAGAAACTTGTTAAAATTAATTGCCATTATCTGCACATGCTTGAAAAGTGTGACCTTTACCTTTGTTTCCACCATAGGCCCTTTTTTTTTTTCCTGCAGTAAACATATATCATCTGGAAAGATTTTCATAATTTAAATTAACTCATGTGTAAATGCAAAATTCATTGTTATAGTTTTAGGTAAGTGAGCTTACATTGCATTTTTTTTTTTTTTGACCATTCCACAAAATAAAAGACGTAAAATCAAGACATATATAACTGAACTTCCTTGTCTGATCTAAAGGAGTGGGGTGGTGGCCTTTATTTAACTCAACACTACAACCCCTATGCATGACATCCACTTCAGCAATACATAAAACATATGTTTCATTGCTGTTATACATATATTACAACATATTGAGACCAGTTCCTATTGCATGTTAACTTTACACTTAACCTTTTGTTGCTGATAACTCCTAAGAGAGTTGTCAACTTGTTCTGAGGTTACTGTTTTGTGTTTTGGCAATCGTTAAGGTCAAATTTCCAGTTTAATTCAATAATTCATAATGATAATTCTCTTTCAAGTATAATTTTTAATGATATATTAATTTAAGAATCAAAGGTACCTCAAAATTATTTTGCAAATGTGGATGTGAATGTGTGATGGGTTTTTGTAAAAAAAACATTGTCGTGTAAATATGCAGATTTTGTATAGATGATGCTTTCGGTTA
Organism: Pomacea canaliculata; assembly: GCF_003073045.1. NCBI lineage: Eukaryota > Metazoa > Mollusca > Gastropoda > Architaenioglossa > Ampullariidae > Pomacea > Pomacea canaliculata. Next base: position 16,879,759 of record NC_037592.1, on the reverse strand, counting down.
CTGATACATTCACAATTTGTTTAAAAATAAAAAATACATGTAAGTGATCCTTAAGGTCTTGTTTGGCATCCCAAAAATCATTTAAATATCCCTAAATTGGGAAGTCTTTATTACATAACGTCAGGTTTCACTGTATTTTCTCCTAATTTTGACATGATAAATATGGAACAAACGTCTGGGCTTACCAAACATGACCATAAGTATCCATACAAATATTTTTTTAAAATTTATTAATTTGAAAAGATTGAATCGGTGACAGATTTTACATTTTTTGCTTTATGGAGTAAAAGGGGAATTAGCTGTTCTCTATAGAAAAAAAGACCTAAAGGTTAACATTTACTATATGTATATATTGAAAACATTTAAAATATTTTAACAAGTTGAAAGGGATGGGTGAGGTGAATGGAGCATCTCCTACAGTCGGTTTAACAAAGTATATCGCATTTCTAATTGAATTTTCATTTAAGGCCGGTCAGATGTGATGCAGATTTCTAGAATGTGCAGACTGTGTAACTTTGCATAGATGAAACTTAGCTTATTGATGGAATTTTTGTGCCTTGCTGCCCAGTCAAATTATATTTTGCATCTTTTTAGGATAGAAAAAGAGGACATTTCTTCATGAGCAGTGTTTACTAAAATTGTTCAGAGTTGGAGGACTACATCCATGCCTTCCTTCAGCCCAGTAATTCCCACCAAGCAAATAGGGGTATATGTATATTTATTAGAAATATTGAGATAACAGTTTTCTTTTAAAAGCATTCCATTTTTTTATTTTTTTGGGGAAGCATGGCTTTTTAAAAAAAATTGTTTGGTTGCAGACAGCTATGATCATGTTTTCCAGGTATGAAATATGCATACAGGACTATGCTGGTCATTTAGTTTCAGCTTCTTTTGTCACCTACTGTGCTGCTTTTTCTTACCTTTTGTATATGTTGCAGGAGGGGCTGAGAAACATTCTGTAGTAATAAAAAAAAAAAGAAGTCTCTTGCATTCAGAATAATGAGTACATAAATTTTATCACCGTGAAGCAAGATTTAAAAAAAAATGCTTCACGGTGATAAAATTAAAAAAAAAAATCTTCTCAGAATAAGAATGTGATATCTCTAGATAACAAAAAAAATCTCAACATTAACCCAAATTTTAAAAGGCCATTGGGAGGGAAAATGCTGCGCATAGATTGCGTAGCAACATGCTGGAAACGGGAAAATAGTATTCTATAGTAATATATTTCAAGGTGATCTCTTATAAATAACATAAATGCTTTTCTTTTTTTCATGGATGCATCATGTATGTAACATAAAGGCCAAAGTGTTTCATCTTTTATCGTAAGAATGTTTCTTGAAACAGAGTATTGCACTTTGTAAAATGTTTGTCATCTACAGAGTCTTAGAGTTGATAGTTCCAAATCTTGTGATATGTTCAGACAATAAAAGACAAGAATGAATGTCTGTTGAAATGTCTGTATATTAGAAACAGCATAAATTCTTGCAAACCTCCAGAGAGGACACAATAAAAACATAAAGTTTCCCTATTTTGTTTAATGCCTCATGAAGATTATGATCAGACCATACATTTCTTCACAGAAAAAAAAAAAGAAACTTTGGTGTTGCAGAAAAAAACCATATCCATGTTCAAACCATTTACACTTTTTTGTGGCATAGCAAAATTATATTTGATAGAGAAGCCTCATCTTTCCACTGGCGCAGCTGCATCCTTAAATAATGATGCAAACAGGTCATTCCTGAAAAAACATACATTAGACAGTGGAATTACAAATTCCCATTAGTTATTTCTTTGACATTTTAAGCATTTTCTTTACCAACAACATAATCTAGCACAAGAATTTGCATAAATTTCTTCCTCTACAGCTTGTGGCCAGTCACAACTGCTTCCCCATAACCATAAAGGTGACACCCCTCATGCTGTAAGGTTTTCAGTCTGCCAGATGAAGATCTCTCAAACATCTTGTTTGTGATTGGATCATTTAGCTGTTCCTTAAGTCATCTTTTGCAGTAATCTTTAAGAATATGCCACAAGCTTATACCCCAACCCTTCAAAAAAAAAAAGTGCTATAAATCTAGAGATTAACAGCAAAAGCATGTTCCATTTTAGACATACTTAGCTTCTGTTGACCAGGTAGAAGAATCCATTGGTGCCATGAAGTTAACCAGCTTGTTGTGGACATTGTACCTGTCACATGTGTTCACAATGTTAGCATCAAACATTGGCATAGCTCTGTCAGCACCACGAAAAAGGAGAGGGTTAAAAAGAGAAACAAATTTTTTACAAATGAAAATGAAAGAATCTGGTATGACTACATTACCTTAACTTTCTGCCTTTGCTAGCTCGAGTGTCCACATTTTTGCGTTTAGCCTTGTTTCGCAGCTTTTGAATCTCGAGCCACTGCCTGAAAATGCCATACAATTCAGCTGATTGCAAGACCCATGTGTATTTTGTACCATACCCACAAAGGCTGCCTTTGTAAAACTAAATTTTAATGATAATATTTAGACATGCAGCACAGTTTTCTGATAAGTTATTCATGATAAACATAAACACACAAAAAAAAATCCTTTAAAAATTTTGAATTCCTCAATTTCACTATTTTGAAAGTATTCTGTTGGTACAGACAAAAACTGGTTATATTTAAAAGGTAAAGAGCAAGTCAAACCTGGCTTAAGTTAACCTGAAAGTTTGATCAGACTTGACTCAGGTGCCCAACTTAACATTTGCTTTCCCCTTTAATCACTTCTAACATGAATAATCAGGGTTATAGTGTTATTTGCACAAATGTTAATATAACAAAATGCAAAATAAAATTGAATTTTCCAGCAATAATGCCTATCTTAGTATTTACCAGAAGTGGACAACAAGTTGCGTGATTCATAAGATTGACTTCAAATATTAAAGCTGCCAGGTAATCAGGAGACAGAAATTTGCAAATTGAAGGGAAATAATATTTCTGGTGCAAGTTTACACAACTAGTGAATGCAATCATTAGCTTATAAAAAGAAATAGGGTCTGACCTGCTGACCAAGGTGGGATCTGAGGCATCTTCAGCCTTTCGTTCAATCAAGTCACGCAACAGCTGGTGGTAAAAGTCGTCATCATCAAAGATTTCTGGGTCATGTACCACTGTGGACTGAAAGTCAAGAAAAATAATCTTAAAATGGTGTTGTGTCAAACTCATCTACTCGAATGCATCCACACACTTCCGCAAAACAGATATCACAGAAGATACACATGAGATACCTGCATGTCTAGTGATCCTTTGGTCAGTTTAGAAGGTTCTGGCTTCTCTGCATTTTCAGGTTTTCCAACCACATGGTATGATGAACGTTTAATCTGGGTGCGACGTACAAGCCTGTCCCGGTCACTTAGTACCTGAATAAAATATAGAATTTTATGAATGTTGCAGTAAATGTTTAATGTTGTTTAGTTTTTTTGTATGGGGTAAATCCAATGATCAGTTCCAATATTATAGAGATTACCCATATACACATCAATAACACCTAACTCCACACACACACATAATCAGACTAGTACCTGGTCAATCTGTTTTAGGACTGGAATGTCAAAAGCACTGAATGACTTCAGTTTCTTTGAAAACAGCCGTGTCTTGTCATGCCATTTGTGAAGTGTGTCATTCCTGATATAAAAACAGTAAAGCACCTGTGTGTGAACATAAGATCTTAATTGAGAAAAAAACACACCTTCAGAAATTTAAACATTTGCTGTTTTCACTATTTTCAGGTTGTCTTAGCTGCATTGAGGCTTCTGTTGCTACAAAGGGAGGAGAAAAGTGTAAGCACAGCTATCCCACCTTCTGATTCCCAGCTTTAAAGTCTTCCTAAAGTTTAAGCTGACAGGTTCAGCTGCCAGATGGTCTTGTTCTTCTGACATGTTATTCTCTCTCTAGCCTTTAAAATGGATGTTGACTGCTGTAGATGTGATGCTGTTGAAGCCACATTTTTCTGTTGCTTGTGGTTAGTGCGCAAAACTATTGCTACGGTCTCAGAAAAGCTGACTTGAGTGGCTTGGAAGTTCTTGGCCCAGCCTCTTTCCCTCCTTTGCCAGTCTGTCAGGTGCCTCATTGTCAGGGATATTGCAATGAAAGGGAATCCACTATCAGACTGTTGTTTGTTCTATGGATTACCACAGAGGCTGATGCAAGGGCATTCAGCTCCTTGCTCTGGCTGTTTGAGAGGGCTTCCAAGACTGACAAAGCATCTGTTAATATTATGACAGTTGTAAATCTTTTCTATGCTGTCACAGAGTACCTGAGCTGCTGTCTGCAGAGCATCAGCTTTGGCCTTATGGTTTGCAAAGTAACTACCTGTTGGGATTGCATTTTGGAGTGTTTCCTGCCCTTCCACACCTCTGCTGTTTCTGGTGGCCTCTTCAGTTGATCTGTCTGTGTTTATTTATGTTTATAGTTCATGTAGGTATGCCTGGTGGATGTACTCCAAGCTAATCACTTTCTTTTCTAGATCTGTTTGAGAGCCCTTTTTTATACAAAAGACAAAGATATTAATTGTGGACACTGGAGATAATTACATTTGCTTGCTGGAAGAGGTCCAAGTTCTACCTCTCTAGTAACGTTTTAATCTACATTTTATGGATTCTGGCATTCTCTAATGCATTGAGTGACTTTGCAGCTTGGATGAGGATGTTGGTGTTGCATCTATCATCCAGACATTGCAAATCAGTTACTGAATCCATGGCATGAATGAACTGGATTTGACCTAATAGCTCCAAAGATAATTCTCTATGCCTGATTTGGGATTCATTAGAAATTAAAGCAGAGCACAGACAACTAGCACTGAATGCCAGTGCAGAGAAGGAGGAGTGACATGGTATGCTTCCTTGCTCTGAGCACCAGACGTGCGTGCAGTAGTTCTTTTCTTTTTGAAGTCTGTGAATAAGGATGGGGGAAATCCTAAGAACAATTACAGTCATGAAGCCTTTATAGAACAAACACAGACAAGAGAGATAGCAGTTTGTCCATAGTGAACATGGCCAATGACAGGATCTTAGCAAGCAGGCTGACAAACAGCTGCAACTTGTTTGCTTGGGGTCATGTCAGCAGCGACAATGAGGCCAAGATTCCTGACAGATGACGCAAACAAAATGCTGGCTTTACCAACACTGATGGTTTTGGGGTAGTCAGATAATTGTGAGCTGATTCTGTTGATTTATTTTTTTGTTTCTGAACTACGATTTCTATTGGTGAAATAACAATATAATATAACAATAAAAGCTCACTTTTAAACAAGCCATGTTTTAAGATTACTCACCCAAAGAATAATGTCAAAGGTTACAACAGGGAAAAAAAAAACTAGCTTCTACTTTAGAAAATTTGAACTGTTTCATTTTTTAACTAAGCACAGGAAATGGCATACTACTTTGAACTGGTCTTAAACAAAAGATATTTTTTTTTAACTTTGTACACTTCAAGATGGTTGGTTGGCTGTTCTGGCAAGACTTTCTTTGCTGACTCCCAAATAAAATAAGAGAATTTTTTTTTTAATCCATCCCCAGATAGAGATGAATCTGTGTCATTGCCAATAAACATTTTTGAGGGTAAATATATGCATCAGAACACTTTGCTTAAAAATTCTCATCTGATAATTAAGGAATAATTTAACTAACAAGTACCTGTATGTGCAGAATCCAGCATGTCTTTTGGCACAAATCTCATCAAAATCAGTATACATGTGCTTTCTCTTCAGAGATGCTGCTTCATTATTATCACTGGTAAAAACAAAATGCAAAATTTTATGTACTTGACAATGTGAATGCTGACATCAAACAGATATATATATATATCAAATTACACAGAGTACTGGGGTATAAGAAACATACCCCATATCCAACATACAATACACACTCTTACTTCCTCACAGTCTACACAGTACACATCTGGTATGTATATTTTACATTAAAAAACATGCAGACATTTTAAGACTGAAATTTTAACATGATCAGATAGGGACCTAAATCAGGAGTCTGATAATAACATGGTGGACAACTGAAAACAAAGGGGCACATTGGCACAAGCTAATAGAAAGTGAATATTTTATGACCATTGTGGAGTCACCTCAGCTAAAAACAAAAACCCATAAAAGGCGAGCTCTTTAGCATAAGATTATTTTTTGCATTGTGTGATAGCTTTACCTTTTACAAACTGTGTCGCCAATGTCAATGGCATCACCAACAGAAGTCCTGTTAAGCAGCAGCTTACCCTGCATCTGAAGCAGTGCAGCCAACAGTTCCTGCAGCATGGATTGAGCTAAGACAAAATAAACAAATGTTTATCTTTAAACTAACCTAGATTGTTCTCTAATGTAAGATTACACAACACCATAGTGATCAACTGCAGGAACTGAAGAAAAAAAAAAAGGAACAGACAATTCGGGGTGAGAGAGAAAAACTGGTGTTTTACGCCTAGCCAGCAAAGTAGCTCGCCCTGGAAAGAGATGCCATGTGCAGAACAGTGTGCCCGAGATAAGACTGGAACCTTCTACTACCCAGTCATGACTATATCATAATTACTGCACCACTGGTTTGCCAAGGCAATGGAGGAGGTTCAAGGATAACCAATACTCAAGGTGTGATCACTTGAAATTCTCATAAATTTAAAATGATGGTGAAATCTAAAGGGCTATTCTCACGAGTCAATATATCCTACCCTTGAAAACCAGGCTTCATGGCCCCTTATGAGCAATGTGCAAAGCTCGCAAGGCTTGCAAACCCCACAAAGTGCAGTTCATTGCAACATGAGAATAGCCCTTAATGACTTTATTTCAAAAATCATCAAATTATGCATGATGTTTGACATTTTCAGCATTATAAAAATTACAAGACATGTATGTATCAAAAATCAAGAATATGCATGCGAATGCACATATCCCTCACACTCCACTTCTAAACAGACAACATGGCGGACCAAACTCCTTACCTTTTTCTGCAGCTTCCCTTACACTGCCTTCAGTGACATACTGTTTCCAGACATCAGGTTGGGGTAGCTGGTTTACCAATACTAGCATCTTCTGCAACTTGATGCGTCCCTCCATCAGGCTATCCCACACACCTTTTGGCAACCCATGAGAAATAATTATTTAGTTTATAGTGAAAGCCAAATTTCACGTGCACAAATGTCCTAAAAATTGTTGAAATATAAGATAATTTTAGATGGGCACAATAAGGTGACATCCCAACACAAAGAGCACATTTTGGTGCTACTTACCAAGCTGTGCAATGGTTGCCCTGCCTTTTGCGATTTCATCACTCTGGTGTGTGGCTACAGTCTGGAGCACTTCCTCTTCTATAGAAAAATAAGAACAATTGTTAGAAACATCCTTTATATAAGACATTATGGCAGACGAAGTTTTAGTCATCTTATTATGTTTCAAAATGATGATTATATTATATTAAAAGTTTTAAATGATGCTAGCTGAGCCAGATGTCTGTGAATCTGGTTAGTTTAAACCTAAAGTATATTTTAACTTAATAATATTTAAAAAGCTGTGCTTTGGTCACCCTGTAATTTTCACCTTGACTATCTTTTGATTTTCCAGTTTTACCACGTTCATCATCACTATTTTCATGATATTCTATGCTTTGATCATCCTCAGTATTTTCACTGAAATCATCTTCTGCTTCATCTAGGCTGCCTGCATGCTTGAAGTAGTCTTCATCATCCTCAAATCTGAAATGAATAAACACTGAAGATTGACTACATCAGTGGCGACAAAGATTGTAACACCACTTTGCTATCATCCATTAAAACATCTTTCTATATTAAAAACAAAAAAAAAGTAGTCTCTAGTCTGAGAAAAAATACACAGCCACATTTAAAATCCCACATTATAGGGTTTTACTTTATGCTTGCTTATATGCCTATACATATGTGCGCTCTCACACACATACACATTCCCACATGTGAATGGATGCAAGATCACATATGCAAAAATGCAGCAAACTTAAAGGCCTATTCTCACACTGCAATTTTCTTGCATACAAGGCAGCTTAGCACCATCGTCCTATTCTCAAGTAGCTAGGCCACACAAGTGTCATCCGCACAGTGCATTATGGTTAGTCAACAATACAGCAGGCAGCATCGACGACAAGATACTTTTAGAAGCAACTGTAGCTATGATAGTGATATTCCATAATGTAGCGGAGAGAGAAAAGAAGAAAAAAAAATGTGGGTGGATTCACGAGAATGTAGACGCTTTTTACGAATGTCATCTTCCACTCTTAATGAACTGCTTCATTTAATCGAGCCTGCATTTCGGTTAATGTAATCTGGGTGTGCAGTGTCAAACAGACACGGATTATTCTCCCAAAGACAAATCATGAGAACACAGCTCTCCTCCGATCATATGGCCATTATTTACAATGAGAACGTAATAGGGAGCCTGCTGTGTTCAGGCATTCTGACTGGCTGCAGCCCTACAATGTAGGTCGGCCTAGAAAGAAAATAGAAACGCGTGCTATATCTCAAAAACCTTGCTACAAGGCCTTTCTGCATGCCATGTGCACAACTCACTAGGCCTTTTAGGGGCTGCTAACCCCGCTAAGTGCCGAATATTGCAGCGTGTGAATAGGCCTTAACACAAGCAATACCTGAACTCATTTTCTGGCTCATGCTTCTTGGCTGCCTGCTTAACTTTAGAACTGAATGTATACAACTGCTGCTCTTCCTCTTCACTCTCTTCTGAGTGGTCTTCTGTGCCTGACTCAGATTCTAATTTTGATTCTGATCCTGTTTCCCATTCTGACTCATCTCCTGAAGAAGCAGATTAGGTATCATATATAAAGCAACAGGATGAAACAATGGGGTGATATAAATTATATACAAACCCCTTTATCTGTCATGAATATTAACATTTTAGTTTGGTCGCATGACCATGAATCCATTTGAACACTGAAGAACACAAAGAAGTACCACATAAACATTGTCTGTTTTAAAGCATAATAATTAAAGGCCAAAAGTTTCCAACATCTAGCAGGAAAGAATGGATTTGATCCAGCAGATGGAAATAAAGGTATTTGTCAGGCCAGATGAAATCAATTAGCAAGGAATGACCACTGGGGTGCCCCACATGTGTTCATCTCCTCCATCTCTCAGTTCAAACCATTCTCTCCAGCCACATGGTAGAAGTTTGGCAAGACAAAAAAAAATAAAAATAAATTAAATTTAAAAAGCATTAAAAGAACTTTTCCTGAAGCTGTTAGTGTAACACATTTTATAACAAAATTTCTTTTTTGACATATGCATCAAAGACTAAGCATGGAATGTTGGTTAAAAATACACTCACAGCATGTCTTCACATAATTTGCTTTCCTTACCTTCACTTTCACTTGCTTTGTCATCAAACCAGTCAAGATTCTTTCGAGACAATTTTTGCCCTGCATACTTTGTATCAGTGTCAGAAAGAAATGATGCAGTCTGACGTCGAAGCTGTGATGCACCATTGTCAATGATTTCATTGTCATCTTCGTTGTAAGTGATCTGTGCTTGGGTTACTGTAAGAAATTTTTTAATAATATACTGAAAATAATATGTGCAGTGTTATAAAGTCACATCCTGTACACTGCTCACTTACTATACAGCTTAAAACACCTAGTCTAAACCATTACCATTTTTGCGAAGGAACAATCAACCAGCAGCAATGCATTGCAACAACGAGATGCACATTTTTTTTGCAATGTGTGAGACTTTGTTTTCACAGAAGAAAACATGCTCTGATGCTGCAGTTCTATAAAATCACGACTTTCGGAGAACGAGTTGTCAGCAATATACCAGATATTGACCACGCTGTAAAGGTCAATCTTTTAAACGTTGGACACATTATAAAGAATTCTCAGTTCTTTTATCTGTTTGAGTACAGTTTAACCTACACTTTGGACCATACAACCAAGGATGTGTATACAAATTCGTGATGCCGTCTCGATTAATAGGAGACTTCACGCTGGTTCAGCTAGTACATTTCTGTTCTTCAAACTGTTCATCAAACAAACACGTTTGTAATAAAACTAAATTTAACTAATTTGTGTATAATTTTTATAATCATACCATCATCAGAATCCTGTTCTGGATCGTCAGACGCAGGTGCGGTATTAAACTCAGCAAATTGCTCGAAGAACGCCATGCTTGTTGCCCATACAGTGTTGATTTACGAAACTATTCTGATTTACAACGTATTATTATCAAACAGACTTTCAATATAATAGAGAGCATTTTATACTTTCAAATACAACAGGATTAATTTCAAACTATTTTATTACTTGTGGTGGTACAAAACTAAAACTAGCCACCTTTCTTCAAGGGTTTCTCTAAATTATGAAATCAACGACACTCATAAGTTTAACTGATTAGTTAAAAGTCGTTTGGGGGAATTTTTAAAAAAATTCGTATTTCCCTACTTGTTATTTTTCAAAATTATTTTTTTTAAAGTATTTGTGAAGATTTAGAATATTATATAGGTATTGTTTCTCTGTGATGAGATGTTACTTTACATTTAACTGAGGTAAACGCCGCACCGTGTTCTACATCCGTAGCATAATACTAGTTAAAAGTTACATGACTGTAATAAACTACCTTCCCTAAGGAAAGAAGAAGAGCTTTTACTTTGCAAAATTTTCAAGTGATTTTGTACTTCATCATGGAAATTGGTAACGAAATAAGCCAGAAGATCCGATCAGCAATCAAAGCAAAGTTAGTGGAGCTTGGAGCTTATGTAGATGAAGAGTTGCCAGACTACATCATGGTGATGGTAGCGAACAAAAAGAGCCAGTCACAGATGTCCATGGACCTTAACCTTTTCCTTGGCACGAACACTGACAAATTTACTTCGTGGCTTCATGGTCTTCTAGCCAAATTACAATCCCTAACATCAGTGTCTACATTGGATAAGAGTGGCTTACCAAAAGCAGGCAAGCAAAAATCTGATCAACCTGTAGATGCTAGTTCCAGTAGCACGAGTGGCAAAAGCTACACCAAAGACGGTGATGAAATTGATATGCATAAAGGACGAAAACTATCATCTACATCTGAAGACAAGCCCGAGTCAAAAAAAGACACCAGGAAGCGAAAATCAGTTGATGATCGCAAGTCCATAGAAAAATTAAAGCAGGATGATTCCCAAAATACAGAATCATCAGCAGTTTTAGAAAAAGCAGAAGAACCTACCAAAAGGCTTGAAATAATGAAAGATGAAACTCCACTCCACTCACTGTCAGCAGGAGGGAAAATAGATACATTTTCACAAGCAAAGAGTGAAGCGATTCAGATTGGGTTGGATGAAGATTATTCAGAACTGATCTTGACAGAAACTGATGAGCTAGCAGAAGAATTAGAGCAAGAAGCAGGCATTAATCTTTTAAACAAAAAAGATGACGAAAAACAAGTCATAAGTCAAGCCAGTGAGAATGGAGGCACACTCAAAGCCAAGGTGTCTACAATAACTTTGGCTCCAGCAGGCTCAAATAGAGAGTCAACCCCACAGTCGCCATCATCCTTGCAGGCCAGGCCTAAAGCTGTTACATCACCCATACGGCAAACTACTTCACGCCAGATTGCAACTAAAGTCGTTGCACCTCATATCTCAGAATTATTCACGAGAAGAAAACGTGCTCCAATATCTGTGGTAGGCTCTGTATCTCACAATACAGAAGAAGAAGATGAAGCCTATGACCCATACAATCCTGCAGTTGGAAGTGTTGCTAGCATTGTCAAAGTCACTGCAAGAAAGTCAAGTGTACCTCTAAATCTTCAGGCAAACAAGTAAGTCAGTTTTATTTCATTAAACATTTCTTTAACTTCTGTTGTGTTTGTTAATTATATCACTAATTCAGTTACCATAGCAAAATTATAAACTACCTTTTCAAAAGCAACCCCTGTTTAAGTGAGATTAACAGAAGAAGCAACACAAAGTTTTTTAAGTTTAATCTACATTTGTATAAAAACCAGTGTGGCATGAGTTCCTTCCTGGCAATTTTAATCAGCACTCACAATTTTTAAAGTTTTGGGAAATTTACATTTTCTTCCAACTGCACATGCACACATAAAACATGTCAGGATCAGGAGGAAAATTTAAAAAGTAAGAACATGGTCATATATCTACATAAGTCTTTGGAGCAGTTGTATGTCACAATGCCATATGCTGATGTCTGCACAAAATCTAATTCTTTGTACATTTTCAGGTCCTTACTTCTGAGGGCAATCAATGAAGCAGAAAAGTCAGTAGAGTCTCTGAGGCGAGTAGCTGTCACACCTGTCAAACCCATCATCAGATCAGAGGAGAAACAAAAGGAAGAAGAAAGACAGGTTAAAAGACAATCACATGTGATATCTAAGGTTTCTAAAGTGTCCCAGCCTAATCCAAGGCTTGCACAGAAGAGCCTCCGCCAAGCCATAGATCAGCCCAAACCCAGCCATCAAACAGAGTACCCTGTCTACATACCCACTCGCAAAGTTCATCCTTCTCCGAAAGTGAATGTTGGCGAGCGAATAGGGCTTATCTCCAAGTCCAGGCGAGAGGAAGCAGCTAAGCAAGCATTGGCAACTGAAAAAAAGGATCTAGCAAGGACATTAGCACCAACAAAGAGAAAACTTCCGTCCAGTTTTATAATCACAAGGAAACGTGAAGTGGAGCCACTATTAAGTAGGAAGAAGCAGCCATCATTGCTACCAGAAAAAGTCACAAAGCATGCAAAATTGGACGAAGCTGTGATTGATAGCCGAGTTGTTGAATATGAGCCAGATGAAGCTTTATCTTTGCAGGAAGAAGAGAAATCAGTTGTTTCTGCCAGCAGCACTGAAGCTACTAGCCAGGGAATACCAGAGATTTTAGATGATGTTGAAAATGATGAATTTATTCTGGACCAGGAAGACATGGATTTGGCAGAAAATGAAAGTAGTACTCTGCTTGAAGAAGAAGACATGAGAGACGTTAACGTAAAAGAGAAACAGAAAGACAAAACCAGATTTGTTGTAACATTAGATGGTGTTGACAATGAGCAGTATGAAAAAACAATGGAGATACAGACTGAGCCTCAGAAGAAATCCCTGTTAGAGGCTGATGAGGAAATGGTTCCCATGTCCCAGATAAAGGACACTGCTCCCACTCGCATCTCTCCTCCCAAAATTCAACCTTTTTCCATTAATTTAAAGGACTCAGATGAAGAGGGGGAAGTAATGCAGGATGAAGAAGAGACTTTACCTTTGAAGAAGGCCAAGATGACGGAGCGCTGTAAATTCTGGCCAGCATGTGTGAATGGTGCAGCTTGTGAGTACCATCACCCAACTGTACACTGCAAGACTTTTCCACTATGTAGATTTGGAGATAAATGCCTGTATATCCATCCGAACTGCCGATTTGATTCTAAGTGTGTGCGTCCAGACTGCCCTTTCACGCATTCAAGTCGCCGCTCCTTTGTCACACAAATTATTCCACGACCTTCAGTTCCAGTGATGATTCCAGTGCCACCCCCTCGCAGTACAAACCCTCCACAATGCAAGTTTTTCCCATCTTGCAGCAATATGAACTGTCCATTTTTTCATCCCAAACCCTGCCGTTTTGGTATGAGCTGCAAGAACAGAGAACTCTCTTGCCCTTTCTTTCACCCACCCCTTCCATCAAAGGACAAACTCAAGTGGTCTGCTGAAAAGGAAAAAAGTGTTTCATGATCAAGGTTATGTAAATCACTAGGTGTTTTTATTAACCATCTTTTACATTTTTATCTAGTTCATTTTCATCTACTGTGATTTAGAAATTTAGGGAAAAAAATTAACCAAATATTACCGGATGATTAAACTGCTCTGTAAACACTCTCATTTTTACAAAGTGGTACAGTTCACCATTCAGTAGTATTTTTGTTGCTATTTGAATGTGCACAGAATCTAAATATACACACTCCTTGGAATTTTGCATGCATTCACATGCAAGTTCATAGATTTGCATGAACATATCCATGCGTGTGCACACATACATTTTCAGGATTTGTCAATGTTGCTGCCTAGTTTGATTACAAGGAGTGTGGGGCAATGTTAAGAGGAAAATTAATCTGTACTAGTATAAAAAGAAATATAAACCATTAAATGATAGCATTAGTGTTCAAAGAGTGAAACATAAAGCAAATCTTGATTTTTTTTTTTTCTGCAATGAAAATGAATGGTGAAAGTTGAATTCATCAAAAGGTAGCTGTAACTTTTTTACTGTCACCAATATTTTGAATACATAAGACAAACATGTTGTAAGGTGTATGTACTGTTAAAATGTTTTGATGGTTTATTACAAATACAAGGTAGGCTTGGAAAATAATTTTAGTTATTAAAAGGAGGTTTACTTCATGCTATTCAGCCTTTTGATTATTTTTCAGTGAGATGCAGTTAATATACTATCTTTGGCCATCCTTTTAGTAGACAATTGACATAAACTCACTGTCTACTGTGACAGTAGCAGACTATTTCACAGTATAAAGTGTATGATTCAATGTATTAATGTTAATGCAATCATCATTCCCTTTCTCATCTATAAATTCATCTTTTTATGTAAATGATAAGCCTTCATTATGAAATGTCGAGTTTTACAGATTCTGAGAGCAGCTTTAAAACAGTTTAAAACAATCTTTTGTAAGAAATGTTATAGTTGATTTCAATTAGGACAAACATTCATATGTACAGAACATGTTCATATTGTTACAGTGGAATTAATTCAGTATGTATGTTTTTTTCTTTACTCATCTTTTAAGAAAATAGTGACAATATGAAGCCCCTGTAGTTTATTTTAAAATTAGTTTTCTGAAGGTGTTAATATTTTGGTGATGAAGCTAAAAAGATTGATAAAACACACGTTTTACGAATTTGCACATATAAGGTAAAGGAAAAGGAACTGTGTAAAATCTACTTAAATGTTTGTCAGGGAAATCTGAATGAGAAGATTTGTTTACTTGAGTCAATAAGTAGTTGTTAAGTTTCCTTTCAGAAATGGTAAAGTTACGATAATAGCAACATTCGTATGACCTGCCTCTACTTCTGTGGATTGTATGTGTGAAGGATGAACAGTTCTGGGTTCTAAAATAAGTATTACCCTGGGTTTTTCTCAGTTGCACAAAGATGTTTAAACTCTCGTATGTGGGATTGTTAATACTTTCATAATCTTAACTAGCCACTTTGCAGTATTAACGTGATCACCAATCAGAATATTAACGTTATCATTTTAGAGTATGCATCAGCGTTTTCTGTTTCAACTTTGAAAAGTTTCAGAGACATAAAAGACTTGTTTAAAAAAAACTAATGGTTTTAAATCTTCTTATGTGTGTGTGTTAAATTGCTTGTTGTACTGTCAGTTGTAAGTTTTATGGCCATATATAGTTTTTATAATAAACAACATAGTGTAGCAAGCGTCCAACATTTCTGAGCGCATTTAAGTGATTAGAGTGCTGTAAATAATATACATAATGCACTTCTTGGATACCATGATCCGGTTCAGTTTCAACGCGGCTGTGACTTTAGACAACTCCGTCTCAGGGACACCGGGTTATTTCCCTTCCAATCGAGCAGACGATAAATCTTAATAGCACACACCAGTTATAATTATATCATTCAGTACCCAACCACCTGGACTGAATAAGAGATTGCCATTAACAAGTAAGAACATATTTTTTAGATTCTTTCTAGAATCTACGTACCCAAGTGGGATTTTGTTGTTTACTTATTGTCTTGGGTTATCTACGTGGACAGTTCTAAGACTTAAAACTTTTGTCCAATCAGAGGGTGGGTGACAGAGTGGTCTGCCAATCACTGGTGACTTTAGTTTTAACCCGCAGAGGAAAACAACATTGCAGTACCAAACCATATTGCGCACTTTGTGTCTTCAGTTGGAGTTCAGTTACAACGTAAAAAAAATGTCAGAAGACGATAAATATTTGAGTGAATTCGATAAATACAATATTGAACAGGATAAATATGAAAGTCACGGGCATAGTGGCAAAGGAAGATCCAAGAAAGAGGCAGAGCAGAATCATCACGAAGACCCCAGTGGGCACACCAGAAAGATTGCCCAGAAATTTATGAACACTGCCCATAAGGAACACAAACCTCCGCAAACGGCAGCAAAAAAGTAACCATTCTGGTGAGTTTTTTTTAAAGTCTTGTATTGCTTTTCTTTATGTTTTGGATCTATTTTGCTTTTTAGCACGGACTGGGGTACGTGACAAGTGATATGAAAACAAATTTATCAATTGCGTACCGAGATAGTGTAAAGAAATAAAGCTTTCAATCGCTAAGCAATATCACGAAATGTTCAAAATTGTTTCACATACAGCGTGTTTATAACATTGTTGATGACTAGTTTTTTTTGTGTGTGTGCTCAGAAAACAATCTGGATGATGGATGACCGGCAGACGGACTGAAATACTCTTATCGAACATAAATCATGCAGCATTTGCTGATTGACAACTTGTGACTCTTTCAAATGATGTACACGAACAGTGGAGGCAGTATATGTGTATTACTCACATCTGTGACACTGAGCAGTGTTCTCCTGAGAAAACTGGACTTTCAGTGTCGGGCCCTGTTCGCTGGTACATTGTAAACTGGCCACAGTAACTTGTTTTATATGTACACAAAAGATGCTGTCGCAATATTTACTGAATTTTAAACAGGGTTTGTCTTTCCTTTCCTTTAGTCCTCTGAATGACCCCTGTGTCATTCGAAGTTATTTTGTGCTTAACACTTTTTCAGTCCTTTTCATCATTTCTAGATGGGAGCTATTTCTAGTCCATAGGATTTCCTCCTAGAATGCAGAGTAAAGAATGGTATAGATGAAATGCATATTACTAGCTGTTTTGTGCTGATGTATTTCCATCAATCTATAAATGCTATTACAATTTCTGTGTGCCCAAAGTTCTTGTCATTTAATTTGTTTGTTTTATGCATGTTCCTTGATGACAAATTTAAGGTTGAAAAAAAATCCAGCAAAATTTCATCTGTGACATGTCATTAACATGTATCTGGAAACACTCCAGTTAAAGTTGCACTCCAGAAAACTGTTATGTGATTTGCAGATATAAAATGAGAAACAGAACATTCTCCAAAATGAAAAATGAGTTTTTGGCAATGATTGAGACAGATTCCTGCTAACAGTTGTATGCACTCATGGAAGAGATTGGTGTGCTGTATGTTTTGAGTTCTACAGTCAGTTTTATAACTTGTTTGCAGATCCTTGTGCTATATTATCACTCTAAAACGCATGCAAGCATAAAAATGGTTTAAAGCAAATTAGATTGGACAGATTTTAATGGCTGATGCAAACTAAGTTGTCAAAAATTAGCAATGGACATAATTCGGTGGTGTATGTGAGCAAAAGTTTTAGTAATAATAATAATGAAGATTGATATAGCACTTGATACTGCTTCTTCTTGAAACTCTTCCTAGTCACTAAAATCAGTCTTTTAATTAGGTGCATGAAAACTGTGCTCTGCCACTATGAAAACCGTAGCGATATACTGTTTGAACTATATGTTTATAATTATATTAAGAAGTTCCTAGAGAATACAAAGACAAACTTGCACATGCACATAAACCCAAACTAGGTTTTTTTTTATTTGCTCATCATTTGGAAATTCATGAAAGAATAATGTTGGATATATTTAAGTCTGAACTGTAAATTAAGATACACAACAATATCCACGATCACTTTTTATTGTTTGAGCCGACATGGTCGAAGAACGCTAGCTATGTCAATCAACAGCCGACGTCAAGCCGGAAGTGGTTCACCCTCCGCTTGGGGTGAAGGTCACGTGCAAGTCTCCAAAGTACATGCAGTCTTTATATACGTGTCAGGGGTGCACAATTTTCTTTTTGCACACCGTTCTCAAAATTCTAAAATATACCAAAAACCCATGCCTGGAGGCTACACAGCAAACCTACTGATAATAGAATGGACAACAAATGAGTATATAATGGTGTTCACTTACCGAATTTATTGTGTAAAGTGAAGCTAGCTGTTTGAATTCGCGATCACAATAACACCATGGAGGATATTAGTTTGTGATAACACTTTGAAAGCAGCCGCCCCTGATGCTCTCTAACGACTCCATCAGACATGTCAGCCGTGTTATTTGTGTTAAAATGTTACGGACGGCAGATTTCTAATGCTAATTGTTGATAAATTTCAACCAAATTAACCTAGGCTGAATAATAATAATAAAAGCTGAAAGATTTACTGAAATCTGCGGTTACATTGGCGCACCCCACTAAATGACTTCACGAGCCGTGCGTTCCCCACCCCTGTCTTAGTGGGGTGTCAGAGCTTGGTGTCAGAAGATGAGTGAAGAAGTCATGCGGGCATAGAGATTGGAGCGGTTTTAGATGCATATAGCGGGAAAGAAAATTGTATCATGACGGAATACATTTGTACGCAGTAACTATATTGTTCCAGCTATATATATATAGAACTCCGTGTATTTTAGTGCATAAAGGCATTTGTTAGCGTGAGCACATATTCTGGGTCATCAGCTATCATAAGGTACTACGCCGGCGTGAACTGCTACAGGTGGGGGGGAGTTTTTCTGGGAGGGGGGGGGGTTGAAGGGTTTTCCTTTTCATGCTTGAGAATATGAGTCATCGTTGTTGTCTTTTTGTTTTTACTTTCATTTGTCATGCTGCAAGGAGCGGTCGCGTTATGCTAATCAGCGACAGCTGGAGGGCGGACTTTTCGATTGGATGACTTCATATGCAGACATCGAGTCATGCGGGACATTTTATTATTTAGTTTTCGTAAAAGCTTTATTTAGTTTCTCTAATCATCAGCCTTGCAGATTACATATAAAGGAGGTTTTCGCTTCAGACAGAATTGAAGCAGCTGATAGCGACGGGCACGTTCGAGCTAAGCAGTACTCATTTTCTCTAAGTGCAGTGAGGTTTGGGGGAACTGAAGTCTTACCGCACAGAACACCTTGATCAGAATCTCCGGTAAAGAAGCCACCCCGTTTCTAAAACCGCAGTCATGTCCGATTTCTTTGTAGAGAACTACATGGACACCTATGATGTCATGAGCATCGAGCGCCACAAGTATGTCCACTCCAGCCACAGTGGAAAGGGTCCGCAGTAAGAAAGAGGCCACGCGCAACACAAACCGCTATGACCCCAACGGCCACAACCGAAAGATGGTACAGAAGCTGGTGAACAACAACCATAAGAATCACAGCACAACTTTCTGAATGCAGGTCAGAAAAAGGTGGTGGTGATGGTGGTGGTGGTGGTGGAGGTGGTTGTGGTGATTTTCGGGGTTTTGGTGGTGGTGGTAGTGTATAAACACAAATAATATATCAGTACTATAGATTGCTATTTGATTATTGTAGTCCCGAAGCAAAAGAAATGTATTAAGTCAAAATCCTGTTCGATCATAAAATTTCACGAAAACAGTCGTGTCACCTTACCCTATATTCAGCCACAAGAGTGCGACCTTTGTATGATCTAGCTTTGGCGCTGACCTATATAACTTGAAGCCCAGCTGCACAGATAGCTTGTTTACTCCGATGGAGGCAATCACGCGCATATGTAAGAAAGTTCTCGACAGATTAAAACTTGCAGTTTATTCTTATCTCGTGTGCAAATGAATGACAGTAGGAAGATGTGGATGAAGGAAAGACAAGTGAAGCAGTGCAACAGCAAGAAGGGTCAACCATTTGCCCCTATAACTGTAATATACTACTGCTGCTGATGTCAACAACAGATTTTTTTCGCCCCTATGTCAAACGGGATACACATTGTGCTTATTGTGGACAGAAGCCTTACGATAGCCAATGTCACACTTAGCAAAATGTTTGCTTTGCCGTCTCTCCGTCCTAGGCGTAGTAGTTGAAAGTGTCTGCTGCAGCCTGTGTGTGTGTGCGACGACATTGAAAATGCTCTTATTACTGACGGTAAACATGGTCATCTTGTATACGAAGTAAGGGTTTTGCCGTGACCATCTTAAAAAGAACTATTATCCATATCATGCATTGAACCTTATTAGATGATGTCGCAGGACGAGTGAACGGCTGCACCTTCGGACATAGCATGGTGTATCGCTTACAGGAACAACTTAAGACGCCTTTTATCAAGCACGAAGGAGATATTGAAGTACAAAATCGCCATCGAGATAATGCACATTTTCTCGCCTGCTTCACTTTGAGATTGTAGCCTTTTGGGTCATCACAACAAGTTAAATAAATAGCACTACAAGGTCGCTCAAGTTTTCTCCACATGGCCTCAGTCACCATATCATTATTCATCGGTGAAACCTGGTGGCCTTATTCGACGACCTATGAAAGAAATAAAGTTCTCAGTATTGTAAATGTATTCCTACCATCTTCAATCTTTTATTTTATTGAACTTTTTTTAGCTTCCATTTCGGTCACATTGTTTTTATTTCGCTTTTGACTGCTTATAGCGAGGGTACTTAATTAGCCATGTCTCACCCGTCCCCGCTCACTCTATCTGCATAACAATGCATTTACAGTAGGGGTGTCAGAAGCAGATAAACGGGAAATAGAAAATGCTGCATTAATTCTCCACACAATAATTTTACTATAGAGACTATTCATCTTTTTTTTTTACCTCCTTCCTCATACATTGCAATAATCCATTCTCACAGTTCGTAAAAAAGTGTGGTGTGCAGGCGCGCGACGCAGAAATATGCGAACATAAAAATATATGTATGCGTTTATTCATTGTTACAATTTACACTTTTATGTGTGTGTGTGTTTTTTTTTAGACCCAGGTCCTATTCAGCCTGAACACAACGCATTTCCCACGCCCACTGTTTCACCACTCATGGCGGTGACCTCAGCACAGGTCGGAAGCAGCTCACGTTTTGTCCACACACAGGAATCGTCATGTCTGAAAATAACAGCTAGAGGCCAGGTGAAGGTGCTAGTCACTTCAACTTTCATCACCTTTATCTGGAGTGCCGTCAGCTGTCGGCGGTAAAAATCGAAGCCACAGGCAGAACTGAGTCACGTTTACTTATTGTGTGGTTTCGCTTATCTGGCTGACGGTTATCTGCGCAGTTTGCATCGGTTTGACATTTGTATATATCTTCTCACCACTGTTGTAACACGGACGTATCTTTACTGGACTGCTCGCATTTTCCCCTCCCTCTTCTAGAACGAGGCAAAAAGCACAAATTTGCTTCCGGTTTAACTACAGACGTCAAGAAGGAGAGTAGACAATGTGAATATGTGTTGACGCAGGTACGAAAGCGCCATCATTACAATTTGTGTCCTTAGTTTGATGGCTTTAAGTCGTAGGAAGTGGATGCCGAGAACTGTTGGGAAAAAAAGAAAAGAAGAGATTTTTCTTTCTGCATTTTCCTAGGGGTAATGACAAAGGAGTTAATGGAAGTGTTAGTCATAGACTTGCATGCGGGCGGCTGCCCGCTCTCCCTCTTGACATCTCTCTGGTGTGCATGTGCACTTTTTACAAAATAATGTCACCAAATATCTCTGCCTGTTATGCTATGGGATTGCTACCCTTGGAAAAACAAATGACTGCCACAATGTCATATGATCCCCTCTCTGTTTTCTGATCTGTCCACCCTTCAGCATTGGAAACTTCCTCCTCATCCAACTCACCCATTATATCCACTCTTCCTTTAAACACTCACACAAAGCATGTTTAGAAATATCAATTAAATATTATGCTTGATCTTTTTTATGATTATGCATTAACACAATTCAATTCTACATAGTGTTTTATTTTTTAAGTACTTTTTACTCTTACATTACCTGTGGTTCAACGGATAAATGTGTTCATTGTCAGCATATTATTATCCAGTGATTTTAATGTTATTTCTTTATCATCATTGATCATTGATCGAAGAGTGCAACGTTTTGGTTGTGAAGTTGTGCACTGTAAGTGCTCAATATTATTGAGTGATATACATAGATCATTTTGCTCAACTGCATTTGCCTCTTGCATAAGCATATAGACTGCTATATTTTCTCTAATTTTCTAAAAGGATTGTGGTAACTGGTTTTATTGTTATATAGCACTTGGAAAAACAACTTTGACACAAAGATAATAAAGCCTGTCAGGGTCATAATTTTTATGTTAAATATGTTCTGTTCATTAAAATGAAGATTCATAAAGTCGTTTTAGAGTGTACAATATGCATCCTGGACGGACATGCCTCTCTGACATACATGTGGTAATTCTAACTTGGAGATTTTTTCAAACATTGTATTTGTTGTTAGATTACTAGAGCTTTTTGTATAATAAGCACAACAAAAGTCCTTTAAACTGGTCACAGCAGATTTATTTTACTCTATCAACTTCATAGTTGACAAACTTGAATCTGCACAGGCAGTAGTAAAACATTTACCCATCTTTCCTCTGAGCACAACCAAAACTGGGAACAGTGGAAAATGAATTTTGGTGCTGTAAGGAATAACTGCTGGATGAAATGGCCACCAATAAGGCTAACACTTTAGTTAATCCCTCTTATCTTTCTCAGTAACCTTCATTTAGTCTGTTTCTAATGACCATGTGGAGCATGTTTGATGGCATGTGAAAACACAACATAGCTGTAGCAGAAAAAAATATGAAATGCAATAGTACAAAATTTCAAAACATCAAAAGCATGTTTTATAAGCTGTGATACATCACACCACAAAGCATGCTGTTACACGATACATATGACAATCTATAACTAAACAACATATAAATTGAAATTAATGTTAAGCCGTTTCTTAAGCACATGCTCTAAGAAACTTGCCCACATCTCAATTAAATGAAATTATAAAATCAAAATTAAATTGTATGAACACAAGAAACTTTCAAGAAAAGATGTTAAAGTTCTTTATCTACTGTTCGTCATAATTATGATTTAAAAAACCCCAGAAAAGTAAGATTCATATAAAATAATAACTGCATGGTCGAGACATTACAGGAGAATGCTACAAAAACATTTTTAAAACAAGTGATTTATTGGTAGAAGCAGAGAAAGGGCAGTCCTTTTGAATCTGTGTTGCTAATTGTTACATTATTGTATAAATCCTTTATAATTTCTACCTATACAGTGCCTCTTCTTGTAAACCATATTCTCTTATTCCATTTCACTCAGAAAAAGATATGCAACATTGAAAAGCAATGCCAGTGACATGATGATGCACAAACATACAAGCATTCATACCTGCTGCACCGGACAGACCCTGATATAATCATGTATGATCAAAATTCATTTGTACTTAGTAGTGTTCAAAAGTCAAAAGACTGAAAAAAATCTGTTGGTCCTGCAAGCAGAGTAGACAAGAGACAATAATTTTACTTTCTTTATTATGCTAATTCCATTTTTACAACTCAGAAAATCTTGTTATTATGCTTGTTACTGCAATTATTTTTACTATCATGAGTAAGACTTATGACCAGTTAAACGTTGTCATCACTTTCTAACTGTTGTTATCAAACATTTAACTTTAACAAAGCTTAATGTTTGAAGGATTACTTATGTTTATTATCATGGTTTATCCTATACAAATGCATGATTTTCTGATAGGAACAGTAAAACACAAATTCTTTATTGCACAAAATCCATTTTTTAAAGACGAAAGGTGTTGTTTATGATGACTATTTTCTAAGGAATCAGGAATAAGTATGTATACAACAAGTCAGTAATGAGTACATTAAGCAAACAACTTTGGAAAATGAAGACATACAATAAAAATATAGAGGATCATACATATAACTGACTATTTAGGTGTATTGATACTAATAGAAAAAAGGCAAGTGACACAACAGAAATATTGTGAATTGTGTTTCAACAGCTTAAAAACTCTCCAATTCATTTACATTATCTTCTTGGTCTTAATAAAAATAAACACTCAAGATCAGGGCTGTGCTTAGGCAGGTAGTCGAGGCATCTGCCTAGGGCCCCGCTCTTTTGATAGTTGTCAGGGGCTCTGCGCTTTTGATTAATATGGTTACTAGGTTCCAAATTAATCTCTATGGCTCGGGCCCTGCAGGGCTATAAACAGACGTTCTCAAGATGTATCTTGGCACTGGCATAGATTTCAAATTAAACACGCAATATTTAAAAATAGTCTGCACTGCATCAACAGCCTTCCAGCAGTTGGAAAATGCTTTAAAACATTTTTGTCAAGATTAATCTGGAGTAAAGAAAAAGTGAAAATATTAAAACTGCTACTAAAATAACAGCACAGCAATTTTAATTTGGAACTGGAAGAAAATGACTAAAAAATGACATGCAGTTCCAAAACCAATTTCATTCAAGATTATATTTGTTCTAAAATTAGAAATTTTGTCAATTCTTGCAACAGTGATTGCAACATTCTAAATGCAGAAGAGTACAAGGTTTATAAAAATATGATAATTTAAATAAAAATACTATGCGAGATTTTTGGGAATTTTCTTTGGTTGCTCTTCAGATCATTAGAAAGAGTCATGTCTCTGGACATTCAGATGGGCTCAAGCCTTGAAACCATGATAAAAATTTGTATACAATGAGATGGAGTAAGGAGTGACAAAGGCAATCAAACAAAATGTTCAGATGATCCTTCACAAAAAGTGCTTTTGTTCTCGGCTATACACATAGCTTTGTATTTTACAGTTTAGGATAAATACAGATAAACCATAAAAGCAGACATGAGTATATTATAAGCTCTGTTTATCATCCTGGTAGAGTTATAAAACATGGAATGTTTACCAGTGTAAAGGCATAAATATGTGCTCATATGCAACACATATACACAAATGAAGCTCTACCAACACCTATCTATACATGTGCATTAAACACACAAACCATTTTTATCTATCACAATATTCTTCATTAAAATATTTTCTGATGTAAAAGAAAGAAGTACCAAAATATGGCATAATGCCTATTCACATGTCGCACAAGTGGTGAAAGCAAAGATGTGCTTCAGTACTAAGCTCTTTGCTTGCATTTTTTTTGTGAAGGTTTGCATCTTTTTATAAAGTCTTGCATGTCAGTTTCTAAAAGGAAAAAATGCTCATTAACATTGCCTGATGGAAAAAAAAGCTGATAAATTACATGCTGATTCAAGTGATATTGCTTTTGCTTTCAGACAACAGAAAAATATGCTGGAATTGTTATGAACTAGAATGAATACCACAGGTACAAATTTGGCAGCTGTGCTGCTTCCCTAAATCATGAATAACAGCAGAAGTTGAGCCGGGAGTTAGCTGCCATAGACCCAATTACTGCCTGTATGCACACCCACACACAAATGCATGCATGAAGATAAAACAAATAAATGCCCACACAGTCATAAAAAGAAAAAGAGTAAGCTTGTAGTTGTATCACCCTGAATTCACAAGTGACGAGCTCTCGTTTAACAGTTATCTCAAGCGTTCAAGTTGGGTCAGGCAATCAAGAAATGAGAAACCATAGTTTGTAAGAAAACAAAAATATAACTGACATTCATTTGCATCTTAATACTACAATATTTCTCCATTAATGGTTAGCATAATTGCACATTATGTTGCATGTGCTGGGAAAAAAGTTAGCTATACAGCTGATTCACCGGAACATGATTAGGTTAAACTGCTGACTCACCTGTGTGAATGGAGGGAAAATCAAAACTTGATAACAAGTCATCAAAGCACATCCTGGTCCTCAGAATATTTGAAAAGGGGGAAGTGGATGAATCAAGATATAGAAGTTTAAGGGGTAATAATACATGTTCACATGGATGTAAAAGTTTTTTTCACATCTTTACAACAAATTCTAGTGCAAAGGCAATGGTGAAGCAGTCCTTCTTTGATGAGGTAAATAGTACTTCCCACCTACAAACACTTCGAAAAAAGCTCCTTACACGAAAACCACAAGCTTATCTATCCAATCCTTGCAGACAGTATAGATTATCCAATTAACAGAGCATACTGTGATTATGTAAGGTGCTAGAAATGCCAAGAGGGGCTTTTGCGAAGTTTCTCAACATTTAACAAAAGGAAGGCACATTTCCACTGATCATCCAACTATTAGCTCTTCACTGTTGCTGACCAGAGTGTTTTGGGAAGTGACTCACGAGATTCTTGAAAATAAAAGTCCACATCATGGAATAATTTATCAAATGATTAAAAAACTATGTCAGGAATAGATTTCTATCTGATAACTATATTGTCCATTATGGGCTCTACTTTGTCCTCATTCCAAAATCACTTGTTCTAAATAGATAGATCTTCTTTATATGCAAATAAGCTGCCTAATTCTAGATTCATGAAACCGAAAAAGATCTCTACAAGCAGCGCTCAAAGATGCTTTACTAAATCTAGCTATAGAGATGCAAACATTTCTCTTTTAAAACATAGAAGTTGGAACAGTACTGATAAGAATCTAGACTAGAGTTCAGAACATTTCAAAGCTTACAGTATAATACAAAAATGGATCAAAATATATTCCATTGTGAAAATGCAGAAGTGAAGCACGTTAATGGGCTCAGTTCATGCATGTACCAAAGAATTTTTTTCAAGTGCCTGAAAACCTAATCCTAACACATCGTATTATGACTTTTCCAGGCATACAAGCCTCTAGCTGAATCTCTGGCAAGTGAATATACATCACAGAAAAATCTTTTTATGAAATGTATAATGCCAAATCATCATAGCAAAACATTTTAAAGCTGGTGGTAGGATTTCTACATTCTACAAAGAAAGAATTTGTGCCAGAAAAACAGTACTGAATTTTTATTTTCTTGGTAATAAAATAAAAAAGCGAGAACTAAAAAGAAAAACATGAAATCACTGGATTATGATTTTTTCCAAAGCTTTGATTTCAAAAAGTTTTTAAGAGCATAGAGATAAATTGATATTTTTATTTCATTTTTCTTTTTCCTCTATAAATCCACTAAGTTTAAATAGCTTTCATGTGCAGACTGAGTGTGATAAAAAAGTATCTCCAAATTCAATAAAAAAATATAAACAAAAGGAAGACTGAAGTAACAGCTCTAGCGATGATGCATGGGTGGACGGTGTAGTATACGCGGTGTGCACTCCATGACGCGCACCAAGAGGTCATCAATGTAGTTCTCAAGATCTTTGATGTATTGATCTTTACGGATAAGCTGGGCTTTGTTTTGAATCACCACTCTGAGCAAGTCCTAAAAGGAAAAGTTGTCTATGTTAGTTATACATTACTAAAAAGAAACTGCTGTCACTGACAAGGAAGTAAAGAAGATTTTGAAAATCAATAGAAGCGTGACTATGTGTGCCACTCTCTAACTGGAAAATTATTTGTATGCAGTCATATTTAACACAATTTTAAGATTCATTGTGATTTCTATTACCATCTATAAAATTAACGCTGAAAAATATGACAATCACCTCCTTGTTCATGGTTTTGTAGACTGCAAGTGTATCATCTGGAATATCTGTTCTTGATGAATCACTGGGATCTGATAGGCTATCATCATAAAGACCACCAAATCTTCCCTCAAAGCCCTGAACTGTAATGCATCGCCCAGCTGCAATTAACATCATCATCATTAACAAACCACCAGTCAGCTACACTTCCTATCAATAATAATAATGAAGTGCATCAGTCAGCTGCTGCAAATAATAAAATTGCAGCCAGGAGCATTTTATATCAATAACTTTATCAGATGAAACTTGGTGTATGTGATACTATCCATTAAGGAATCTGCAAGTGGAATGTAGACTGTCCTAGTCTTATAACCATGATTAATACTTATAGATAAAAATTAGCGCAATATTGTGTTGATTCCAGCAGCAGCATGTTACCCATGTCTTGACCCACAAACCTAGCTGCACACCAAATATCTTTGCTTGAACTCCAATTATATAAGAAGTTTTACTTTAGTTTAACTGGAATTGAGATCTAGAGGCAGTTTTAAAAAAAAATCCCAGTATTCTTCCATTTTAAGCAA
This sequence comes from Pomacea canaliculata, assembly GCF_003073045.1. Lineage (NCBI taxonomy): Eukaryota > Metazoa > Mollusca > Gastropoda > Architaenioglossa > Ampullariidae > Pomacea > Pomacea canaliculata. The sequence continues at coordinate 16,851,835 of NC_037592.1, read as the reverse complement.
TGAAAAAGCAGGCAGCTATTATGTGAAATAATGGTGATTGTTTTACTCCAAACCAGTAGTGGTGACTAATATGACAGAGTAAAGCAGCCATGCCCTCTAAACAGGTGCCACATGCAGAAAAAGAGGACAGCATGCACAAGATCTAAATCCAAGACACCTGATCCTTATCAAGTTTGGTGACAAGCACTTAACCATTTTGCTGCACAGCCTATAATTATCCAACCTCACCTTGACGATATAATTTCAGGCGATCCCTCTTTGATCGTTTCCTCATGGTCACCTCTCCATTAGGATATCCCAGAGTATTGCTGGGTTTCACCCGACGTCCCAAGCTACCAATGTTGCTGCGATCATACTGGAAAGAACCATTTGTAATTGTTTCTGGCCTCTGAGACTCTACCAGAATCCTCTCGTCACTTTCTAAACATACTGGTGTGCTAGTAAGGTGGGATGAGAAAGAAGCAGGATGACGCATTGCTGGCATTTCTTCTGCCACTTGTGTCACTGGTTCTTGCAGAGATGATCTGCTTCGAGGTTTGCGAGGGCGAGGCCTTCTTAGGGTCCTCTCTTCATCAGTTGAAGATGATTCTTCTGGTTCTGTGCGCTCTCGTATGCTTTCACAGCGAATCCTTTCTCTTCGAAGGACAGAGTCAAGATAGTTAGCATTGGCAGACAGAGGACGGCGCTTTGTGCATGCTGGCCACCCTCCCGCTGTACAAGAATCATGTCATCCTGTGATGAAGGTCGTACATGATATGGTGGAGGAGCTGAGAGGATGGTAGTTCCACCATGCTCCTGCGATTCCCAGCCACGTTGAAGGCTGACTGGCTTATATCTACAGAATTGCAAAGACAAAACTTAAAATATAAGTTTCATGAAATAGCATTCATAAGAAGTAAGGAATAAACATCCATTTTCCCTTAAAACTTATTCACAAATTTTCAATAAAGTCTTGAGACATGTTTGAAATGTGATTACAGTTAAGCAATCCTTACCTGGTTGGTCTGCACTGCTTGTTAGAGACAGGATGCCGCCTCGGTCTAGAGACATTGTTTTTACATAGGCAGCAGACATGCTGTAGCTCCTCGTCAGACCCTCCTTAGTACAAAAATAAACTTGCCAGCTAAGTAACCATGCTCAAAATATTACATAAGGAAGACAATTTTAATTTAGGTATTAATCATACAGGAAAATAAAAAAAATACAACACATCTAAAGCATAATTATTTTTTACAAACAAAAACAAGTAGTTTTTAACCATATAAACTTATAGCCACACATTTGCAAAGAACACTGGCAGATACTTTCCCAGGAAACTTCACTGATATATGTATTCATGCAAAATGAAACAGAAAGTTAAAGGGAAAAAAGCACAGAAAAAGGTCATCAAAAACAAATCCCTGCATGCAGTGGTATCAGGTGACACTATGAAGTAAAGAAATAAGCATGAGAATGTTCTGTTTATAAGACAAACTAGGTGAAGGTGCACTGCCATGTCTTGCATGGATACAAACAATCCTTCCAAACAAAATGAATCCCATGTTTCAGATGCTTAAAATTATACTACAATATAAAGCATATGTACTTGCTGCTGCAGTAGTCAAAACAAAGAGATATCTTTGTAGTGGTTTATGATTAGAAATACAACTTTTGTCAACATATGTTTTGGCATTTCTTACATAATATTAAATCTAGAATCCTAACCAAGTACAGGCATAAAATATTTTTCTATTAAAAAAAATCAAGGCATGCAAATATATTTTGTGGCACTAACACAACAGAAGCACTATCTTGTTTTTCCAATCACACAATTATTGTCACATCTGACGCAACAGCAGTCAAACAGCTGCAGTGTATTGCTATTAGAAGAAGAAATCAGAACAGTTCTGCAGCTGTATTTTACAGAGAAAATCTCCCAACTTTTTATTCATGCTCAATGATAATGCTAAAGAATTAAGAAGAAAATGGTTAATATGATCTTTCAAAACTTTGCTAACTGTAATCATTCATGAAAAGATGAGTGAAATTTGTGCCTTATAGAAATGAAAATTTAAAAAAATTTATGTAACTTAATTTTGTAAATTGTAATTGTGGTTGGTTATACATGTATACAAGAATCAGTCCCAGACACTATACGGAATTGTTAAAGACTATACCTTCTTCATATAGCAAGCACTAACATTTGATTAAAATAATTCTACCAGAATTTTTACCGATCTTGTTAAATCCTCCCATAAGATATTATCACATGGTGCAAAACTTAATGGTTGTTTGTTGACAATGCTCTATAGATGGTAACTTCATGCCAAATTTAAATCCCCAGCACCACAAGGTAAAGATTCTGTGACCAGCAAAGCCTCTCAAGACAATAAAGCAAAACATGACACATGCTTTCATCACGTTTGCAAACACATGGCTGGGATAAACAGAGAGGGTGAATGAGTTGGAGCCCTAGACCCATGCATGCAAGAGTTAATATTTTGGCAGTGAAAAGACAACAACAAATGTACACATATAAAAGCTAAAAGCAGCCAAAAACAAGGATCTTCATGGATGACGAACAGCCCATGAAAGACGACACCAAACATGAGAAACTACCTCTGCTGCATCAACCCAGGAGTGATTTACATCAAGGGCAGGAAATGAGACTGTTGGGAGAGGAGTCACAGGAGGCTTCCTCTGACCAGAAGTTATTATTCCTTTCTGCATGTGTGGTTTCCGCTATAGGAAGACAGAGAAGGAAATAAAAGTGTGGACTCGCATGTCCACATGCATTTAGACTTCAAGATCTTTTGTAAGGCTATGTGTCTCAGAATGAATGATCATCATTAAAATGGATAAGACTTGTGGATACTAATAGGACCATAAAAGCTCATGGAGAAACAAATTTTATTATAAATTTCTCTGCAGGGTACTTTTCCACCTAAATAATGTGTAATTCTACAATACTAAGTGATTCTATAAGTTCATAACCCCAAGAATTTTGTGTTTTTCTGTAATTTCTGCTTACACAAGAAGCCTTGACATAATAGTTTGTAAAATCTTTTCACCAGAAAAATAAAAAGTCAAGATAAAGTTTTTTTTTAAAATAAATCCATAACCATAAACTCTAACTATTCAGTAAGCAAGGCTCTGTTGATGCTTTTTTCCAGTATTTTGATCTGGATCTCAAAGACAGTAATATGCCTTAGAAAACTATTTATACTTTCATGGCATTTTAAATGATCATTTCTGTCTAAAACATTTTATATCAGGGTTTTGCAGCTGACATAAAAAAGAGTGTTGTGCATTTAAATGACAGACCATTTAGTAAAATACCCCTCTTTTTTTATAATGGTTTTATGTAAGAGATATTCATAAAATCAAAATGACAGCTTAAGAGTAAAGAAAACAATTGTGGCAATGAAATTTGCAAATACTACATGCAGTGCTAAGTCAATAAGTGCTACCAGTAAAAGGACTTCATATAAGCTACTATATTTTTGCCAGTTAGCATGCATGTAAATAACCACCCACACCCTTCCACCTGTGTGTGCACACTATCTCACTTTAGGAGGAGAAGGGGTTGAGCCCCTCAACTCATGGGGTTTAAGATCCAAGGGAAATTACTCTTCATATGCATCACATGAAAGTTTGAAATCTAAATGCCTCAACACACCCACCCATGCACGAGCACACACACTCTCTCTCTCTTACTTTTTTTCCTCAAATAGATCACAACTATGTGAGTATTCTTGAATATTAGGATACACATTGTTGTTAAAAACAAAGCTGTAAGTTTTAGTACGAATATATTGGTGGATACACATCATGAATAACTGCTTGTTTAGGTACATCAAAGTGCTTTGAGTTGACCAACCTCTGGAATATCATTAAGAGAACCATGGTTCTGATTCAGATGTTTATCAGGTTTTCCGCCTTCTGGATCTTTCCGATTTTCTCTAAATGATTTGCTGCGAGTAAGCTTCAGTCTGTCACCTGCACACACAATACATGACACATATTATGGCAAATTGACAGTAAGGTCACAGCAAGTAACAGACTACCCTAGCGGAAGATAGTAGCAAAGTTAAAAAAAAATCTATAAGCCAGCTCTTCCAAATCTCTTAACTATTCCTTTCAAAAAAGTTTTCTTAAGGGGAAAGACTGTGGAAAGACCAGAGGAATACAACAAAGAAGAAATATTTGCATCAAGACTGGTCACATAAACAAAATCATGCAACAATGAAATAAAACTCACATACCAAACGCGGTAGCAAGATTTCGAAGTGAGGATGATCGCTTTTTAAGCCCTGAGCTGAAATCTACACGGCTGTGGGAATGAAAAGTCACTTTGACCTCAATTTCTCCACGAGGCTTGTTGTCTGGTCCCCTAGATGGCTTGTTTTTCAAATGGATCCATCTGATGAAATTCACAATAATAATGGTTGATTATAAATTTTAAATGTGGTCTCGTAATATTAGAGTAGGGATGGCAAAAATGAGGAGAAAATGTGGGACTGTACAAAAAGCCAATGCATGCTTCTAAGTGTTATACGCATGATAGGGTATTGCTGTTAACAAAATATTTACATTTATATCGACTGCAGTACTGAAGTGAAGTCAAAAGCTTTGCACTGTTAAATGCAGCTTCTCTAGGCCTTTGAGTGGGAAATGTTATCACTTCATCATTCTTATTTGAAGTTTTCATTTGACCTGCAGTTTGGTGGCTGCTGGGATCACCGCGCATTGAGCGTATCTTTGTGATGCGGATACTAGCGCGCTACAAAACTACATCATCATCATCATCATCATTCATCATTTTATTTTATTTTTTCTTCATCACCTGGTAATGGCAGTGACTGAAACACACGAGCACACACACAATCTCTGCTGTTTACCTTTTAAAAGTCACAAAATATCTGACCCCACTCAGGAAACTTACTGGCTTTTTGCTTTATCCTGAATTTTTTGTTCCCACAGAGGAATGGTGGTGTAACCCAAGAAATCATCTGACAATATGCCACGGTGGAAAAGCTGTACCTCAATCTCGGAGTGCATGTGTGGTATAGGGCTGAAACATTGCAACAATCTTTGCTTGAATTTTTATTCTAAATATTCATTAAACTTGCTATATTTCACATTAAATTATTTAACAGATAAGCAGCACATTATTATAAGTCATTAGTGATGGGAAAAATTAAGTCCGTTTGTGCTAAACTGGTACGAGACATCTCTAGCACAGAATATCCCCAAATATGGTTCTGAGTCTGGTGCAATTTATCGTATCTAAACTTCAACTGCTCCTTTGTGAAGGTGAAAACTTAACAAAATTTCTGAAAGACAGTTCCCAACCAATGATTCTGACAGCCAGCAGAATCAACTAGCTTAACATTAGCTGTTATGCTTCACTTTTTTAACACTCAAGGTTTCTTGCAAAGTTCTTTTTAAAGTTCCTAAAACACTTTCTTCAATATTTTAATCTTCTCTTTTCCATATGCACATGTCCAAAGATCATATGCATACACACCTAAAACTAAAAATATGACACTGCACTATTAACTTCATGTTAATCTCTAAGTTGATAGCTTAACATTATTCTGTTCCTCTACTGCCACTCAGTACCAGAAAAGCTGGAATCACAATCATCAGCCAATCTGTGTCTTGTGGAGAAGAAAAGGTCAAAAAGTCGGATTACAAATCAAAGTACAACTGAAAAAACTCTTCTTCTTCTTGTTCCTATTCGACCCCAGCGGAGCATAGGGCCACAGAAACACTCTAATGTACATTTATATACTAGCAGCACCATTCTCAACCATGGTGTGGTCACACACTTACAGGTCACACTCCTCAAACCACTCTGGGTTCTGGGCATTCTTGATGGTTGAGGTCTGGTACTTCTCTTTGCCAAGCTGAATTGTCACAAACACATCATTACTACCTGTAAAGTAAAAAAGTTACATAGATCCAGTTAATGTAGCTTGTTTTTCTTAAACTACTTCTCTAAAAAAGGAGAGAACACCACAATTTCTCATGTATGATACTGTTAATCATTGTCTCAATCTTTAAGTACACGTTTTATGACTTTTATCTGTACAGTTTTCTACTAATTAATCTGTTGAATGTATTAGCATATTCTAGACATGGATCCTGTTTTACATCCCACTTTTTTGTGCCTCGTTCTTGTCAAACCGAATTTAGCCCCAAGGAAAGCTACTTTTTATTTTCTCCCATACCTACATATGCCCCCAGCTCCGTGACCAAATCCTAACAAGAATTGTTTTCCTTATGCGAAGTTTGCGCTCTTCTGCTAATTTCCGCTTGTAACCTGAGTCCCCGGGCTTTTGTTTGTACAGCTTGCGTATCGACGCAAAAATGTCTTTGTTTCCATACATCTATCTTCCTGTCCCAAGCTGTACTCCTAGCCTTTGACCACATGTGGCTGTCAGCATCTGCGGCATCAATGTAACTTGATAAGCGCGGTGTTTGCGGCGTTCCCTGTCATCACAGGTGATAACGACGGTCACAGTCTCCCTATGACAAGCCTAGTCACAGTTAAAAGAAAGAGGAGGATATAAACTATGGTTTACGATCCCCAGCGCTTCAAAATTCCGCCATAAAATGCCTTTCATCTCACGCATGGTAACGTGCGTGTTACGAATTTCATAGCGGGGATCACAGCTTTCTGCGTGGTCGAGTGGGTGGACAAGAACGGCTAAAATGTTGCATAAAAATGCGAGGTGGCTGTGCAGATGCTTTAACATTTTATGCTTCACGCTATTTATTAACCCGAAACTTTTTCTCGACTTATTTCAGCTGCTTTAACAATAGTGAAGAGTGCACAGTCTGTATTTTCACATCTTGCTCATAAAATAAATTATTAATTTGGTACCTAGCTTTTTTCTTTAAAAAGTTCAACGTCAGTTCCTGAAAGAATAAACAGAGAGAAGGAATATGGTGTCATGAGAACGACAAATCATGTACACTACCTGTTTTAGCCACTGACTTTATCTTTACTCAAAGACCTTTCAGAGGTCACACATTGTGCTGGAAGGCAGTGAATTTGTGAATCATAAACAAGAAGATACAATGGGAAACCTGCTGGCGTGAAACGAAACTGTCAAATCTCATTCTCTGTGTAAACGCTTCTGATGTTCCTTTCCAGCTCCCATCAACCCCAGTTTAAATGATCGTGGGATCGCCAACAGAGCATTCAGCACCCGATGAACTCTCAGACTTTCCAGTGGAAATTCTAGCACTCACCGAGAGAAAAGAACAAATAGCCATTGAAAGAAAGAGGGCATCGACCGTCAAAGTCGGCGAAAAGATAAAATCGCTGGCCGTCGCCGCTCTCCCTCTGTGCAGGAAGAGTACCCCACTAATCTCTGGGGCGTTCAAGCGGGGCGGGCCACATCTTCAGGTGAGATTATCTCGAGTTTTGTGTCCGGGGCCTTGCGTGTCTTCTTGCCTTTCTGCATGGTATACCACTGTGTCGGCAAGTACGAGACAAGTCTGGGCCGCTCACTTACCTAGTGTACCGTCTGCCTGTCTTGTATCTGCTCGTTAATCCACCTGAGATCACGCTAAATCCCGAAAACGTTTCCGGTCCACTTAATTCTAGAAGAACGAGAGAGAATGTGTGCGTGTGCGTGCATGTCTTAGTGAAGGTGGTGGTGGGGGGACTGAGGGGTAATTACAGTCAATACAAACAAGGAACAGTCGGGGTCGTCTTTCCAATTATCTATGTTGCCCGCGTGCTCTGCGCTACAGCTCGAGGCACAGGCTTCCATGATCTCTGCGGCTTCAGGTGAGGGGTCATTGATCACATAACATACCGACAATGGCCCCCTCTCCCGGTGAAGCCAAGAGCAGTAAACTTCACGGGTGGGGAAGGGAAAGGAAAACAATAAGGTGACGTCACCTAAAGACATTATTTGTCAAGAGCACATGGTGTCCTGGGTCAAATAGGGATGTGCATATAGAAGCACGCCTGTCTTTGCGCACGCGTGCACTTGGGTGTTCTCGAGTGTGAGAGACTATCACTCTCTTGCCGGAAGCGGGGGGAGTGTTACGTTTATGTCGGTGCAACTAGAGGATGTCCTGCTGCTGCGCTGGCGACCTTGGCGAAGATGTCACAGAGCTGTCAGTGACGCCCTTGCCAGTGGAGGGCCAAGCGCGCGCGTGTCGTTTATGAAGTGTAAGGGGCACGATGTGACGTTTACAAAGTGTGCTAAGTCGATGTGAAAATCAACATATCTACGTCTGCCAACAGAAATAAAAATCAGAGAGACATCATGTACAAAAGAGAACGCCAGTCTCAAACAGAAAACACAATCATCCACCGCGATAGACGGTACACAAATACACATTAAATACACAATTAAATATTAAAGAAATCCGATTGAAACTTAAATTATGCAGCAGATCCTTCCCAGAGGGGCAAAGTCCCGTGTGGATAGAGGACGAAACAACCGCACCCTGGCCGAGTTTTTATTTCCCTCCTTTTCCCATCCTCATCATGTCAGTGCAACTATCAAGCCAACAGTCACTAAGACGTGTTCAGTCTCCACCAATATTGATGAATCGCGTTTATATTACGCCTGTATATTACTGTATTACCCAATCTCTTTACTGTGCTGACAAGCACAGTTCATAAGTTCCCGTTAATTAACGACATATACCACCGTTTATTTGAAAAAAAAAGGGGTCAGGCTAAGTGCTCTCATAGATAACAGAAATGACGGTGAAGCGCTGATGGTCACAGACGTGGTCTCTATCACAGAAACGAGTGGCCAAGTGATGCTCAGCAAACATCGACATCACTCGTCGTTGTTTGGTCAATGTCTCGCAGGCCCGAGTGTTGATGCTGACTAAACCGTATCTCAATTGGGCGATCAACGTCGACTTCAGGAGGAAGGGAAGATTCTATTTAATACAATTTTTATTGTCTCATGAGAGAAATTTATGTTCATATTTTGCTGCCAAGAATTGACTCGAAAAAACAGGAAAAATGCGCAGTGTACAAAACTGAATATGTTCATGGTAGCCAGGATGAAAAAGGTTACCAGTTGGCTGAGCGCTCATATCCAAAAGGATCGAAAAGTAAAAAGCTCTCTCTGGAAATCATGCAACGGCACTTTTAGTGAAAGTGAAACGATGATCATATGGTCGGTTGGTGCAGAAGAAAGTAAATACGTATGATAAAATATAACTTAAATATTACACGTATAGGATATAAAATAAACGAAGTGCAATGAGTATTAAACATGTGGAAAGCCCAATGCTTGTATCTTCAGAAGACTCTGTAGCCACACCTTTCACAACCACTTACTTTTACTTTACCACTTGGGAAACACTGTTAGTGCAATGTCGCCATTTTCGACGCACTGGGAAAAGGTTTGGGCAAATTTAAAAAAAAAACAAACTTATTAGACCAGCGATTGACACGAAACCAGTTCGTAGCGGACCGGCTTTTAATTAAGAACGAAACTTATCTGAACCAGATTCCGATAAAGGCCATTCTTTACAAAGTGCCGAAGCATCAAACCTCCAAGGTGCCTTTTAGTCTACTCACTCTACTCAGTCTACTGTATTGGCAATGTAATGAAAAACAAGTCTGGATTTAGTTCATTATGTTGAACAAAATTTTAATGTCCCAAACGTTAGCACTCAAATCGCTGGTTTCTTGTGATCTCCCCCTAAAATTTTCTCAACTTGGTCAAAATGTTCGGTGACACTTTCCCGGTTAAAAGGTTTTGTTTAATTAACAGCTCCCAATTATGACACCGGAAAACAAGCGTTATATGAAAATATCCACTCTCTTTACAAAACAAAACAAACCATTCTGATATTTCTGGGGTGTTTTCCCATTCGAACGAAAGTAACATGTGAAAAAAATAAATCACAAAATACTTACCACTTTTCCCTTTAGAAATCAGATTCCGTGCTCGCAAAACTGCACACATAAAAAAAAAATCCAGGTTAGCTTTCGTTTCCGTTGGTTTTGTTAAGTGTTCGTTAAGCATCATTAATCACTTCGACACTACAACACTCACATAATTACCACACGCACCATTTACGAGAAGCGCACGCGCGCACACACACAAACATATTCTTGTGAGGAAGTGATGTATATTTTGATCTGTAGCCTCCAGATAGACTGCAGACCATTGGCTGCCACCACACGACGAGAGATAATCACCACGTCAATAACAATGGTATCAGTAGTAAGTATGCAGACATTTGTTTCTATGTGCATAAAAGACTTGGTCTTTCATTCCCTATGTGTGTGTGTGTGCCCGTGAAGGGGCTGAATGTTTTTATTCTGCATGTCGATCGGCCTATTGTCACTGATTTTTCTAAAAGCTCGTTTTTATCTCGTGGATTTCGTATTCCCAACGCAAATCCATATTTGAAGGTGGTCGTGCCGGAGACAAGAAAGAAATGCAGGAAGCCAGTAACATCGAAGAGTACCTACAGAAGAGCCCTGCGTTTCATTAATGCGTAATCAATACACATTCCTTCATTAATTACGCGTACTCTCTTTACTGTGTCCGTCTGTCTTGCTGTCCAAAAAAACCAACCAACAAACAAACAACAAAAACAAATAATTATACGGCGACTAAATGGTTGCCCCCACAAACTTTTAAGTCCGAATGCCTTTGCAGAGATGTAACAAGAGGCGTCATACAAGAGTTCTTTATCCTCCCCACGATATTAGAAACGGCGACATTCAGGAAAGGATGCTTTACTTTTCTGAGTCAACTGTTTGTTAAGCGGAGTGGAAGGGAAACACACATAGATGTATACATCACCTAACACTGACTGAATCACGATCGTAAAAAGCGCCGATTAATCAGCAGTGGCCACCCTACCACCACCACCACCACTACACACCCAGGCGAGTAGTCTTCAAAGACAGCCTGATCTTGATGTATCGGCCGCTCCAACCCTAAGACATTCGTCACAATCAAACTCGCATTTAGCCGGTCCAGCCCCGCGCCGCAAAAGTAGGTTTGGCCACTCGGTTCTCTTTTGATTTAGCCTCGGAGGTAATTACACTGTACAAGGGACCCCAACTCTGTAGTCTTCCTGTAGGTTGCGTGTGGATGTCCAACTCACCGTCCATATACTTCATATTACAGAAGTATGGGTCGTCGTCTCTAAAGAATGGTCAAACCTAGCGACTCCTTTTTCTCTAAACATATTTCACATTCTTTATCATACACTGGGCCTGCGGAACAAAGGCTGCAGGATATGAAATGGAAGGAAAAGATCGGAATTACAAATGACTGAATCTTTCCAGCAGTTGTCTGCTTTCTTTGAACGTATACCTCTAGATATCTTGTGTGTGGTAGGTAATGTTATTTTCAAAGACGTACAAAAACGCATCGCTCAAATTAAAGTATATTTCCCGTCACCGGTTTCAGTTTGCTTATTTCGACACTATAGCTGCTTACCGCAACACACCCGGAATATTTTGAAAGGGTTAGTGCCATAGTACCTTAGGAAGCTCGGGCCGTGCGTGTCCCCATCATGATGCAGGGCGCCATGCACCAATGCACAAGTAACCAAAAATAGACCTCCCCTTCTCACTACCTCGGGTCCACCCAACGCTCCAGCGCACTCGACCCTCTCAATAACTAAAGGTCAAGTGATCAAAAGAATCGCAGCCACTGGCCACCAAGCGAGGATCTTTTATTCATGCACACCGTGTAACTGCCCGCGGTACACACACAAAAATCAGAAAGCGAAAGTTGTACTGTTGCTGATTGGCCAGACACAGTCGGCTGCATTTAATGGTCACGTGAACAGAAGGCTTTGTGGTAGCACAGAACACAGCCTACTGGCTTTCTCTACGTTTGCACATCACATTAAAATGCTAAGTTCAAGGAGGTACTAAGTGCTTTTGACATAAATAACATTAAGCGGTCGTTGAAGGTGTTGTAGTAATGGGGACATTCCAACCAACGCACATAAATCCGCTCCTGTCCCCCTCCCCAACCGCCGATCACACATTCACAAGTGCGCGAGACAGAGTCGAATGTAAAAGCAGATATCTAGCTACAGTCCTTCAAGACAATCAAGTTGTGGACAAGAACTCATTACAACTGGTCTGATAAAAGTTAACAGAGAAAAGCAGTCTTGTAGTCGGATCATTTTTAAGAACATGAGTGCAAAATTTGTTCATAATCGGGTTAAGTTAATTTTAAAGTAATAAACTCACAAAATATAAGTATATATTTAAGCTTAATTTTCAAGATCTAAGCCTTCAAACATCGACATTCTTACCTGCCACTAGGACAGTAGAAGAAATTGACTCTCCTATACTGAAGAGTTCTGTAACGGGCGAGTATTTGTAACAGCCAGTGTGGCTCAGGACAGCCAATTATTGCATGCATTCGAGTCAATAGATAAAACATCGCGCAGATTGTTGTTATAGAAAGAATTTTTTGGCCAGAAAATGAAATAGCTAATTTTGGAATATAGCCCTAGAGATTTAGAAACTTGGATTGAAGTAAAAAAAAAAAAAGGTCCAAACCCAATTCTCTCGACAGACTGGTAAGTAAATCTTATCCAGATTTGAATTTAATTAATATCGATCACAGACATTGCAGTCTACTTTGTATTATTGATTCTCTTTTATTCAGTGGGCGCATTTGAGTTAATTTTCCATGCGTATTATTATTCTTAATCAAATATAAACACATTTCAAATGCGAGCTTGTCTCAGATAAAACTACTGCATTTTTTTAAATTTGATAGATGATTAATTTCCAGCATTGCATTTTTATTGTATAATTACGACTGACTTCTGATAATGACTTTTTAAAAAATACAATAACATTATAAAAATGTGATGCATGTTTATCGAAGTAAAAACTTATTTCTTCTTCATTTACCCAGATAACATGTGAAAGTTAAAATTGCTATTGTTTGTTTTTTGGAAGGGGAGGGGTATGGTTAACAGGTTGTGCTGTAACATCCGTACAACGGAAAATTTAGTCTGCATCAAAGTTGCTGAACCTTCGTCTGAGCGGAAACGGTAAATGTCATTTAAACGTCTCTGGTCTGAGATAGCTGTTCATCACACACAGTGTGCGCACGCGCAGGATTCAACGGTTCATTTCCGCCATCTGAGGGTCACTTTTGTAAAGACAATGTTTCTCCTAGCTGACCTAGCATAAAGCGAATGATCGTCTCCAAATAAAAGACATACTGTCCAAGTTTATAAAAAAAATTCTTGTCTTATAGAGGATTACACGTTACATTCTAGACATATACTAACGTATGAACGGATGTTCGCCGTATATCAAGAAAGCGATTCGACTTTCCTGCGCATGCGTAGCTCTTGCCGGCCGGAGCATGTGCACTGAGTGGGTCGAACGTCCAGATCGTGACACCTGCTTCACCTGTGGTTGTTGTACGAGTAATTCACTTCGCCACATTTCTGAAAGACACTAGGAAAGTTGCTGCTAACGGATAAAAACTAGAAAAATGTGGCTAAAGTCATACCCCGCTCCTCCTCCTCCTCCTCCTCACTCTCGTTGGTGTGCACATTTCTTCTAAGACAACACAACGTGCAAGCCCTAAGTGCTGTGAGAGTTTGTAGAATGTATATAGAAAGGAAAGATCCATAACCTCTTAATAAGAGTTTACATAGAAACGAACAGAGTGCATCCTATATGTTTACTCGGACCAGAGATCAGACAAACAGAATTCTAATAAGAGGCGGTGTTAAACACAACATATGAAAGATTAACCTATACATACTTAATCCTACCAATCTGTTCACAGCCGGCGGCAGCACAATATTACGCTCATTTCATACGCCCAAGGTCCTCAAACATTTAAATTAGGTCAAGTTTTAATTTTTTTTTTTTTAGCAGTTGCCTGTGAAATGGAAATGAGACCTCGCTGTTATCATTTTACCCAGTGCGTAGGTGTAAAAGTCGCTGTATCAACAAACGTGACGTGTCTTCCCGCAGGCTTCAAGTCATTTAGAGAGGGAATGTACATCTACTTGGCAACCTGGACAACTCTTAACCTTCCTCGATACGCACTTCCCTTCTTACTCTCCATCGTCATGTCCGTCAAAGTGGCTAGACGGGAAAGGTCACCAGAAAACTTGACAGCCACGTCCTCCAACTGCTGGACAGCAAATCCTCCCGCCCAAGGCCGTAAAGACAGCATCAACGGGGCATCAAGACTCGGACGTCACATGAACAAGACTGGCACAGACCGCAGAGTAAACGTCACCTCTCACTTCTCCTCGTTAGTCCTCAGCTACAAACCTCTCACGCCTCCTACACCATCCTAACAGCTGTTGTCGCATTTTGCGAAGAACATCGGCAGGGAAGAGGGCTGAGAAGAGCGTGAAACATGTGGACAGAAGTGACTGCAAGTACGATCATCCCAATGCACGGTTGTCGTCAACTTCCTTCCTCCATCCAACCGGTCCACGTGAACATCAACCAGCAGCAGAAAAAGTTACCTTGTTTATGAAGTTCAATCTTGTCTGTCCAAACGCAAAAACAACAACAACAACAACAACAACAACAACAAAAAACCCACTTGAAAATTCATGTTAGCAAACGTTCATGCCTGGTAGCTTGGAGGACCTACCTAGACATAACCTTTTTCTTTTCGGTACAGTGTTGCGTCCTCTCCCCCATCCCCGCCAAGTAGGCATCAACAAAAATCACCGTTGGAAAGATAGAAGGAGAATAAAAACAGGACTCCTACCATGTAACTATAATCTTCTTAACTGCAGACTAAGTGTGGCAAGGTCATGAGAGCAAAGCAAAACAAATCCAGGGAATGGCAATAAAGTCACGTCTGCACGCGCGGTACCTGAGGTAAAGCGCGCAGCTTGTAACTGCCGCGTACCTCGGACATCGAGGAATAACTTGGTGTGGGACTCCATTAATGTGTCATCTATCACTCCAGTCACCGCATCGTCGCCATCACTATGTACACCTAACCTATGTAGGTCATCAGGCTGTCCCAAGTCGTCTTTCCGCTAACTCGTTAGTTGTTAGGCACGCACGCACCCCCCTCCTGGGTACTCCCCGAGGCGAAGAACATGTATAATGATAAAAAGTAATCCCCCTAACTTTTTGATCGTAGGGAGTGAGGTGTTTGAGACCGCATTTTTTCTCGGTGCTTTTGTGGGTGTGAGTGAGAGAGAGCAATGGCTATCTCCTCTCCCTAGATGCCGTACTTTCCCCAGCTCTCGACGGAATCATGTGACCGTTTGGAGGCAGAGAGGGGAAATAAGATAGTTTGATTACAAATGCTAAAATTGTCCAGGCTGCTGATTTGGATACTACTACCTTAGCAACCCTCGGACAGTGCAACGTAACAATTAAAATTCAACAACTCTTGGGGTACCTACAGGTAGTTGTGATCATTCTGACCGCGGTAAATGGCTCTGTCTACCTTTGCCTGCGGTCAGTTAACGTCTCAGTCTCGCAGTTAATGGGTGGCCCGCTCTCTGCCATGTAAAGGGACCACGGACTCTCAACAGAATTTCACGCCTCACTGATTACGGGGAAGGGGCGCAATCGGCGATCACAGATCACCAGGGGGATCAAACCATCTATTTGAAGAAAAAAGAAAAACCCAGCATCACTCCCACCCACACCCCAAATTTTTTTAAAGATCCAGCTAAAACCATACCCGCCACGTTCGTACTAAAAACTTTTACTCTACAGCAGCTTCGACAGTCACCAGTTGAACTATCTGAAGTACTACTACCTTTTCACTGGACACCATACAAGGACAAATAAAAGGCGGTGTGCGCATAAGTCACAGAGGGCCGGGGTGTAGGGGTGGAGTCACACCCAGGACGCACCATTAGTTGCTGTAAATTATTCCTAAAGTACACTCTCATAGCTGTTCACCAAAAGTCTTTCTCTCACGAATGTCTTGTGGACGACATTTTATGCTGCCGGAGTATAGAAATTGTCTGACGGGTTTACCAGCCCAGTGCGTCCAAGGCGATATCCCCCTGTGGTGTTTATGTTCCCCTGCGCCAGTGTGACAACAGTAAAACCTGCCTTCACACGACAACCTCATTACACCACGCCTAGATGCTACATTAGCGTCGTTACACCAAATTAGCTAACTCCACCTTCTTGACCTCATGTGCTGCAATACAGCACGGCAATATTAGAGCATGACTAGAGTCAAATATAAAGATGCTAATAGTTTAAAAGAACACAGCGCTGACATTGGATGTGAACTTTTTTTTGGGGGCGGTTGGAGGGGGGGGGGAAGAAAAGCACTCGTGATCTAAATGATGTGAAGGAAAGAACCCGATTGTATAATACTGAGGTGTGACCAGTCAACATACTTTGTGGCGTTGCGTGAACTTTTTTTCCAAAAAGAAAGTTAAGGAAAATTTGGTGTTTCCTGCCAAGCCAGCACATTGTATCACAACAAAGCAACCAGCCCTGTAAACAGATGCCACATGTAGAGAAAGAAAACTGTGCCCGAGACGAAACCTGAACCCTGGACCGCCAATTCTCAGGTTATTGGTGACAGACGCTAACCACTGGCCACCGGATCGCCTTCAACCTGGGTGAGAACATCGATATAATCTTGTTACCTCGGAAACGGAGCAGTTTTTCTTGGGGGGCTATTGTTACAAAGGATACACTATTTACATTAATGTTGAATCCCTCCTAAAAGACTTTTTTTTAAACAACATAAATGTCAACATTTTTTAATGCTACAAAAATTTCATGCTTTCGTTACGAACAGTCGACAGAAACACGCTCAGGTAATCCTCTCCATGCACCTCACCTTTCATTGTCAGATGGCGGCGATTCTGTGAGACAATGACATTTTCATGCCCCGTACCTGTACGAGGCAGGTGTTCAATTCTAAGCACATGGATTGCGTACCTACAGTAAAATGTAAAGCTCACCTAGGTTGCACCGCAACGAAGACTGAAGAATGAAGACGCCGCGAGCGGGGACTCCGCGAAGTTTAAGTACAGGTGCGAGAATTTGTGTTCCAAGGTCGACGAGTGACAGAAACCGGAACAGAGAGTGCACTTCGCTCAATGCCGTTAACATTGTAGTCACGAGACCCAGACTGCCGCCCACAGTGTCGCCAACCGTTGGTGGTGTTCCTTTAGACGCCAAGAGCTTTTTATTTAATGGTTTGAGAGTTTGGCTGGTTTTGTTTTTTATTTTTTTTTTTAGGGGGAAGGGGACTTTACGAGATGGGATTGTACAATTGCCCCAGATTCAGGAGGGTTGATGACATGTAGACTAGCTCTTGCTTCCTTGTCATCCACAAGATGACAGACGACAGAAACTGAAGACGTGTGTCAAACTGGCTAGCTGGCCAGCTTCACATCGATCCTACATGTAAAAGCCATTTTAGCCGATTGGGGGGTTGACATTTACAGCGAATTGCAGGACTCATTAAAGCAGATGACACCACAATGGCAAGGTTGATTTGCACAAAAAATTGTGTTAAAGGTTTAGAAACATTCTTGTGCAAGATTGGGACATTCAGCTCAGGTAGTCAACCGTGGTGAACGTTCTGATCGACAGTTCTTAACTGGGCAAAGGGCCGAAGCTTCAAAACTCCAAAGTGACCCCAAATCCCGGTGGCAAATATGTTACCAATGTATTGACAAATAAGTCTGAACTTAGCTTCTTAGCCAAAGTTGCTATGTCTCGAAAATTTGCCTTTCAAATCTCTGGTTTCCTGTAACCTTCATACACAACTTTGTCAAAAATGGTCAAACACGACATTTTCCAGGTTAGGAAGGGTCTTTGTCTTTAAAATGGATTTTCTGACTACTGTTCACTCTTTTTTATCGGTGCAAAGATGTGGAACTAGTTTGCATACCATTTTAAAACCTGCGATGATGGCTGGTATCTTCCTGTAGGAGGAATAATAAGCCTAAAGAGTCCGTTTCCAAGGTAAATTACTTGTGACCACCAGAAGCTGTAGAAAATATTTGAGCCTCAGACAGCCTATCTACAGTCTTTTGGCCAAGGCGGCGCTCAGACAGAAACATGTTAACACTACGGCTCTTCCAACTCTTGCCTTTAAAAAAAATTCTGTCACTGCTCAAATTTAAGAGACGTGAGTGACTAGCAATGGCTAGTCTGACTGCTGTCTCCTTTGTTCACATTCATTTTAGCTGTCGTCTGCTTCCCACGTATACAACATTTTAGCAAAGTCGTGCGAACACTTCACACTGAGGAAACGAGCTCTACACGCGTGTTGACTGGTCCTGCATGTGCGATCAGTTCTCCTCTATTCTCCTCACCTTCTCCCTCCCTCACCCGCCATTTCGTCGTTACACTTCTCTTCCCGTTCCGGTCAAGTAAACTCTATCCATGTGGTGGTCATGGACGATTATTTTCATTACACGTCGATCGACTGCAGCGTACCAGTCACGAAGGAGTCACAACAGTCGAGTGGGACAGTTAAATGATTGCCGGATTCAGTTATTGAGTCGATAAGTGCCACTACACCTGACTATGCTCCACAATCTCGCCCCTTAATAGTCTGATCGTTCTGATGAAAGCGGTCACATAAGAGAATGACATACAAGTATGCAAGTCTGTGATCTCTCTCATCTTTTTTGATGCATGAGCCTCGGCCCTGTGGCCGTGTTTCTGAATTCCTAACTGTGGGCGTTCCTGTGTGTGAAACATTCTGAAAAATGTGGATTTAGGCTACGAAAATTGTTTACCATTAAACAAGCACAAACTGATACAGTTAAACGAATAAAATGAAATTTCGAGAAAGGGAGGGGAGGAGAAAACAAAGCAGGCTCTCTCCACCGAGAGAGTCAACAAGAAGCGAACTCACTGCAATGTTTAACCAACCTTGTTAACAGGCAACGGTAAAGTCGAAGACGATAATCCCGTTTCCTATAAGTGAGAGAAAGCCCGAGACATCTTTACAAGGCGTCTGTCTCGTGCACACAAAATTTATTGTCTGGAAGCTCGCCTCCCTCTTTCCCTCGTGAAACATTTACAACGGCAGTGCGACACAAACTCTCGGAACAACTAAATAGAAAGGGACTGCGTTTTGTCGAGCGACAATCCTTGAGACAGCTACCACCCCAGTCCCCGAGGTCTGAATGCATGCTGGGACTAGAGCCTGGGTTGTTGTCCTGCAGAAGGAACACGGGTTTGTGTGCCACACACAATGAAGAAACTGGTCATCGTGCAGGAATTTCCAAAGCTTGGAGAGAGTCTGTCCAAGCTTGGCTAAATGTCAGAGAAAACAACAGAAATTACACAGATGTAATTTGCATACTACCTCCCATTCCGCCAGCTGTGTGCGAGACAGACAGTAGAATAATTCCACGGCGAGACAATCCTTACTTTGCAATAGCCTGTGGACATACTCCGGTTGTTAACCCCGACTGATTTCCTCCCACAGTAACACCCGCCGCAGCAAGAAAGTGCGCAGACACCTGATGCGACAGGTAAAAACAGTGTCGCCACGCTGTCACCTCGCGACAAACTGCCACGAGCTTGGCTTCCAGTTAAAGATCCACATGAGCGTAGTTTTTTTTTTTTCTCTCTCTCTCCTCCTCACCCTCCTCACCCCCTCCTCAACGAGGGCTCTGCTCAGTTCACCAGAATTCTGAAGGGAATGACTTCCCAACCGCCACCCATTCACGGATTCAAGCTCGAAATCATCAAGTACTGCGAGCCACGATCGTGACTTCTCATGGGTTTGTGGATGCTCGTCAAATTATTTTTAATTGGCTACAGCACAAATACAGCAAGCATTCAGAATTAACACGTGGTCATTATTCCCAAATTACACAACAGCAGCAGAAAAAGTAACATAATCTCAAGCATCAGTATAGAAAATATATAGTATCAATATAGACAAGTGCGCTGCAGTGAGTCAAAATCTTGAAACGGGTTTTCGTAGGTGCACGCACTTCACCTACTATAATCAGAAGCACTGGCTCTGTTACTAGCTTCATGACCTTTGAACCTTACAATCGCATTCATGACCGCGTCGGATGCTTATCCACCCCGGAGGAAGATCGCAGGGGCATCTCTGACACAAAGGCCTCCCGGGCTGGTGTGCTGTGACACCGCTGTGCCACTCCCTCCCGAGCCATTGTGACTAGCAACCCCTTCTCCTGCCCCCCTGCGTGGAAGCTGGCTAACAGGTTGACCGAGAATAGTCTGCCAGCATCCCAGAGAGCTGTGTACCCCTCGCCACACGCCTCCTTCCCCCAGAACGACAGGAGAAACGAGACAGGCAAGCAAAGTCTATTCAAGTTTTGTCACAAGGCACGTTCATCAGACTGAAGGACATTCCGATCCTGCAGGTTTCAAATACATGGGGTGTATACCTTTCCCTACCCGCCACTGCCTTGTCTCATTCACGCACGCACACGGAGGCACGCACACAGTCGAGCAGGGCTGTCACTGCCCACAGCCAACAAACTGACTCGGAGTTTGCTCGCAACGGCTCGGTATGCACGTCACACATTGTCTGTGACGCACTTTCTTGAGATTACGACAATCTCATCACCGAGGTAGCCAGCCACCCGACAAAGATCACCAGCCAAGGCAAAGATTCTCAGTGGGTGGACATGTGACTCAGGATGAAACATTCTATATGTAGAACGCATCTCTTCCTCCATAACAGAAAAATTGAAATTCTGCGGGCAACAGCCTTTCTCTCTATCTGTCACCTAGGACACCTGTGGGTGAACAGTGCTCACGCAAGCGGTAGAACGTGGTTTTTCGAGTTTCAGCAAAGCCGCTCTAATTATCACACATCAACACCACAAAGGAGTGAGCCAAGCCGATTAATTAACCCACTCTCTTTAAGACAACATGAAGCACGTTTTTGTCTGTTTTCTTTCCGTTCATGTCTCGCGGCAGAATTCAGTAAATCTATAAATCTTTTCATAGCAACACAAATGTATGATTACATGCACATAAATGTGGCATTTATATTGTCAATAATAATAATAGCATAAATTTCGAGGGGTAGGCGAGAAAGGTCCGTTACAGGATAGACCAGACACACTCGTGTAGATGACGAGAGAGACACCTATGCTTCTCGTCGGCTACACGCGGCTGACATGGACGATATGGAGGAAATACAAACACGTGATCTTGACCCCAAGCCCAGGGTACACCACTTCCGGTTTGATGTCTGCTTTTGAATCGCGTAGAGTTTTTCATTAAACAGAACAGAAAAAGATCGTACCAATCAGAAGTATCTAACATTCTTTCCTGGATTTGCAAAAGGATGAGCAAATACAGTTTTTGCTGGTTAAAAGTCGTTTGGATTTATGAGTTTATTTGTGCATATGCAAGTATGTCTGAATGTAAGCCACTTTGTAAGTGTATCTAATTTCGAAAAAGTGGATTGTGGTGAGTATAGAACAGCAGTGCCAGACAGGGTGGGATTGTACATGCTGGAAAAGTGTTAACACACTGTGGAGAAACTACAGCTTAACCAAATACAGCAGGCTAATTTTCAAGTAGAGAAATTTGTTTGTTCCGCGATTGATGTTACAAATATCAACTGGCCCTTGAACCAAAAAGGTTCTCCACCTTTGGTTTACAACAACCTACAACCCAGCTGATGTTAAAGAGGAAACTGGAACAGGCAGCTTGTATCAATTCTATGTCCTCTACAGGTACAGTGCAGACACTGACAGCTCCCTATTTGCAGACCTAGCACACAGATTGTGGCAATAAATCATAGTGTTTGGGAACTGCCACCACACAATTTCCTTCATCAAACAGGCACCACATGGCGACAACAAAATATATGTCTTGTCTCATCTAGTGTTTTATCCCATGAGCACCCCAAGCAGAATCTTGTCCCTCATTTCTGAGCTGCATTTATCCCTGCATAAAGTAAGAAAACCTACAGCACTACTTATGTGAAATAAAGAGAATGAATAATAATGGGATTAACAGGAAATGACTAACAGCCTGCCCGCCTCTATGCATGCACTTCTGCACAGTCAGGTCTGTAATAGTTTCCACTTTTCTTGGCTAAAAATAAACTGTTTCTTATAAAGCAGTGAATCTGATTTCATTAAAATAACTAGGAATCATGTTTCAAATAAAATATTCAATAAGCATGCCATCTTCAAGCAAGGGTTGAACCACAGGATCCTCACTTCAACAGACCCACAACAATCTTCTCTGCTATCAGTCAACAAGATCAAAGAAATCAACACAAGGTATTTGAATAGTAAGAGGTCTCTCTCTCTCACCTGCATGCATGTTTTGCATTGTACTAAATAACAAATCAATGCACATCACAGGATTCACACATAGTTACCTGTGAACTGAACGTGGCTGGGGTTCCAAGCACTCATGCTGTGCTTTTACACAGCACACCTGGACACCTAAAAATATAGAACATACCCTTGACACATCTTTGCAAATCCTCGCAATCAATACAGAACACTAATCCTGCAGATGTAGCACCATTAACAGTCATTAACTTATTCTGCTGACATGACCCGATAAATATCTCTACCATTTCTACACCATGTTGGATAGGAAGACCCTAATTGCTGTCATATTCTCTCCATCCTAAAAATACTTTGAATATCTTGCACTAGAGGTATTCCCCGTTTGCTTAAAAGTTCACTTTATACCACTTCCCTCTCCGGGTACTCGTACATTCTCACCTGTTGTTAGCTGATCGACAGAGAGCGGAAGAGCTGTTTTGTTAAATAGTTGGGAGGGTGGGTTTCAGAATCGAAAATAACGTTCAGTTTGCTTTTTCTGCGTGTTCCTGATTCTGGAGAAATGACACTTCACTGTAATACAGTCTTTCTAGTACAGACTGTGTATCTATACATCATTCGTCGTTTTCTATATTTATCTTAGTGTTATTTTAAGTTTTATGTATTATTTCGTATTAGTTGGTAGATTATATTTTGGGTTCGGAAATGCTCAAAAATGAATGGTCACTGCTTCTTCGTTTACAAAAGGTTTCACAGGAACGCTCTACTTTCAGATAGCACAGGTGTGTATGTGTGTAGGTAACCTCTGTTAGAAAGCAACAAATATACTACAAACGTCTATTTTACTGTTCTACAAACTTTGAAAATAGTTTAAGGTTACATAAACGACACGAACATCACCTTACTGGCGTGATCGTTAGTTTGAACAGTGTAGGTGAGTAAATAAAAACTCCTACCTGAATAATCCGTCACTTGCGGAGCGACCGAAAGAAGTATAAAAATGACGATAACAGAATCAGGTGTCCTAGGGCGAAGGTGTGACGGCGGCAACTAACGAAAGCACGCTCACCGACTTCACTGTTCACAGGCGGTTTATGAAATCCACACAGGACTCCCGCGTCCCCCTCCCGTTGTCCCTCGCCAAGGTGCTCTCTGCCCTTGTGTGCGATGTTGTTGACAAGCTACATCAGAAGGAGGGGCCCACGTGAAATCCTTTGCGCATAATATTTCCGCCAACTTGTTTAGTTTACCAGGTGTCGCGTTGCTTTTCACCACACACAACATGCGCACGAGGGCATGAAGACAAGGAGACAGCTTCATACAACCCTAACCCCCTTGCACACCACCTGAACACGCGTGTAAACACAAAGGACGCCGAGCCGCGAGGCGTGCTGTACCTCGCAGGTGAGGCCAATGGCTGCCGGACAGGTAACAACTGACACAAGCGTGCAGGCGAGTGGGTGACACCATGCACGCTGGCTCACCGCTCTCCTCCTCACTGGCTGTGTGGCAAAGCCCGCTCGATCGTCACAGGTGGAGTCAACAGGTGAACACAGGTCGGTGTGAGGGCCTCGATCTGTGACCCTGACCATTAACTGATTTCACTGGAGGTCCTTGTTTGTGACTAGGCAGCGCCATCTTTTCCCCCCAAGACCTCAGCTTGGTATTGGTTTTTGAAGGGAAGCAACTGTGCGCGGGCGTTTCGATTTGTGTAGACTGGCATTCCCTTACATCACGTTTTCTGAGTACTACCCCGAGTACCCGGCGTTGCCCAAGTACCCGGCTTTGTCCGGGTCGATGACTGCTGTTCAACTTTTAATGTTAACTTTGGCTTCATTTGAGTTTAGCCGTGCCAGGCAGCGGCGGCGTTAGGGGGTGGCAAATGGGGCGGCCGCCCCAGGCCCCGCTCTCGAAGGGGCCCCGCGCTTTAGCCCCGAGGCTATCTTTATGAGTCAACTTAAAATATATTCTGTGTTAAATGGAAAAATGCTAAGAGGGGCTCTTTAAATTAGACTTCTTCAAATTCGCCTATCTAACTGTATATAAATCAGTACTTGTACAATAGGGATATTGATACACGTACTCCATTACCCCGGCCCCGCGCGGATGGTCGGCCCCAGGCCCCGCGTGGTCCTAACGCCGCTTCTGGTGCCAGGGTATCGATGATGTCCCTTCCCTAACTTTAAAGGTTGACAGATTGACTCCTTACTCAGCGATGTTTTTTGTTTATGACTAAAATGAAAGGCTACCCCTCTCTCTCTCATACCATCTCATATTGTTGACGATGTTTCTTCTGCGCTCTATAGGTACCTTTGCAATAGTTTTTTTTTTCATTGGAGCAACCGATAACATTTTACAACAATAGGCTTAAGTATAAAAGACAAGCATGATCTTGAGCCATCTGCACCTACCACAATCGAAAAAAATCGACCAAGCCACAATCGAAAAAAATATTTCTACTAATTTCAGTGAAGATCGAACAGTGGAGATTTTATTAGGCTTCAAGCCCGAACAAACATCCCCGCGCTCTGCTTTTGTCTATACAATACTTCTTCATAATGCAATAAACTAATGAATTGAAGTGCTCGGTTTATTGGTTTATGTTTGCACATGCGCATGCAAATAAACGCCATCAAAGGCACACGTGCATCAGTCCACCCACGCATGCGCCTGTCGATGGAAGTGCTGATTGACAGATGCTGTTAAGAACACCGCGAACAAAGCATCGCACCAAAAATTCCTCCTTTCAACACCCACCCTCTCCACAATTTTGTTTGTTTGTTTTGTGTCTTGTTCATTGCCGTGCATTGTTGAAGAATACAAAAAGAGCTCGAACAAATATTTGGCCAAATATTTAATGTAAGAGGTGGGGCTAACAGAGGTCTTGTCATGATATGATTTACAAGTCTGTGCTGCATCCAGACAAACACACTGAGGTGGCTGCTTGTTCCGTGAACAGTCAGACGGGCGGCCTAGGAGGCAGAACAATCTGGATATGGCTCCCTTTTATTTCTCCCTGTTTTGTAAAAATTTTGTAAAAATATAAAACAAATCATGAACTCGACTTTAGAAAAAATAAACCCCATAGATATACAGGTAGAGAAATATTTCAAAGTATGTCAAGGGCTCAGGGTTCAGATCTCGTCTCGGGGCACTGTATGTGACACCTTTTCGCAGGGTTGGGAGTCGGGGGTTTTCTCCGGGTACTTCGGTTTCCTCCTTCCTCCCTCTCTGCCATAGTGCGAAATCGGCGCAAGGTGGAAGCACTTTCCTACTAAATAAGGGGGGGGGGATTGCTGTTTTACGCCGTGTCAGCAGCTAAGGCTATATTACGGCAAGCAGCCAGCACTGTAAACAGATGCCACGTGCAGAGAAAGATCAGCGTGCCCGAGACGAGAAATGAACTCAGGGCAGCCAACCTTCACTGTATTGGTGACAGGCGCTAACAGCGCTAACCGTTGCCCCACCGGACCGCTCTTTCCTACTAAATAAACCAACCAACCAACAAACAAAGCTTTTGTGGTGTTAATAAAGGAACTCGCGCTCCATGTGCGCCATCGTGGAAGGACTGAACGTAGGTCTGAACAAGTGGGTGTTCGGTGAATCGTTAATTTAGAGTTGTATATATCCCTGAACCCTGACGACAATTAGATAAGGCCGTTAGCCTAATCATGCTATCATCCATCATCCCATTATCATCAGATTTCAGTTAACTGCAACAAGCATCCACACATTGCATGCTATATATCTGGCTTATATTGATCTGGCTATGGAAGACTATGAAAAATTAATATAAAAGCCGACGTTAAAAAAAAACAACAACAAAAAAAACAAAAAGAAAACAGCGGTATTTTTAGTTGGTATGTTGACATACCTCTAGAACTCATTTGCTAAAGCCTTTGTAACTAGGAAGAGAACTTCTGTCGTCTGCAGATTACTGCACCCAATAGCTGTTGAGTTAAAATTATTACTGCCAGCAGTTCAATTTAACGATTTGAACAGAGGGACCCCAGTCGACGGATGTACCTCGCTCTTGGGTGGTCACCGTTTATTCTCTCCCATTACGTGTCTGCGAAAACTCATTGTTATCTCCCCCTGATGCCACGATAAGCACTTTCATGTCTGGGCTCGAAACCAGGTTCCTATTTACTTATTCATATTTTCCCTTTTCTTTCTCTTTCATTCGTATTCTTGTGCGCATTTGTCGTATTTGCCCCTCGCAAACAGCATGCGTTGCGCACCAGTGGGAGTGAAATGGCGGAGTGGAAGGCAGGGTGGTGCAACGAGTCACTCCGACCAAAGGAAGAGTCCGCTTTCGCCGAACAGTTTCAGTACTGCACACTGTGCTGCACACTTCTGACGGTAATTCCAACGATTTTCCAGAAACCTCCCTGTTTGCCAGACCACCAGCCTAACCGTAGAACACCGCACTGTGCGTCAGAAATTCGGTTTAAAACGTCAGAACATTGGTTTGTATCCCAGCATTTGTAATCGTCTACTTTTCACAGGGCTGTACCGACCACCTCGCTGCTGGCTGATCGAAAGCTCGGAGCCAATCCTAACTTTTATACCGCGAGTTTAGTTTGACACCTCCACACACCCATTCACAGAGAGGTTACTAACCCAGCTCGCATGCTTGTTTATTGTTGCTGTTTGTTTTTGTTTTTTTGTTTTTTTTAAACTTCAGGCAGCAGGCATAAAACGTCTCTCTCTACCTTGCAACAGTCCACTGCACACAGACTCAGTTGCCGACGCGGGGCGAAGTCAGGCCCGCAAAAAAAAAGTCCGAGACACGTGGGCTTCTTGTGACGATTGACAGTTTTTCTTCAGTGACGACAGCATTGGAGTGAATAACGGGCCGATCACACTCCGTCCTCGCCACTGCTCTGCCCTTGCCCTCCTAGACATCAGCCACGGCGGTCGGCTTGGGAAAATGTGAAACAAGGATTCTAGAGGTGGAGGTACTTGTCGGACAAGCACCATCAGGTGTTCACTTTCTTCGGTTTGTGTTGCTAGGGCGAACTTCGTGGGTTTCTAAGGGTTAGGATTCGCAATTTTCACTGAGGTGAGTGTTGACTTTCTTCTTCGTGTCTTTGCTTGCATGTGTGTGTGTGCGCGCGCTATATAGGGTGTATGTGTGCGCGCGTTCGTTTGGATGGACACCATGTGAATGGAGGTTAGGGTTAAGGTTGACAGGGTTAACTGGTCATCTGTGCAGAATGTTTTTTGCACATACTCAGATTGGAAATCCTTCAGCTTTTCCCGAAGAAGCATGACAGAAGAAGGTTTTGCAAACACGGGCCACAGTATGTTCAGTATCTCTGTTCATTACACTCAGTGCTCATTATTTTTGTGTCAACAATCCAGGTTAGGGTTAGTCAGACAGCAAGCGACTTGACATTAAAGCTGGCAGTATAGGTGAGTACACGTACAGATTGCGTACGGGTGGACCAGTACCACGAGGTCCAGGCGGCAGCGCCGGGTGGAAATCTTCACACACCCAAATCTCACTCAGCAGGATATAAAGCACCCGTCGAGGCTTGAATGCGTCTTTTCACTTCAACTGCCGATGTGTCTACCCGACAACTATCCTGCAGCGCATACGTGCATACAGCGGGGTACTTCTATGTGGCTTTCGCTAACTGCCGCTTGTGTCACGGACCTAAACAGTTCTTGAACTCACTTGTAAGGCTATACTATTCTCGCTTTACCGAAAGGCGATGTCACTGTTTATCCTTTTTTTTTTTTTTTTTGCCCTTCCTTCCTTTTTCTTATTTGTTCGCTGCTTTCATAACTTTATTTTGTCTGCACTTTTAGGCGAAGGAAGGCGTGAAGGGTGGTCTGAAGGTGTGAAAAATTATTCCGCTGATAGTCTGAGGGGTTTTAAAATAGACAACCTAAAACAGGATTTGAATGTTTTTTTAGTGGAATGAAAGTGATAGCTGAAAATGCTATCTCTATTTCTCGATTGTTCAAAAGTAAACATATATATACACACGGAAAATTAGTAAATTAGCAGCAGACTGTTTCGTTAAGTCTTGGAAATGTTTCTCTCTGAGTGAAAACTTGATCGTGGTGCCATCCTGTGTAAATGAGCCTAAAAGCTTCAAGGTATGAATGCCTTCTGGTGATAGTGATAGGGTCTCGTAGTAACTTCCCCCTCCTCGAGTCTAGACTTTCTCGAAAAAGAATCGACAGGCACCTCCCAACTGGTTACTGATTTGTTTTTAAACTTTTTGTCCGAGACTACCTCCCCCTCCCCTTCCATCAACCATAGTTTCCCTCCCGTGGATTGTCCTGCCAAGCGTCATCGTGGATTTCTGTGAAAGACATCATGATGGGTAATATGTATTTACCTTTAATATTTTTCGCTGCACTTTGTATTTTAATATTGCAGTGACTGACTTTGCGAACTAAAGAAAGCATTCTATCTTCTCCATCCTAAGCCAGCCGTTGGCACTTTCCGAAGATACACTAGTGTTTCCAAGTATCTATGTTCGGAGACACCTACACCAAGCAGACGATGAGACCGATCCGTGTGGGTGGCCGTTTGTCCTCGGTCTCAGCTCCGACACAAATTTCATTAGCTCCGTATTCACACAGAAGCCGACGACACCGCGCCTGGCTATCGTTGTGTAGAGAGTCGGTCCGCTACCATCTCCCCCCGATTCAATTTTGCCTGTGACAGTGGGTAAACCTGCAATCACAAAGACCCTCAGGAGGACCCAGCACTGGCGCCACACAGGACTGTGGGAAGGGAGGCAGCGAGGGACAAAGCCCGCTGTTTACATGGCCCACCAATGATGTCCCTCGCAGCTTGTTTCCACCAGACTTCATCCGCCATGTTTTGTTGTCGAAGGGACGAAGGAACTTTAGATCAACGGTTCTGCGAGGGAAACGATTGGCTTCCTTACACTATTAACCTCTCCTTACTTCAAGAGTCGCCCCATTCTTAAACACAGATACAAGCTGGACTGCCGAGTGCCAAAGAAGAAGAAGTCGACTTTGATGCTTTGAGACTGGGCAACAGATATGCTAGTTGTTGAGGAAGATGTAGCTTGTTGGAAACCAATATTTAATCAGATGGGAAGCAACAAATTAGCTAGTTTAGCAATAACAGCTAGTCGAGCAACATCTCGCTAGTTGTCGAACATCTAGCCAGTAGCGACTAGCAGCATGTAGTCAGTTGTCGAGCAATGTAGCCACCACCTTGTCCAGCAACATTGAGGAGGTTGTCGAGAAATATTTTACTATTTGTAGGGCAATATTTGAGTACTTGTCTAGGAAAAAAAAAAGGCAGGACACAAAACACATGCCATGATCTTAAAATACTGAGAACTAAGATCATTCAGTTTGAGAATGGTCTTCACTTCACTAGTTGCAGATAAAGTAACCCTACACGGTGCTACAAAGCAGTTGGGTACCCTCTGGTAGATAATCACATCACTCAGTAACAATAACTGATCACTCGTGACTTGTAGTTCTTCTCATTTCTTTGGAAACTTTATTTTTATTTATTTATTTATTTTTTTGTAGCAAGGAGGCTTGAACAGGTTTTTTTAAAATGTCAAGACATGTCAAATGAAAGACGATACAGAAAGAAAGCTGCTGCTGGCTGCTTTGCACAGAAAAGTAGACCTCATTATGCAATTGCAGAATACGAAAGCTGGGAAAAAAAAACTGGCAGGAGTTTCCTACCCTCCCTCTTCATCATCTGCTTTATTCATCCCACCATCCCATCTTCAGATGCCTCTTTGCGCTGACTTATTATTAGCATGCACACGTCCAAAGTTCGCCTAGATTTATTAATTTCATCAGCCGCCCTGACAGAAAAAAAAATTCCAATGGGCAGTTAGTGGCTGACCCGAAGCGCTGGTTGCGGCTTTATCAAAGGGTAAGAACTGTCCGCCAGTTTCATAAGGACCTTTGAACTTTAGCAGCCACTTTGTCTACACTGACCTCCCTTCGGCAGTTTCCTTAGTCCTCGGTGGTCAATAAAACTGGCAGCTTTCCCTCCCCCTCCTGGTGCCTGGTCGTCAATCTCATAGCTAATTTCGCCTCTTGTTTAATCTCCTCGCTTCTTTCCCCCCGTCACTTCAAATTAAATCCATGGAGGCTGGCATCGCTCCAGCCGGCGGTTTTGACGGTTTGTCAGTGTTTGTTGATTTAGGTAAATTTGCTGTATAGACATTACAAGGAGCACTCTGCTCGCAGAAATTTCGGGTTATTTATGTTGAGTCTTTTCGTTTCAATCTGCATTCAGGACATCTGTTAAAAATGTGTGTGCGTGAGAGAGAGAGAGAGAACGGAAAAGAAAGAAAAAGAAACCTCAGTTTAAAGACCTACCCGATTGGTGATACATATCACGTTCAAAAGATTCCTTTCATGTTGCTTATTGGTGTCTTGAATATAAACAGAGTAGCTGCACGATGAATGAAGATCTGATAAATCCGATGTATTGCTCCACCTTCTTGTCATTTTATGTTTACTGAAATTACTGTCATCGGATGCCACCGGATGTGACGTCCGCACGTTACTAGCGCGCGGGAGTGAGCTTTTGCAGGACTTACTGACTATATATGTATATCTCCAACCTTGAAATTAGATAATAAATAAGCCCTGTTTTAGGCATTAAATTTACAGAATATATTTATATTATCTCTACCCACCAAAATTTATTTATAACTCGGACCAATCAAGTAGGTCTTTAAGATTGATACCGTAATAAGCAGTCGGTCATTAATCATCGTGTTATTATTATAGTGTAATTGGTCCTGAATTCTACTTTATATAAAATTAAATTTTTTTACGGCAATGCACTTCCCATCTGGTGTAAAAGTCGTAACCAAATTTCTTGAGTAGAAAATAATTTGCACGAAAATAATTCTTTATGAGCAGGCTTCTTGAGGTGGAATGTTGTTGAATATTTACTATGGCGTCCAGTTTTATCGAAATCCTGTGTTTTCTAAATAAACACTAACTTCAGTTTCTATATTCAAAATTAGCAACACAAATAACATTACCACTTACATGCTCAAATTGTGCATCATTAGTATGATTGGTGCTTTCATCTGCTGGTCATAGTGTGCGCGTGCGCAAGATGAGTTTTTATCATACGTTGCGGTCCTCATGCCGATCCATTTCCAAACTACGTTTCTTCTCTTTTCTTTTCTTTTTTTTTCTTGTCGTCATTTCAGAATTTTTATCGCTGTCTTATCCGATAGCTTTTGCAGATGTACCGGTAATTATAGATTGTAGCTATCTAGCAACGCACCATTAGGGATCGTTAGCGGATCGTTAATCTACAGATATGTCTTGTCCTCGGCAAAGACAAGCAGCCTCATTAAAGCTGTCTGTGATGAAGCGCCAGGCTACTATTTTAGTGTTGGATGTAGAGTAGACTGTCATGAAGTTTACATATCCATGCGACTCCTAGCTTCATCAATCTTCTTTCGTGTTTGAGGACTTCGCGGTCAGGTCCTCTTGCTGATGCCGCAATGTTAGTAGTACGGCAGAGCTCGTCTCCTGTCACCCACAGTTGGTGTGAAAGTCTCCTCCCTCTCCTCAATTCCTGGCGCTTTGCCTTGTAGGGAGGGTCATTCTGAGAGATTTGTTTTTGAAAATCTGAAAGGCTACACTCACACTGAGTTGAACCTGCAATACCTATCTTCTCAAGATGAGCATTCAGACTATAGTGCTCCAATTTGGGATGTGGTCCTTACATGAGGGCAACAGTCTTCAGGACCAAACCTCATACTTATCAGGTCTGATTTGCTTCTTTACACGCCAAGCATCCACCATTTCTTTATCTTCCCCGTCTTTCTCCATACATCCTCCCATGTCCTCCCTTCCTCTGTGTGCGTGTGTGTGTGCTGGGGATGGGTAGTTGGCGGAAGGGGCTTAGACTTAGCAAATCTCTGCACACACACACACATGTACACATGCACACACTCGTGCGCAAAACACAGACACAAAACAATAAAATACATCATTGACTACACTGTCATATATTTATATCTACGACAGAAGAATGATGACTAGACAAGATTTCCCGCCTTACAGTTCACCTCGTAGATAAACGACAGTACTAAGAAGTTGTAGCATTGTAGAGATTGCTGGAAATCAAACAAATAAACTTTTTTTCTCCTTATCTTTTCTACTCAGTGACAGAAGACAGAGTGCCGAACAGTGTACTCGACATTTTAAATTAGTTTGTTTCACTAGACTGCACTTTCCAGGTGATTACCCTTAGGGAAATACGCAAACGCAGGCACACAAACACCCGCTGCATGGACCCAAGCCTCCACTTTACAAAAAGAAGTGTAGTCTGATTCTGTGTTTTGGCTACCTTGTCCCTATCTAAGCTAGTCTACAAGCAGAATAATCTTTAGAAAAATAGGAAATAGGTCCGCAGACTCAGCTGTGACAACATGCAATGCTTGTTCAATTCCACCGCCAGACTGTAAACGTCCTGAGCAAACTACAACAGCTACAAACCCGCAGAAAGTCATTTGTTACATCCAGGCTGGTGGCACACTAGTGGGGCTACATTAAAACCACGAAACCCGAATTCAGCTCTCGCCAAGATAAGTATTTGATCGATTCTCCCTCCTAGGAGAGCAGTAAATTTCTTCTGCAAGAAGATTGTCCCTTTCTTGTTTTTTTTTTTTTTTTTCTTTTTAAAAAGCTTATTCCAGTGGGCTCTGCGAAGAATCGTTTTCTCGTTCTGTTCTCGCAACAGGTGAGGAGAGAAGATGCAGACAGAAGATAAAGAAGAAAAGTCATGTTAAAAAAGTTTTTAGGATTCGTGAAACACTTTCAGGGGGAGGTACACCTGCGCGAACTGTGTAAGCAATGTCGAAGTGACCCACCTCAAAATAAAGTATTATCGGATATTCCAAACATACCTCCAACTCGCAAAACATCGTATAAATGATGCCCTAACACGCAAAGCCTCTTGGGATATTTTTCAGTCATTTTCATTTGTCTCGAAGCCAAAAAAAAAAAAGTTACAGTAATATATATATCGAGAGATTAACAAAAATGGCGTGGACGTTTTCTTGTAAAACATGAAGAGAACCTTTCCCGGAATAGTTTAGCCTCCTTTCTAAGTATTTAGATAGACCAACAGGGATTCCCAAACCAAGACCCAGTGACAAAAACCAGTGTTTTGTGTGTTGATGGATAGGTCTGCAATCTGTAGCTGTAAGCCCTGGTGAGTTCGTTTTATCTGAGTCACACATGATACCATGCTGGTGGAGAAAGCTTTGGAGTCTACCTACAGCAGGTAGACGGTGGAGGTAAAACTTACAGATGTAGATGGTTCTGAAATTGGCTTGCTGAAGTGTCAGAATGTGTATGAAACAATTCTTGTGTCTGATTTCATGACATTGTACAACAACTTTCTGTCGGTTTTGTGGTCTGTTTAAGATGCGGTGGAGTGTACTGCTAACACTAGGCTTCGTCTGCAACGCATCTCTCGCCAATGAAGACAGTGTAAGTGGTGAGTAGGTGTCTTCTGCTGTATTGTGTGGTGTATGTCCTTTACTTCTGTTGTATTGTGTGGTATATGTCTGCTTTACTTCTGCTGTATTGTTGGGTATGTATTCATTACCTTTGTCCAAACTAAGATGTAGACCATGATTATTTTTAATAGGCGAATATATTAGGAATAGCAAGGAGAGGGAAGTCAACCAGATTCGGTAAAATAGTATTTTGTACTGAGCTTTACCTAGTTATTAGGAAAAAAACCCACACCATACTAGACATTTCAGACAAAACTTTCTTTAGAACTAAGAGTCTTTAATATCAGTCATCATGTGACATGGCGTGACAAGAATGTTTTCACAGTCTTGGATTCGTCAGCTTTTAACATATTCTGAGAACGCGAATAATTCTTGAATGCTTTAATCATTAACTAAACATTATTTTCTCATGTCTGGGAATAGGAAAGAGATCTGGAACAAGGAGAAATCGATAAAGTTGTCATGTATGAGATGTTAGAAGATGACATTTTAAATTGCGATAAACATTGATGACATGTACTGCTTTTAGTCACAGATCCTGAAACTCACCTTGCGTGGCTTGCACTCTTTCTGCGACATCATCGGACATTTTTTCCTATGACATGAAATAGAGTTTATGAAGGTCTTAAAATTCAGAGCAATCTGTGTTTTTCCAGTAATTTAATCTGACACTCTGTGGATGTAGTTAGAGAGCAAATAGTGGTCTATAATGTCTATGTCCGGAGTTAGGGTGGTACTTTAATGGTATTTTAATTGTATTGCTAGCAAGTGAACGAGACTTGGTCAGACGGAAACTATACTGCTCTCGGGAAAACAAAACTTGGGAAAATATCAGAGTATTTTTCTTTATCACTGTTTTTCATTTGTTGATGGAGGACTGCATGCATTTTCTCTTCTTACACTTACCAAGATCCACTAAAAGTAAACAGCCAAAAGAACAGAATATCGGATTTATAAATTGGTCAGTAGAAACATCAGATCCTAACTCAACAGAAAACATTTGGAGGTATATGGTATACAGATGTTCAGCACTCATCAGTTTCAGATCAATAAATACTTTAAAAATGCAATCATCAAAATTTGTGAAAAAATTCCCGAAGATTATTTACAAAAATTAGTTACTGGCACGAGGAATGTAACTGTTTAGTAATAAGCTAGGAAGAGATTTTTTCAGGCTATATTTTTGCAAAGGTTTAAGTTTGCTTTTTAGTGTTACCTTCCTCGTCTTGAAAGCTACTACATAGCTTCTTTTTATATTGTTGACTTCTGATTATTTTTCACAATAAGCTGTTTCTGTCGTTGTTGACCAGCAAGGGTTTTATTAATGGGTCTGTACATTTGACCAGACTGTAGGAGAGATAAAGATCGTGATGTTGAAAACAGATCCATAGAATGGAGGAAGAAGACAAGCAACACTTGGTAAAGGAGGTGTTTGGAGGGAGAGGATCCGGAGCAAAGGGGCGCGGAAGTCGTGTCTCGTTCAAGTCTGCGGAATTTGTTCGTCTTCCGCGGGCGGTGAGCTCGGAGAGACTTCCGACGATTGCTGCCATTGACTTTCCAATCACTGGGTGGATTAGCGTTTCGATCGGGTGCGCGCCGCTATCCATGACTGAAACTCTACCCTTCCACAGCCTGCTGAATCCCTCATCACTCAGCAGGTGAACCTATTTCAGATGGCGTTACCATGGTGATAAACACCCGGGACGCCAGTTAAAAACATCAGCGCGTTTCGTCGATGAGTTCCTCCTCCTCCCCCCCTTGACTCCCATCGACACAGACCGCGAGGGTCAGGACACTTTTGGAGTTCGCTTTTGCACTCGGAGACCTTTTGGCGTTGTGGCGGATTTGTGGGCAGCGCGCGGGTGGGCGGGTCCAGTGACCTGAACAGGAAGATACTCGTTGCTAAGTTACAGAAGACGAAAAATCGAACGCTTTAGGCATAAGCATCAATCGTACTTAGAGAGCCCAGATGACCTCTTGACATCCACGCGTACACCAGTCTCAGAAATGACTGGATCAAATTAGAAATCCGCGCGGCCCACGGATGAGGT
This sequence comes from Pomacea canaliculata, assembly GCF_003073045.1. Classification (NCBI taxonomy): domain Eukaryota; kingdom Metazoa; phylum Mollusca; class Gastropoda; order Architaenioglossa; family Ampullariidae; genus Pomacea; species Pomacea canaliculata. Next base: position 16,816,044 of record NC_037592.1, on the reverse strand, counting down.
CGTAAATCTCGGCAAGAGCACGGACAGTGGGGGAGGGGGAGATGCAAAGAGCGAGAGGCGAGTGAATACCGCAGCACCACAACACCAAACAGCACCACCACACACACACGGGGAGGAGGTAATCGGCCGGGCCAGGTGACACGTGATGCTGGGCTCTGCTGCAAGGGCGGCACGCGGCACGTTCTCCAGCCGCACGTGCCGTCACATTCCGCCATCGTTTTCGCTTATACGCTTCATGGCAAGCCAGTCGCTAATTGCGTTTAGTTTCACGTGACACTACGAATGTGAACTGAAAAATATTTTCCCCACCCTCCATACTACCACCAAGGTCTCTTCCAAGAATAAATTGTAATCCCTCGCCATAAAAAGCTGCTCGTGTATATTAATTATAAATAAAATAATTATTGTCTTCCTGTATCATGCAACTTGTACGGATTTGCTAAGTATGTTGGTCTGTTGGGCCTTTTCGTCTGCCGTGTACATTATCATTAGCACGGAGAAAACTGCAGTTTGTAAAAAAAAAGGTTTCTTTTTATCCAGCCATTCGATCTACGAGGGTAGCTTATGGAACGGCAGTCTCATTAAAGGGTCAGTGCGAGAATAAAATGTAAGCGCTTGACTGATTAGTTTTCATTTATGCTCTGTTGTAGCTTTCAAAACGCCTATACATATTTGATCTTCGATTTTAAAATGGCTGAAGGAGTTACCCACAAAACACTTCGATGAGTTGACATGGAGTTTTCCTCCATAATTTAACGACAAATGAAAACGGTTTTACGCTATCGTGTCTTTACTTCACTGCCCCACCGTCGTAGCAGACACCGATGATGCATGTCTGGTGTAAGAAAAATTTGGTATATTAGAATTTTTTTAATTTTTATTCCTGCTTTTTTTCTGAAATAATTCTTCTAGAAGATTCAGGTATGGACTCGAGATAAAGAGAGGACCTCATGCCGCAAGCAGATGCAATGGTGGCATTGGTGGGATGTCTCTAGCTATCCCATAGTTCCTCGCTTCCCGCCATCCCCAATGATCCGTAGCTAGGGTTCGGAGGTAAAACTACCGTGTTACATACATCCTGCGAGATGAGTGTCATTCAGTGCCTTCTCTGTTTGGATGACCTCCCTCTCTCAAGCTTTCTGTGGACATAACATACATATATACATATAATTCTTCAGCACTCACAAAAGACGTTTAACGTCGTTGTAGCTTCTCAAAATCTGTCCACAGATCGGCACTGAGATTAGGTACATGTATGTACACGTATGTGTAGGATCGCAAATACCTTGGTTTTCTCGCACTGTCCTCGGGAACAGAGGTCAGCGCACAAGCGACAGACGACACATCGGCATTTCCATTCCCAATCCTCTCATTTCACAGGTTGCCAGACACAGGTGCTCCTTCGAGACAAGTGGCGGTTTCTCCACCAGGGCCGACGTCCGTACATCCGCATCCGTCGCAAATCTCTCATCTTTCGCAACGGCCCAATCCGAGTACGCTTCAGCTGTGTGCAGAACATCGGCAACATCTACCTGATCAGGTACGAAGTATAGTAAACTCTTTGTGTGTATGAGTGGAATGGGAAGGAATGAATATGTCAAAGAGGTTTAGCTTCGCCGTGTCACCATCTCCACGTAAGGACGTAAAGTGATTTCAATTAATTTAAAGAGCTAAACAAAGCTTAGTAAGTCTGAGAAAATTGTTTTACAAGCCTTGAAAACACTTCGACTGCATCTATAGAAATATTGTGTATAGGAAGGAAACTGCCCCGCATCTAATTGCAGTTAACATCTTTGTTGTCATTATGCTTCTACCAGAAAGTCCAATTACAAGCCTGGCCAGGACGCTGTGCTGTGTGTGGGCTTCAGTTATGTTGCCGACCATCCATATGCCGAGTACAGCGCCATCCGACTCATGAGTGAGTGAGCCTCTAGTGCAGCTTAAGAGTCGTCCTAAATGGGGGAGCGAACAATGATGCTGATTCAGATTCCGTCTCCCGCCTTGATTCTCTCTGTATTCCAAGCTTTGGGCAACCACACACACGCACGAGCACAATCAAGCAGAACCTTCTCACGATAAGAAGAGCTTGGGGTACAGGCTGACTAATCTCAACTAATAAGAATGACTAAAATTGCACAGTAAAGTTTTCTTCGTGAAAATTTAAATGTTTACCTTTGAAAGAGACAGAAATTATGGAACTGAGTTGCGAATTATACTATATCCTGAATTGTCTGGTACTCTGGTGATTTGAATATTTCTTTTTAATTTTCTTCTGATAAGTGTGTTCAGCGTAACGGCAAATCTGGGTTTGAAGTAAAGATGTTTCACTAAAGTCGGAATTATTGACTAACAGGTTTTACTCGGGGTTCGCGCGTTTACCTGTCTGTGCAGCTGAAGGCATCGGGTCCCATATCATGAGTCCACAGTTGTTTC